>NW_004567115.1:17853087-17961821 GCF_000260355.1 Condylura cristata
AAAAAAAAAAAAAAAACGCAAAACTAAGCATACTCTGATCTTTGGGGCTATACCAGCTGACAATGGCCTGAGGTTTGGAGTTCAGCCTTCCTGGGAGAATCCAGGCAGGAATGACCCACAGGGAGCTGGCATGAGAGCAGCATTCACATCCTGTGCTCAGCTGACCTGCTGGTGCACACTGGGAATCACACATGCACAGGCACACACACACACACACCAGATCCAGAGGGGCAGGCACTTAATGTATTTTGTTCCACAGCAGGTGAGCAGCCCAATCCAATTCTTAACTCCTAGATCAGAGTGGGAAGCTGGCTTTCAGTGAAAGCATGCCCTCCTCTCTCTGCAGATGCCTGCATTCAGTTAGGAGCCCTGGGCGTGAGATAGCAAGACTAATAAAAGTCTGATTAGCTGGTTTGTGAGCAGGGGGAGCTCAACCCATAATTGGAAAAACCAAGCAGTAGATCAGTGTTTGCCAAAGAAAAGAAGTCTCCTTTGTTCTAAAATAGCATTTCGGTGTTTAGTTAAAAGACAGGCCCCGGTGACCCCTAATGACTCTTAGCAGGTTGCTTTATGCTTCTAATAGGAGCTACAGCTCTTTGGCTCATTTTAAATCACTACCAAGTGTTCTGTAGGTTGGGGCTTCTTCAAGTGAAAAAAAAATCAATCTGAGAGGAAAAGCTATTCCTTAGCAACAAAGGAAAAAGGAAAAAGGCAGTTCCTTTAATTTAATCTGAGATGGAATCTAGCTTAGCAGAGCTAGAACAAAAATAGCTTTCATCTGATCAAGGTGCCCGAGTTACACTTAAAGGAAGTACAGCAGGCCCAGCCTGGGGACGCTCCAGGCCACAGACAGCATCAGCAGCGCGAGACACCCTTCCCAGCAGGGGGGCGGTGGCCAGGTATCCTGGCATCAGAAGTAGCAGTCAGCAAAGTCATTTTATTGAAGTGCATTTTTTCCCATTTGATTTTATTTTTCCAAATTATGTTTATTGAGGTGCAGGAGGTTTACAATTTTGCATCTACTTGTGGAATTAGGGGTTCTAACCTCTACAAACGCATCCTCTCACCCCTTGCCATCGTCTGTGCCCTAACAATCCCCGCCATGTTCCATCAGCCCCTTCCCTCCCGACTCCCCATCTAGCACCCCCTCTTCTGGTTGCCTCAGTTTTGTAGTCAGATGTTATTGGTTTGGTTTTTACTGACCCTTTGTTATGTTTCTCTATAGTCCACATACAGCGAAACCACTACAGTTGTCTTTTTCCTCTGTCTTTATCTCGTTGGTATTATCCTCTCCAGTTCCAACCATGTTGTTGCAAAGGGCAGGAGTTCATCCTCTTTTATAAATGAGTAGTATTACATGCATATGCATATATATTTAATACTATGTGTCTGTGGCTCATATTTTTCTCTTTTCCCAATTACAATAAAGTCGAAAAGAAAATGAATTAAGCCGTCTGGGTGACAATATTGACATGGTAATTGCCTGTCCATTGGTTAATGTACCTGCAGGATGTGGCTGCAGTTGGATGGTGCACCCTTAGTTACCAAAGCTGCATACAAAAAGATTAGGAACAGGCTACAAAATGTATAATGGGTAAAGACAAGGGGGTGTATATTTAATGAAATGCTACTCAGCTGTATAAAAGAAAATGATGAACTCTTGCCATCTGCAACAACATGGATGGAACTGGAGAAGATTATGCTAAGGAAAATAAGGCAGAAAGAAAGACAAATACCAGGTGATTTCACTCATGTGGAATATAAAGGGGAGAAAAGAACCAAACAAAACAAACTCCTGGAATCTGACTGCAGAACTGAAGAACTGAGGTTCTGCATCAGTATTTTGGGTATGGTGTGAAGACACAGATTTGTAGAGGTGGAAGCCATAGTTCTAAAATATATAGGGTTATAAGCCAATGTTATATCAATAAAAATAAATAAATGATTTTTAATGGATGTTGCATGTCCATATGCTATAACAAATGAGGAAATGGAGAAGAGGATAAAAGTATGAGATGAAGCCAGGAAGTAAAGTGAGTCCCCAAAAGCACAACTGCCAGGTCCTGTGCAGTAATGTGTCTGCATTAAGTAGAAAAGGTTAATACACCAAACACACACACATATCCAGCACACATGGGGGTCTATGTAGCTCTGTGATGTGTGTGCGCGTGTGTGCACATGCACGCATTGAACTAGTCTCTCCAGCTAAGGCAGCAATTGTGATTCATAATAACCTACCTATAATCCCCCATGTCTCTGCTTGCCTTAATGCAGGGTTCAGCCAAACTTTCCCTCTCCAGAAAGAATCCGCTCACATTTTAACAACAGTCCAACTAGGAGTTCACTGAAGATTCTGTAAAGAAGTTAAGAGATGTATGTCACATGCACCACACCAAAACCTTCAAATCTCCATTTAATATTTAACCTCTTCCCCATCTTCAGTCAATGGATAGCTCTCATGCCCAGAATTCCATGTCTCAGCTCCAAAATCTCCCTCTGGATCTGCCTATCTTGTCTTTTTCTTCCCCTTCCTTGCCCAAAGATTAACAAACCTACTCCAGGATCTGCTCATTTTAGGAAGGGCAGTACATATAAATAACTACAAAAACATGCTCTACAGATTTATCAAGAAGGATTTGGTATAGAGTATGGAAGTATCATCCACTAAAAAACAGGCTGATAGTTCATCTTGTATCTTGATAGTTATGAATTTAGGGGATAGGGCTACGTCTGCCTGCCAGATATAATTTCCTCTACAGTCTTCCTTCCTGACACTGCAAGGAGCTCATGACCATATCCACACCCCCCCCCTGTGTTATTGTCACAGCTACACAAACACTCAGAATTATTTCATCTGCTCTTATCCATTACACAAAATACAATCCAAAATCCCAGAGTACTTCAATAAAGCCATGCTCATTTTTAGTGTCTCTGAGTTCATACCCAGCTATAAAATGGAATGACATTTTTTACTTCAAAATTCTCCATTATAGTGATGAGTATAAATTAATTCACACTTAAAATATGAAATGACCTGACTGTCCCCTAGTCCCTGAGTTATTCCTTCATATCTATGGCCAGGTCTTCCTAATCTATCTATCCTGATCTATCCATCCCCGTTCTGGTTGTAACATGTTCTCTGCAGTTTTGAAGGGTGCATTTATCAGGACTAACTCAAAACATATCCACCTCTCTGGACCCTTCAGGCCTGTCCTCCCCCAGAAGCAAAGCCACACCTATGTTCCACCAATATGGCATGAACCTCTGAATGTGACAGAGTCCCAGGGGAGACCAAAATGCTGGTGACTGATAGAAGATCACAGAGTTAATCCAAATATTACTTGGTCTTGGAACTATGTTATGTTAAAGGACCAAGGGAGCTTACTGATGATCTAGTCTGACGCTGTACTATTTCTAAAAGACTCAGAATCAGTGAATAGGTCAGGTGTGTGAGGCTTCTTTGAGCCAGAGCAAGAGTGTGGGCTCAGATTGGTGGCCTAACTCCTGCTGGGCAATTGCTGGAGTCCTGTACTGGGAAGCCTGAGGTCTGGGAGAGACCATCTTAGCATCAGGTCACATGAGGTAACAAAATAAATGTCTTTTTTCCTTTTTCACTGCTTAACAAACCATATCATTTCCCCAGAAACTCGCTCTGGGTCACATCCTTAAAGCCAAGAATTACTGTGGCAGGTGGAAGCCACACAAAGGTGAGCAGGCCTTGTGACATAGTTCTTGCCCACTCCCACCCTGGGGAATCAATTAAATCTCCGCCAGCCCTGAGAACAGGAAAATTCAGCTGCTTGGGGCTGTTTCTTCTGGGTATGTTGCTCTCTAATGTGTACCCCTTTCTAGAGATCTATACAAAAAAGAGAGAAGAGTTTGATGCAAATAGAAAAGATGAAGATGGGCTTGGGTTACATGGTTTAGTTAACCCCTCTGACTCTCAAGGTCTTCATTTGTGCACGTAAAAACTGTAAGCACAATTATACACTTAAGGAGGACTTACTTATAAGACTTGTAGGGGACTTAAAATGTGCCAGACACAGCAAGGGTCCCACATATATCATCTTATTTATTCCTCAAAACCCTAGCTATTATCTTTGTCCTGTTCTTCCAAGTTGGAGCTTGACTTTGAGCCCTCTGGTCTGTTTCCCATCACTCTTCTTAGCCTCCTCCTACCCCAATTAACCTGGGTGTTGTGTTGGAAGACAGGACCAAGGTGACAGATAAAGCTCTACTCCAGAACCCGGCAAGTGCTCAAATAGGGCACAGGGGTGTCATTGCTACCACTATTAGTTTTATTATGTTCTTCTCCTGAAGTTCATGTGTTGATGGCAAGTCTAGAATGATCCCCAGGGGCTCTATCCTCAGGGCCTTACTTTGTTCTCATTTCATATCCAGATTCTGGAATTGCAGTTTTGCCAACACAGCCCAGCCTATCACTTCATATTTCAGATTCATTACTTTCCCCCAAGAACAGGACTTTTGTCTCACACAAGATTTCCTTTTGTCTCACACAAGCTTAAAGAGTAAGGAGGCTGCTATCACTTCCTCTCCCAAGCAGAGGGTCTGATAGAACTTGGAAGCATTTCTTTCTAAACCTTTGACATTCCAATGAGAAGATTAAAATGTGACATCACTTAAGGAGCAGTGAGTTGACAGAGTGCCTGTCTGTGTGACTCAGCCGATCTTCCTTGGCCTGAAGGAAGAATAGGGGTTGCTTTTTTATTTTTTTGTCCTCCACTTGGGTAGGTAATTCACTTCCTTGAAATACGTCATCCGTGTAGAAAAGTTGTTTTGAATGGAATTGTTCTTGACATTTCTATTTGGCGGCTGTGTTTCCACAGAGCTACTGTTCATTCTTGACGCAGAATTTTAGGTCATGTTCTTGGCCCTGTCCTCCATGATGAGATTCTGAAGACACAGAAGACTAGGTCAGAATCACCCTCGTGTGACATGTTCGAGTACATAATGGTTGACTCTTCAAGGCACGCTCTTCTTTAAAGGCAGTTACTGCCAAAGGCATGAGGGGCCACCCAGCTTACCTTACATACTTGAAATAGTATAAATGTGAGTATTCACATTCTGCTGCCAGTCTCTGTCCATGAAAGAAAGGTCTGTAGTCGGATAACAGAATTTTATTTTATTAATTGCTGATGATGGGAATGTACATTTTAAATGAGAGAAAATAAAAGTTGAAAAGCAGTCAAAAAATGTCACATGTAAACATGTGTGCCACATGTAAACAAGTGGCTGTCTTTCTAATCCTCAAGGACAGTCAGTGAGAACAGACAGAGCAAAACTTCAGTGACAGACCGATTAGAGTTCAAACCCAAGAGTAAACAAACTTCTCCATGTGAGGGCAGGTAAGTCATTGAATTTCTCTGAGTCTGAGCTCTCATCTACTTAAAATATTCTTTCCTAACATTATCATAAGATAGATGATGTGTACAAGTCCACAAGTCCTCCCATAGAGTAAAACACTGATAAACATTATTTTCCTTCTTTCATGGTATTGAACTCTGGCTTCCTTCTTTGGAAGCAAAATCTTCCTGTGATTAGCTACCAGCAGAATCCTCACACACACGGCAGAGAACACTTTCCAAAGAATCCTTCTTTTTGCCTGCTTTGCATCTGCAAGATATCCAAATACCACAGGATACTCTCCTTAGAGAGAACACCACAGCCCTCAAGCTGTTGCCATCCTTTATCCTTTTGTGACTTGGGGGGGGGGGAATTCTAAGGAAGAACTGAGGTTTCCCATTTTATTCTCACAGGTAAGCAGAGAAACAACAGTACTTTTTCATTTTCCTTTACTCATCCCTCTTCTTGCCATCTTCCCTCCCCAAGCTTTCCCTGACTGCCCTTCCTCTCAAAGCTGAGAGTGATGACACAAAATTAGCCACCAAGAGAGGACACATATGTGTGTATCTCTGTGTGTGGACTGAACCAACCATCCCACAGTCCCTGCTCTTACTGCTTCTTAGAAAACTTTCCTTTCCTATCCTCAGAAGACCAAGCTCTCCCTGCATTCTGCCTGTCCACTGATCCCTCCTACCCCTCACCCATGCTACCCAAATAATTGAGCAACACCTCTGCCCATGCATCCTATGTTTCCATCCCTCACCACTCACTCAGATGAAGATGTGCATCTCCACTAAACTATGAGATAAGAAAGTCAGTGACTATGTGCCCATTTCCTAGGTGAGAGTGTTGAGATTCCGAATTTAAAAAGCCTGGCTTGAGAATAGAAAAAGAAGCTGGCAGAGAGTTGAATGGTGGCCCCTCAAAATAGTTCACTTGCAATGTGAACTTTATGGGGAAAAGAGTCTTTCCAGATGTGTTAAATTAAGAATCACAAAACAGGCCCTCCCTGGTGGCAGCATGAAGCTGTCCGCAGCCACTAAGCTCCATTCCTGGCCAGGGAGGTGACCCACATGGCAGACCTCTCCTGTTCCACCCACTACTCCCCTCAGCAGTGTCTTTCAGTTGATCTGCCTGTTCAGCTCCCCAATCTGTCTCTAGTGAATCCTTTCACCTCCTGCACCTCTGGCCTGTACCCCATTCTTGTATGCATAAATAAATAAATCTTTTTTTTAAAAAAAAAAAAAAGGGAGGGACAGCCCTCCCTGGTGGGGCAGTGGGTTAAAACACAGCACTGAGAAGCTAAAGCCACTTTCACATGAGTTCGATTCCCGCCTGCCCCGGAGGTAACCACATGGCGTGGCAGACCTCTCCTGACCCACCCGATGCTCCCCTCAGCGGTGTGCTTCGTCGATCTGCCTGTTCTGCTGCCCACTTTGTCTCTGGTGAAGCCTCTCACTGCCCCTGAGCCTCTGGCCTGTACCCCAGCTCTGTGTGCACAAATAAATAAATCTTTAAAAAAAAAGGGGGGGGGAGAGGAATCACAAAACAAAATAAAGGGTGAGACAGAACCACAGCATTAACAAATACTAGAAGACTAGCTATAAAACTGAGGATACCAGAAGGGGAGAGGAGAGCAGAGAACAGGTAGAGGGAATCCAGTGGACTGTGTGTGCCTTGGTGGTGGGGATGGTGTTACCTATACCTCTCCATCATATACAATGTTGTCAAAAAAAAATTTTTTTAACCTCAATAAAAAAAAGTTAAAGGAATCAAGGTGAAATCATCCTGGATAATCTCATGGTGTCCTAACTCTAATGACAACATCCTTGTAAGAGTGAGACAGAAGAAGCATATACAGAAGAAAAGATCGTGTGGGAAAAAGAGACTGGAGTTATGTGGTCACAAGTCAAGCTCCCAGAAGTTGAAATAGGTGAGGAAAAGAACCCCAAGCTTTAAGACAGACTGCAACCTTGCCAGCACTTTGATTTCAGACTCTGGCCTCCAACCCTATAAAAGAAGATATTTTTGTTGTCTTAGGCTGGTGGTAATGTGTTACAGCAGCGCTGAGAAATGAAAACAATGACCATGACGCCCAACTCTAGTGCTTTTAATGATGGATTTGCCCACCCACTCCATAGCAGCAGGCCCACAGTAGCCTTAGAAAGGAGACTCACAGATCAAAGCCTTTGGGCCTCAGACCTATCCACCGCCTCCCCACAGCCAAACCAAAAACAAATAAACCCTTGATCTCGCTGAGAGAAATCCTCCCAAACTGTAAGCTAAGGAACAGTTCAGAGGCACTGGAAGGAAATGAAGAATCTGTGTGGATATTCACAGTAATCAAACTGGTCCTCTGTGCAAACAAGGAGAGCTGACAGTGAATCTCTGTACAAATAGAAAGAGGACTTATTCCTTCCAGGCACTACTTGCACGAACACAAACCATTGAGTAATGAGCTCAAGAGTACTCATTTTATTATTTACTTTTCAAAAATTTCAGACACATCTAAAGGAATAAAGCACGGTTACTCTTCCTAACCCACGAGCCAAAGGCATTTCCAGCACCATTGCTTGTTATCACATCTCTTCTTTTCTCAGGGTTCCCAGGTGGCCTTCACATGGATGTCATCTCCAAAGCAGGTGGCTCACAATCATCATGAATGTCACCTCCTCCCACTTCTTCTGGCTGTAATGTGACAATGCTCTGCCACTGCTTACACAGTGATCACAGGTGCCAGGCAGCTCCCAGAATGTGCCCTGCTTCCTCCCACTTCAAAAACTATTTTAACCAGTATATCCAAACACCTAGAACAGTGGTTGGCAAAGTAATTACTAAAGAAATACTTGTTGAGTAAGTATCAAATGAATATACATATAAAGTAAAGATCTAGATACCTTCTAGATCTACACTGTTCTACCTGGTAACCATTGGCAACATGTGACTGTTGAGCACTTAAAATGGCGCTAGTCCAAACTGAACTGCGCTACACTTGTAAAACGCACACCAGATTTAGGAAGCTCACTTGAAATAATATAAAAATATCTCATAAAAAATATTTGCATTGGGCCTTCCATGGTGGCACAGAGGTAGAAATATGAAGCACTGTAGGGCTGCCCACTGCCACCTGTAGCACGAGTTTGATTCCCAGCCAGGGAGGTGGCCCACATGGCGTGGCAGACCTCTCCTATCCTGCCCACTGCTCCCCTCAGCAGTGTATTTTGGTTGATCTTCCTGTTCTGTTCCCCATTCTGTCTCTGGCAGGTTCTCTACCCCCGCACTTCTGCCCTGTGCCTCAGTTCTTGCATGCATAAATAAATAAATCTTTAAAAAATTGTATTGATGACTTGTTCAAATGATAATATTTTAGTATACATAATTAAAATTTTCGGCAACTATTTCTTTTTCCTTTATTTAATATGACACTAGAAAATTTGGAGAGCATTTTCCCTACCTCTATCTTTTTGTGCTACTGCAATTTTTCCCATTCATGAAACTACTTATCCCTATTTCCATTCACAGGAAGAAGGATGACTGCCCACCTTTTTTACTTTATCTAATGAAGCAAATGCTAATCTATTCCAAAAGTGTTTACCATCACAGACACAGTTAGAAATAACGTCTAGTAATGCCCAGCTATCTAGGTACCCTTTAGCCCAACTGAGTTGACACATGAAATGAACCATTACAGCATCCTGCACAATAAAGACAAGCAAATATAATGACTGTTTTGTAGTAAGTATACAATAAGTACTAGTTAGTACTTTTGTTGGTTACATTTTTGCTACTGCTAGTTACAATATAGTATAAATACTATTATTTAGATTATATATGCTATTAAAATTTATCTCTATTATATATTATTACTAATATGCTAGCTCAATCCACCAACATATTATAAACTACTCAATGAAAATTATGGTGGCTTCATTTTCATTTATAACTTGCCAAGCCTAGAAGTCCCTGACGTCCATAGCACCTTTAAAGGCAAATGACAGATCAACCAGCAGCCTCACTCTTCATCATAGTAGCTTTAGGGCAAAGCCAAAGAGAACTGATTCAACCTTAAAATGTCAAATGAATCATGATGCCAAAATGATTTATATCCACCTTTGAATGCAGTTAATTTGGTCCACCTCTACTAGCTTGCTTTTGCCCTCCTCAAAGTCTGATATTACATTTATTAACCTGAGGCAGGAACAGTGTCTCAAGAGTATTCAGTAACCTCCTGGAGTTGGCAGGACTTTAAGACTTTGAAGGCATCTCCAGCTTCTCCCTGACACTGAAACCTGGTCAAGGAACTTCGACAGCAAGTTTTTTGGGGATCCATAGAATCTTTTGGAAATGAAGAAAGGAAAGGGGGGAGGTTAGCCTGAAGAGCAGGTAAGAGTACAAAAGCTGAGTAGATTTAAACTCAACTAGAATGTTTTATTGAAAGGGAGAATGAACCCTGGAGACTTGCATCCATAAGCCAGACTCACTCATAAGTTTTTGTTCCTCAAATTTCCTGTCCATGAAACCTCTAATCTCTCACATCCTATTTACTGTCTTCCCAGAACTATCCATCTTCATGCCCTTAAGGGAGTGATGAGCTACACCCCACACACACATTCATTCCAAAAAGGCCACAACCTCAGGGCATTTTTCCATAAGCATCAACTTTTGAATTCATTGTAGCAGATGAAACATATCTGTCATTTCTCAATGTTGACATCTAAGACTGACTAGGGCAGGTGAACTGATTTCCTGAAGCAGACACAAAATAAATCTGAGGTTAACAGTCCTTGCACTACCCCAAAGTTCAAAGTCCTTGAACTTTCCCAAAACGGTGCTTAGCCCATCATAGTATGGTCGTTTTATTGCCATAGTATTAATATTACAAAGTTATGCCCTGGATTTTAAAATACTTAAATGTTTTATTCTCTCAATTTTAATTTTAAAATTCTGATAAAAATAATTCATAGTAACAAAGAAAAAAAGGGAAGGGTACAGGGGTGGTGAGAGGATTCACCAGAATCAGAGTGGAGAGCAGAACAGGCAGATTGAAGAAATACACTGCTGAGGGGAGCAGCGGGCACAGGGTGGGTCACCTCAAAGGTTGGGGTCAAACTAGCACTAAGTGGCCTCGACCAACTTCACAGTGCTGCACTTTAAGCCCTTGTGCCACCAGGAGGGCCTAAATACTTATTTTCACTAGCCTTGAAGTGCTAGTGTTATTTGAAAGATTTGGATTAGTTATATATGAACAATCCACTCAGAGGCAGCCACTAAAAGAAATATAATATTCTGAGTGGAGAAAAACATATGAAATGCTCCACAAAAAATGAGAGGAGAAAAGGAGCAGAATATGATTAAATAGAAACAAATAATAAGTAGAAAATGGTAGTAAATATGGTAGACATTAATCCAAATATGCCAATAATTGCTTTAAATGCCAAGGGCCAATTAAGAAACTATCAGTGAAACAAAAAAACAAGATTTAAATATATGTTAAATATAAAGACACAAATAGATTAAAAGTAAAAGAATAAACATGCAATAATAAAATATATAGAAGGAAACACTAGCAATCCATGTGATGACATCAATTATAAAGATGCTTTTAGAGATTAGAGACCTTATGGTAAGGAAGATGAAAATATAAGTAGATTAAAAAGACATTCCACTGAATGGGGAAAAAGTATTCACATATCACACAACTAATAATATCCAAGCTATATAAAAAGAATTTCAATTTAACAATTAAAAAAACTTAATAAATGGGCAGCAGACTTGAACAGGCAATTCACCAAAAGTGGATAACCAGAAGGTCAAAAGATATATGGGAAATTTTTTATCATGACTTTCAATAAGGAGACACATGTCAAAAACACAAAGAAATATCATCTCTCATAAGAACAGTACATTAATACTTACCTGGCAGGGGAGATACTATGATCATGAAGAATGATACACTATTAAAAGGACCCCCAGCATGGTGGTGAGAATGCAGAAAATGAAGAACTCTATTACACTGTTGGTTGCAATATAAACTGGTGTTGCCATTTTGGAAAGCAATCTGGATTTACCTTTAAAAAGCTGAAATGTAAATACCATATCACTCAGTAATTTCATTCTTAGGCATCTATCCTAAGGACATGAAACTTAATAATGACATGCTCTACAATGTTTATTGCAGTACAGTTTACAATAGTTAGGACATGGAAATACCCTAAGTGCCTACTGATAGAGGATTAGATTTAAAAGATGTGGTATATCCACAGCAGGGAATATTATCCAGCCACAAGAAAAGATGAAATTGCCATTCACAGCAAGTGAAAGAAATTGGAGAAATTTTTAAGTAGTAAAGCAAGTCATAATGATAAAGACAAATAGTATAGTTTACAGAGCAGATGATTTGACAAGGCAAAATATTTCACAAAAACTAGCTGATATAAATAAAGTGGGGTTTCTGAGGTTCTGAGGCTAATTACAGAAATATAAACTTTTGAGGGTAAAAGAAATGTAAAGGGTGAAGGTAATAAAATACAATGTTATCATTTGTAAAAAGATAAAGGAGGAAGTGAGGTTAGAGACCACTGCTGTGAAAATCCTGGCTTAAACAATACATCTTTTAAAAAAGGAATTACCAAGTATCTCATGCCCCACTAACTTTAAAAAGCTGGAATAGCAATATTAATTTCAGGTAAAACAGGCTTTAGAGGGACAATTATGAATGATAAAGAGGGTCATCAAATAATGACAAAGTGGTTAATTCTCCAAGAAAACATAACAGTCTTTAATGTATGTATGCACGTAACAACAGATCATCAAAATACGGTGAGGCAAAACTGATAGGGTCACAATGAGAAACAGATGACTACACTAGATAGCTGGAGATTTCAATACTCCACTATGAATAACAGATATATACAGCAGGAATAAAATCAACTAGAACAAAATTGAACTCAACAGCACCATCAAGCCACTGGCAATAGTTGACATTATAGAATACTTCACCCAAGAAAAACAGAATACATATTCTGAAGTTTTCACAAAATATTCATCACAACAGACCACATTCTGTACCTTATAACACATTAACAAATTTTCAAAAATAGAAACCATGCAAAGAATATTCTTAGACCACAATAAAATTAAAGTAGAAATTACTAACAGAATTTCTATTGTTTTATTTATTCTCTAAATAAAACATAAAACAACGAAGAGCCTCAAAGAAATTAAAATCATTTTAACTGAATAAAAATGAAAATACAAATTGTCAAAATTAGGGACAATCCTAAATCCGTAAAGCCCAGGAGGTCTAGGTCCTCATTTAGAGCTCTAAAGTCCTTACTTATTTTTTTGTCTCATTGATCTGTCCATTGATGAGAGTGGTGTGTGAAGTCTCCTACTACATATGTATTTTCTCTAATGTCTGTTTTCAGAGATAATGACAATTGACTTGTATATTTTGATGCTCTTTCATTTGGTGAGTATACGTCGATGAGTATTATGTCTTCTTCCTGTATTATCCCTTTAATCATAATCTGGTGACCATCTATGTCTCTTTACTTTTCTTAGTTTGAAGTCTATTTTTAGCTGATATAGGTATAGATGTTCCTGCCCTCTTTTTGGTCTATTTGATTGTAGGATTGTTTTCCAACCTTTACTTTCAATATATGTTTGTTTCTTGTTGTTAAATGTGTTTCCTGTAGACAGCAAAAGCTTGGATTCTGTTTTTTAATCCAGCCTGCTGCTCTGTGTCTTTTCATTGATGAGTGTAGTCCATTTACATTTGGAGTTAATGTTGTATTTTGTTTGCCTTTTGTGATTTCTTTTTTTTTTTTTTAAGATTTATTTATTTATGCATACAAGAACTGGAGTACAGGCCAGAGGTACGGGGTTAAAAGGATTCACCAGAGACAGAGTGGGAAGCAAAACAGGCAGATATACTGAAATACACTGCTGAGGGGAGCAGTGGTTGAGAAAGGAAAAATCTGCTGTACCATTTGGGTAAGCTGCCTGTCCAGAAATCAAACTTGTGCTGCGGTGGCTGTGGATAGATTCACAGTGCAGCCCTTTAACCCACTGAGCCACCAGGAAGGGCTGCCTTTTGTGATTTTATTCCTTACCTTATTTTGTTCTTCCTATTCATTCCTTTTTGTTGGTTTGGACTTTAGGGTTTCTTGTAGTATTTTTTGAAGTGGAGTTTAGTAGTAAAGTATTTCTGGAAGTTTTGTTTTCTGAGAAAGTTTTTTGTTTGTTTTTTTTTTCCTTCATAAGGAAAGAGAGCTTTGTAGGGTAGAGTATTCTTGGCTGGAATTTGTTGACTTGGAGTTGGTTAAATATGTGACTCCATTCTCTTCTTGCCGGTAGTGTGCCTTCAGAGATCTGATTTCAGCATAATCAGTTTTCCTTTATAGGTTATGTTTCTTCACCCCCATGAGTTTCATAATTTTTTTCCCTGTCTTAGACCTTTGGAACTTTACTATCATGTGTTTTATCATAGTTTTCTTTTCATTGTGGTAATTTGGTGTTCTTCTGCCTTCCTGTATTTCTATTTTCATTTCCTTCTTCATGCTTGGGAAGTTCTCTTTAATTATCTCCTTGAATAGTTTCCCAGTTCCTTTATCTCTCTCCTCACCTTCTGGGATTCCTATGACTCTTAATATTTCCTTTCCTCCTGATGTCAGGTATTTTTTGAAATGTTCCTTCATTCTTTCATATTTGCATTTTTCTTTTCTTTTCTTTTTTGTTTCTTTTTGCTTGTATCTTTGAGAGTACTGACTCATTCCACCATTCTATTTTCATGGCTTTTCCCCACATTCTTGCGCTCCTCTGCTAATCTCTGTTCCTTTACTTTATTCCTCAGTTCATTGGCTATATTCTCATTTCTTTTTGTGTTTTCTATTAACACTTTAATTGTTTTCATCATGGCCTTTTTTAATTCTTTGTCTGTTAGGTGGAGATATTTTTCCATGTCTATGTTATCGGGTTCTGGAGGCTGACTTTCTTTCTGTGAATTGTTCACAGAAGGGCCTGCCAGATCATTTACAATTTTCTTTCTTTCCATTATTAGCCTTCAGCTTTGTTCTGTTCCTGCTGATGCTGGTGGACATGACTTCTCTTAGTAAATAGAACAAGATAAAGCTGTAAGAATTTAGGTCAGAATGACAACATCAAACCAGCATGGTATTATTGACATTTACAGACACTATATACAACTGCAAAATACACATTATTTTCAAGTACACATGGAACATTTGCCAAGTTAGATCACATCCTTAACTATAAAATAGTTTAAAGTTTTCAAAAGATATAGAGTACGGCCCTCACTGGTGGCGCAGCAGTTTAAAGCACAGCACTAAGAAGCTAAAGCCACTGCAGCATGAGTTCATAACCCGCCCGCCCCAGAGGTGACCACAGGCGCAGCAGACCTCTCCTGACCCGCCTGCTGCTCCCCTCAGCAGTGTACTTCGATTATCTGCCTGTTCTGCTCCCCACTCTGCCTATGGTGAATCCTCTCACCGCCCCAGCACCTGTGGCCTGTACCCCAGTTCTGTATGAATAAATCTTTTTTTAAAAAAAAGATATAGAATATATGCTTTAACTACACACTGATCACTTTAAATTAGAAAATAATAACAAAATGATAAACAGGAAAATCTCCCAAGTATTTTTAAAGCAAGCAACACACTCTAAAATAATCTGTGGGTCAAAGAAGAAAACGCAAATGATATTAGAAAATGTTTCTAACTGATGATCTAAAAAATCAGAATTTTCAGGATGAAATTGAGGTAAGACTTAAAGGGAAATTATAGTTTTAAATTGTTACATGAGAAAACAAAAAAAAATTGAAATCAATTTTCCAAGTTCCTACTTCAGAAAGCTAAAAAATAAACTTAAAATAAGTAGAAAAGGGGAAATAATAAATTAAGAGCAGAAATCACTAAAAGAAAAAGCAATCAGCACCTGGGCAACTGTCATTGTCTTAAAAACCTCACAAGACACAACTAAATGTTATGGTTCCTGGATGGAATTCAGAAACAGGAATAGACATTGGGAGAAAAGTAAATTACTCTGAATCAAGAATGAACATGTGCCACTAATTATATTGTACATATATTTACTCATTAGTCATGACAAAGATACAACAGTAATAGCACAAGTTGTTAAATAAGGGAAGTTGGGTACAGAGTCTGTGGGTATCCTATTATTCTGGCAATTTTTCTATAAATCTAAAACTGATCTCCCATTTCATTTCATGAAGAAAGTATAGCCTGATCCCAAAGCCTGAAAAGGACATTACAAGAAAAGATTATAGACCAATACTGTTCAGGATATATAGAAGAAAAAGAATAGAAATTGACAAAGTACAATTTACCCTAGAAATGCAAGCCTAGTTCAACAATTGACAATCAATCTATTTAATTCACCACATTAACAGAATAAAGGAGAAAATCACATGATCATTTCAATTGATACGGAAAAAGCATTTGACAAAAATCCAACATTCATTCTTCATAAAATCTCTCCACACACTAGGAATAGAAGGAGTTTTTCTCATTCTGATAAAAGACATCTATGAAAAACCCACAATCAGCATCACACTTGCTGATGAAATATTATATGTTCCTCCTAAGATTGGAGATAAGCCCAGGATTAATTTTTAAAATCTAGAAGCTACTTGGCTTTGTGTGTGTGTACACACTTTTTTTTTAAAGTCTTTGTATGCCCCAAAAAGAGTTTCAATTTAATTTAACATTTGGTGACTATTCACTAAATGCAAAGCAGTTGCCAGATATTGGAGGTTTTTGTTAATGGCAAAAAAACAATATGAAATGTATCAAAGTAATATGTTGTACACCTTCAACCTACAAAATGTAGCCTGTCAAATTTATCAGACTTTTTTTAAAGGTAAAAAACAGCCCATCTGTCAAGAAATTTTAAATAAATGAAAAAGGAAGACAGACACTCATTAAAAGTAACTAAAATCAATTTAATATATGCTAGTGAGCCAAATGAGGCAATAGATGATAAATAGCTCATGCTTTCAGAGTTTCAGATTTTGTAGGGCATGAACTAAAATATTAAGGTGTTTCAATTTTATTCTATAGGCTATGGGACTTTTTTTATCTTTGGCTTACATCTTTGAGGAAAGGAATGGTAGCATCAAAAAACCCTACAATCAGCACCATCAAAATTACATTTTGAAAATATTCCAAATCAATAAAATGTGTTTAAAAAATTGTATCAATGTATTTTGTGCCTTCTATCTTTTATTACAAAGCAACTGAAGATTAGCACAGTGGTTTGAATTTCTCAAAGCAAATAAACAGGAGTACATCGGAAATCAGTGTGAAATTGTATCATATTTCCATCAACTGTAGGATTTCTACAGATCGAGTTATTGTTTGGATATCTTAAAGAGAAGGAGAATGGGACAGAAATCACTTGATTTTGACAACTCAATAAGTTAGAAAGATCTTACACTGAAAGCCTGTCTCCAGACAGTGTTAACCAGGAACGTATGAAATGACTGAGGAAGAGGAGAAAGAGTTAAAATTGACTACAAGGAACAGATGGTCTTCTCTCCTGAATTCCCACCTTTCTTTCTCTCTTCCCTGTACCCACTCACCCACCCATCCAAGTACACACACACACACACACACACACACTCTTCAGGAGCTCCCTGCTGCCTGTCACTACTGACAATTAATACATTGATAGAGAAATCTGTCTTCTTCCCATTGCAGTGGCTAATTGGAAGAGCTTCCCTAAGTATGAGTATAAGCAGATACAGAAATTAATAATTTTGAGTAAAAACAGATGAGCTGCTGATAGTAAGCTGGTAATATGAGCAGTAATAAAGGGAGAGCCTTCCAGGCTTTCAGTAGACAGACTACAGAATTAGAACCTCCAGAAAGATGAATGCTAAAGCTGTCAGGAACGTGAGGTCTGGCCAGCCAGAAACAATCCACCCGATTTCACTCGATACCTATATAATCATCTCTATTACAGTTAATGCAGAAGAGAGAAGATATACTAGACTAAAGAAATGTTGAGGGTGAGTCTCCACAGATGGTAATCCAGAAAAAAACAATCAAAGGCTCTTACAAGCTCTTATAAGGTTACCAGTGAACCCATTTTGCTTTGGGCTGTACTAGTTTTAGCAATCAAAGTGCTAGGTCATGGGTAACTTCTCAGTACCAGACAAATCATAGCAATTGGTTATGCTGCCTTGGGAAGGCTCTTTAACACTGAGGGCAGGTCAAGATGTTAGGCCTAGGCCCCACTTCAATACTTAGTCATTGCAGAGTACCAAAGCCCCACAAAGTCTCCATCTATGTGAGTAGGAAAGAGGAGACACTTCCTCTGGAGCGCACTGCAGTGGGAGAGCACTCTGAATACTGAATGATTTGATGATGGGTTTTGCTTTGTTTTGTTTTGTTTGCCTTCATTTTTTTTAGTAGTTTCTAGAACCTTCTGGGTTAGGTTTGGTTTGGTTTTCTCCCTCATCCTCCTCTGTTGGCTCTTTGTTCTGTTTCATTTTTCAGGGTGAGGATATAATAGACTAGAATACAAGGAAGTTTACCTTCCAGATTTGATTCCTGATCTATATTCCCACCAAGAAAGTAAGGTTATTTCCTGATTTGGATTTATAAAAGCTGATGCCCTGAAGGTAAAGGAATGCAAAATCCTATACCTGGCCTTTGGGAGCATCAGGGAGGCGGCAAGACACCAGTCAAAAAATGATCATAGGTTACCTAGACTGACAAGGGCAGAAACAGCCTGGCAGAGACTCCCAGGCTCTCATTTGGAATACCCATGGACCACCAAACCTAAGTAGGGCGCGGTGACAGGGACAGTCATTACAAACAAATGACAAATAAGCAGACAGAAAGATGAAGACCCGGAGGACACCTACACAGACAAAAGAAATCAAGGGCCAAAAGCCTGGTCCCTACTAACATGGTGGCCTGGCATCATCTGAGATGTAGAACTGGACACAACCCCAAGAGCAAGAGCAACTTTCCAATAGAATACATTTCTGTCACATGGGGATCTAATATAGCTGCTGATTTTTAGAAAAGACAGGTGTGTTCTTTACACATCTGAGTCTATGAACTAAGATTCACCCACTACCCGGCTTCCCATGGTAGAAAGACCACACAATTTAATCAGAGACATGGTTCCCAGTCTTTACTATGTAAAAGTTATGTTAAATGCTGGAAAATTCATCCTCATCACTTCTCTGCTTCACTTTCTCTCACTGGAACCTCCGTGAGTAAAAAGGACAGCTGATCTCATCCCCCTCCCCTCCAACAGCTGTTAAGTCCTCACTTAACCTCCCGAAGACAAAACAATGCTGCTCTTTAGAAACCATTCTCACCACCCCAGCTTCATTTGCCCACAGTTTTTTTTTTTAGGTTAAATGGGTGCTGGCACCCTGACCTAACACTTGCCCAAGAGCCCTCTTCACAAGCAGAGAGGAGATTCTTATCCTTGGGAGCAGTCTCAGTGGATAGCCAACTCCATAGTGACCAGCCTCCTGTGCCCTTAAGCAGTGAACATCTCTGAGCTCCTCGTGCCTGTCTGAGATGCCTCACTACTCTGGTCTCCCAATCTTCCTTGTGACAAAATGAGGAGGTAATTTCCTCTAATTTCCCCTCTGGGCAAGTTTCATAGAGTAGCCTCAACCTGGACTTCTTAGGTGTGATTCTAGAACACCAATCTTGCTGAGCTAATAAAATTAGCTGGGGCCTTTTATGACCAAACAGATAGGAGACATTCCAGAATAAGTAAAATGAAGAGATTCTCTGCCACAGGACTTCCACATGCCCTGGCTCTCCAAGAGGCACTATGGCGTGGTGTTTCCCAACTCGGGCAGGAGTAGAGGACTGAGTGGTGTAAATGTGCTATTTCCCTTACAATGGTCATGGCCACTGCTTCCCTTTGATTTACTAGGGTAGAAATGAGTTTCTGTTCCTCAGAAAATTGGGTTCCCTGGGCTTCTCCTTCCTCTCAAACAGCACCAAATTCTTTTCTGAGAGTCACACACTGCTGGATGTGAGTAAAGCTTTCTGAACTGAAACTAAGTGAGCACTGCTGTGGTCCATGGGCTACGGCCACAGTGACATCTTCTGATGTTATATTAGCTACATCATTTCCTAGGGATGCTGGAACAATGGACCAGAAACCGGGTGGCTAAGAACAACAAGTATGTATTTTCTCACAACTGTGGAAGCCTGGAGTATAAAATCCAAGTGTTCTGCTGGAGGGCTCTGTGTGAGTCTGTTCCGTGCCTTTCTCCCGGCTTCTGGTGGTTTCCTGGCTATACTTGGACATCCTTAACTTATAGATGCATGTCACCAATCTTTTTTCTTTTGTTATATGACACTTCCCCTGTGTCTCCCCACATTGTTTTATCTCTGTGCACAGTCGTCTGTCTCTTCTTACAAGGACACCAGTCATACTGGAATAAAGGGCACCCCATACCAGTATGACTTCATCTTTACTTAACTCATTGCATATATGGTGACCTTATTCACAAGTAAGAGGGCACTCTGAGGCTCCAGGAAAGGCATGAATTTGAGAAGGGACATAATTCTACTCAGTCAATCCCCTAACACTTTTTTACAATCCACACTCCAGGTCAAGTATAATGAGTACAATGACCCTAATCTTGAGAAATGGGATCCAGGCATCAACCTTCTTTCAAGATCACCAATGTGCAATGTGCAGCTAAATTTAAGCTGCACATTGGATGTGAGTAAAGCTTTCTGAGCTGAAAGCTAAAAACTTAACATATGTTGTTCTGCTTAGTTCTCATAATGAACTTGTGAAGTCCTTTTAGGATCCCCATTTTATTGATGAGACTTCAGAGACTTAGAGGGGTTATAAGAACCTTGGCTGAGAACTTCATAGCTAGTAAGTGGTGGAGCTGGAATTTGGACCAGGCATTTAGCTTCAGGCCTCAGCATATAAACCCTTGCAAACTTGAAGCTGAGTTTTCTGAGAAGAGCTGAGCTCTTCAAAAGCAGCTGAGCTCAGACAGGAGGCACTCCTCAGCCACCTCAGTGACTGAAGGGTTAAACTGGTCTGCATGGGTTTTATTTGGGGAGCATCCTCCTTTCTGGCTTTGATCCTAGCCACTATTCCCTCTCTGTTCCCAGCACAACTCCTCCATCTGGCTCCACTCAAGGAGTGGGAAGACAAAAATTTCTCTGAATTGCCACTTCCAGTCTGCCTGCGACTGCAACTTTTAATAGCAACTACTATGCTCAAACAAAAGACAATGCTGTTGTTTCCATAACCCCAGACATTGACACAGCCCTAACCAATGGATGTGGAAAGCTCATGGCAGGGCACATGGCCACCTCAAAGACCTCACACCAAGCAGTTTGGCTGTCAGGCTTTGGGACACTTCTCTGGCCAGTTCCCTAGGTACCGCAGCGCGAAAGCCTGGCCCTTGCCCATAAGCCAGTCCAGGCCTACTCTCAGCCCTGCACACCCTGCTGCTTTTGAACCAGCATCATATTCAATTTGCTACTTCCAAAAGCCATAAGAGTGCCACCTAGACCATAACATCAGAACATACCCTTGTTTTTACCTCCCACTGTCCCTTCAAAATATATTCACAGAGAAATCATTCGTACATTGCTAGTAGAAATGTAAAATGCTCAGCCACTCCGGAGAAAGAGTTTGGCAGTTTCTTGAGAAAACTAAGCCTGCAACTGCCATATGACCCATAATTACACTCCTGGGCAGTCGTCCCAGAGAGATGTAGACAGGCTCATGCAAAAGCTTGGACACAAATGTTTATAGCTGCTTTATTCATAATAGCCAAAAACTGCAAACAGCCCAGATGTCCTTCAACGGGTGAATGGTTAAACAAACTGTGGTACATCCATACCAAGGAATGCTTACTCAGCAATACAAAGGAAGAAATGTTGATTCATGGCACAGTTTGAATTATTCTCCAAAGAAGCTCACTGAGTAAAACAAGTCAAACCCAAAAGGTTACATGCCACACAATTCCATTTACATAACATTCTTGAAATGACAAAGTGATAGAAATGGAGAGCAGGCTAGGGACTGCCAGGAGTTAAGGATGGGATCTTCCTGGTGCTACAAATGTTCTGTATCAATGCCAATATCCTACTTATATTATAGTTTAGCAAGATGCTGTCTTTGTGGGAACTGGGTAAAAGATATGAAGGATCTCTCTATAATTTCTTAAAACAGCAAGTGGATACACAATTACCTCAAAATAAATTGTCTAATCTTTTTTAATTTGAATGTCTGTTCAGGAAATTTTCCCTTTTCCCTAAATGAAAACACTGCAGGTCTCAGATGTTCCTGCTTACCTTTAATCCCACAGTCATTATGTCAAGAAAACACCTCAATTTAATAATTAGAATGTCCATCCTCAGGTAACAATCCAGTCTCTCAAACTAATTCAGAGGTGACTAGGTTCCTCTTCTCTCAGTGCCAGCTGAAGCAGGCACCTACCACCTGGGGGGAGATGTTATCAGTAACCTCCTACCTTGTCCTCCTTCGAACGAGGAAGGAAGAATGGGGTCACCATTCCTAAAGTACCATTCTACTTGATGGAATGGTTTTGACATGGTTCTTTCTCTTTCTTAAGGGTGTTTTCAAAGGTTCTTGTGAGTTTCCTGCTGACCAGTATCTCCCATGACCTGAGCAGTGAGTTAATTCCCCTTGTCAACAAACTTCATCAACCCCTAGTTTACCAGGGTGTCCTCTACAAACTCAACTTCTATCCTCAGATTCCGCGAATGCAAGCCTTTTCAACCATAAGCCAGTTTCCATGCACTGCCATCAAAGCAGAGAACCCACTGCTCAGCCAGGAAAAGTCACATGCAGGTCCACACAGCCCTCACCGCCAGGGACCCACATTAAACTCTACTTGTAATCCTGGAGAATGGTCACTCACAGGCGTGGGGTGGGGGGGCAAATCCCACTGGCAGAATTACAATACACCCTTCTCTGAAGAAAATCTCTTTCCAAAAGCCTCACACCATTGCAACACACAACTTTCTGTGCTCTTTATGGGCTTGATAGTCTGTTGTCTTCTTCAGCAACAGTCACTTCCTTTGAGAATCTACTGTTATGGTATAGTAGATCCAAAGTTCCAAGATGGCCTGCCATTTCAGCTACACTGAAAGGACAGCACAAGAGGATGTAAACAAAGGAGAGGTAGAAGAGAAGGAAATCTTTAACAGTCAAAAAGAAAACTGGTAGATGTGGATAACATCGATTATTCAAGAAATAGCAGATGAGTCTAAATGCCAAAAATAGAGAGGTAATTCCTTGACTAGACTTGAGAGTAACTCTTTGAAATAGAAATAAGATTTGGTAGGGACTGAGGTTTTTCATCACAGGCCATTTAGTTCTATCACTGCTTTCTTCTATCGGTATGGGTATGATTTTTTAGGTAAAAATTTGCTTGCTTAATAAATAAGGACAAAAACAAGTGGTACACAGGGTGATGAAATAATCTGTATATGCACAGCACAATTCCTGTCAAAAATCCACACTCTTTTTAACACCTCATGGCTACAACTTTGGAGTCAGCACTGATATTACTCTCCTTACCTCACAGACCCTCCAAGAGAAAATATATGAAAAGGGAACCAATAGCTCAGACACCTTCACTTTCTTTTCCTACTTGCATATGTTTCAGTTTCTGTAACAAATTACCATGAAGCAGGTGACTAAAACAAAGGAAATGTATTCGCTCACAGTTCCAGAAGCCCAAAGTCCAAAGTCAAGACATTCCTAATCTCCTTCCATGGCTCCCTCAGAGAGAATCCTTCTTCACCTCAGAGAATCCTTCCTCACCTCTTCTGGCTTCTGGTGGCTTCAAGCATGCCTTGAAGTGGAGACACATCACTCCAGTCTCTGTGGTCACATTGTATTCCCTCTGCCTCTCTTATAGAGATATTTGTGATTGTAGCTAGGGTCCACCCAGAAAATGTAGGATCACCTCTCCATCTCAAAATCCTTAACTTAATTATATCCATAAAGTTCCTTTCTACCACTTGAAGATAACATTCCCAGGTTCCAAGGATGGGAGTAGGAAGGGCACCATTCAGTTCACTACACTGTATCTGCATCATTTCATGCCTTAATCACTGCTGTCCTGGCTTCCAACTTACTCTACCCACAGTGGCTGGAAGAACCCACTCAATCTCATTTTTGTCACATTCCACCACTGCTCGAAATCAAGATCAATTTCCCTCTTGCACTGAATAAAGCTGTTTATAACAAAAGGGGTTTGAAGAACCCTCTGGACCTTCTTTTTAACTGAACCAGAGGTTTCTGGTATCAGGGAATCTAAGGTCACTAGTTCATCAATAGAAAGTTAAAGGGATCTTTTCATTGTAATGCTAAAGATGTTCTCACAATACCATTACCAGCACTGAAATTGGTCCTCTTCTTTCTCATCTCATCTATTTCCTGCAAACCTTGGCTCCTATCAATTAACCCTTATGCTTGTGTGTGTGTGTGTGTAAACCTCATAGATGTATAAATTTGCCTTCAAACCTGATGCACACATACATATACACACATATGCATACACACAGAATAATCAAGTTGCTGTTACTGCTTCTTGATGCCATTGACTAGGGTCACATCCTGTGAACTACATTCAGATGTGTCTGAAAAAAATGTGTGACAAAACCCTCCACATCACTCTGGTAATGAAGGCAAAATTTTGTTGAAAATCGTTTGTATGTTTTTTCTTCTGGAATTCTGAATAAATTACCATCACCCGGAAACTGCCAATGGAACCCAGAGACTCCCATCTGCCTGAAAATACAGAACTTATACAGGAAGTATACAAAAAGACTGACAAGAGTAATTTTCAGTGTACGGCATTCAGAAGCCAGGTTAAACAGCAAAACATTAGCGGTAAAGCCAGGTGATATATTTTCTCAGTTCTGTCCCTACTGTCCCTAGCCCTTTGAACTACCCCCCCCCCCCACTTTACATTGACAGAGACCAAGCCTGGGTGAAAAAATCGCATAAAAATCCAGCCATCGGGCCCTCCCTGGTGGCGCAGCAGGTTAAAGCACAGCACTAAGAAGCTAAAGCCACTTCCACATGAGTTCGATTCCCGCCTGCCCCGGAGGTGACCACATGGCGCGGCAGACCTCTCCTGACCCGCCTGCTGCTCCCCTCAGCAGTGTACTTCATCGATCTGCCTGTTCTGCTCCCCGCTCTGTCTCTGATGAACCCTCTCACCCCTCCGCATCTCTGGCCTGTACCCCAGTTCTGTACGAATAAATTTAAAAAATCTTTAAAAAAAAAATCCAACCATCACTTAGTGCCATGCCCCTCCCTTGTGACTGGAAGGCCAGGATGCTTACTGCTCCCATGGAAGAGAAGAAAATGGCACAGCAGAGTAAAAGACCCACCCTTTCCCACTGGACAGTAGTGGGAGAGGAGAGGAGAAGTGAAAAGTCATTACATTTATGTCCACATTTCCCCTCTTGGAACTTCAGCATTGCTAAGTAACTCTAACAGACTAGGAGGCATGACTCTTGCTTCCTACACAAATTTCTAAAAATAGTTCTCCAGTTGCCTGCACCAACCTAAGGCTAGGCCTTCAACATGATGAAACATCAACCCTGGAGGGTCCTCGGGCTTCACTTTCCTAAGCCACTTTCCCGACATTGATGGTGAGTTGAGAGTTTGAGCTCAGGACCTGTCACAGGCCTGTGTCTGAAGACCAAGCCACAGGAGATCACAGGTCAATCAGGGACAAGACCCTGAGTAGACACGGGTTACACCAGCCACATTGGAGATGTGACACCTGAAGCAGTAGGAACAGGTACAAGGAACCAGTCATCTGAGACCTCAGAGCCAGCTGGCCTCCCCTCCTCCACAAGGTGTTATGCGCCAGACCCCCTCCCCCACATCCCGGATGCCTCCCAACACCAGATGCCATTTTAGGAAGAGAAGCAGTAGGAGGATAGAGGCAATCTGAGATTCAAAACATTTTTTCCTAGAAAGACTGAGCATTCCTTGAAGTCACTGTTTAAATGTTCAAATCAGACATTCACTCAAACCAAATTAGACATTTAGTTATTTTTTCCACTGTGGAGTGGGAGGGGGGGGAAATCATGAATTAAACTAAAACAGCTATAAACAAAATACAGAAATTACATTTCCACTTCATATCCAGGCTGCAGTGAGAGTTAAATTGTTCAAAGTTATTACAGCATCATGCCCTTTTTCTTTGGAGGCCGACAGCCCTGGATTAATTTCTGAACCTGCAAAAATACCCAGATACCTGCAAGGACAGAAATTCTTTCCCTGAACTACAAAGAAGTGAGTTACCTAGCAATGGGTCACTGATTTATCATACCAGCGAATGTAAATTAAATTTTAAAACTCAAATTGATTTCATTTCCAGGCACTAAATATCTGGGTGGCTTGCTGCATTCATTAGAATTGACATGAAGGTTAATAATTTCACCCTCTGACCTCCACCTCCAGAATAGGATACCTTGCTATTCCAGATAGCATTGGGGGTGGGGGGAGGGGGGCCTGTGGCAGAGCACAGAAGTAGAGCAGGAAGCAGGGGCTGATGAATCACCCAAGAGATGAATTGTTCACAACATCCTCCTCCCTCCCGGCTGAGCAGGGTATGTTATCACGTTTGGCAGCCAGCAGCAGGTGCACTGGGGTGATACAGCCCAACAAGGTGGAAATCGATGAAGCTCCATCACCTGCACAGAAATCCTCTCCTCTCAACACCCAGCTCCCCATTCCCAGAAGCCCCAGCAGAATTAAGCTCTACCTAGACAAAGGCCAGCAGCTCTCTCAGGGTGGGGTCAGCAGCATTACAAAGGGGCAAGGGACAAAATTTGGCTATCAGGGACCTGACACCACACTGACTTGAGATGATTGTTGACTTACTAAATTCCTAGTAAAAGAAAATCATCTGAAATCTTCATTAGAGAAAGTCTAGTATATCAGGCTCTGACTCTAAGCTGTTACCCAGATGCTGTTCTAAACAGAACATATGGGGTTAATTGTGTGCTTTTTTTTTTTTTTTTAACTCCTTGCAGGCATAACTGTTTGGCAAGACACTTGAGGGTGAGCGCTGTGGAACCATTTGTGAAACCTAGGTGAGAAAACAGTTTCTCCTTTTATCAGCTGTTAGTGCCACTGAGTCCTCTTCCAAATGTCCCTTTTTTGAAATGAGTACCAAACATTTGATTGAAATTTTCTAATTCCAGAGATACATTTGGATCTGGATTCAAATGCTGCTGGTGATGGGCACAGCTACAGCAAGATGGCAGCTGCATAAAACACAAGGTTGTGTCATGTTCCCCACTAAGCCCAGGCTCTAAAAGTTCACTCTGACGTCATAAAGTCGATGCCTGCCTATGTTTTTCCCTTAAAACAATACCATATGACGGAAGAAGGAATGCAAGGGAGACATCACACGACTGAGTCACACACAGAGGGGACAGATAGAAGGGGCTAGTGCAGCAACTGACACAGCCATAACATCAAGGTCCTCAGGCACCAAAGCCCCATGTCCAGGATGTCCCGGATGTCTGGATGTCTCCAAGAAGTCCCAGCAGATAACAGACTGTTGGGGCTGTGCTGGAAGCTCAGACCCAAAAGGCAAAAGATAAGGACATGGAGACGAAGCTCATCAGGAAATCTCTGGTCCTCTCAAGTTCCACCTAGGCTCACAAGGAGTGAGCCCCTCCCAAGGAGAAATTGCCTATATCAGGACAGTCTCTCCACCAGCACGGGACAGCTGTTCCACTGCCCATCTGTGCCTATGCAGGTGCTTCTTTCCACCCGCTCTCTCCCTCTGCGGGCAGCAGCCTCCTTGCCTGCCTGTGACCGTGCCAGGACTTCTCTGCATTGACCTCCCCCAGCGGAGGCCGCTCTCTCCTTAGGCCGTCTGCCTGCAACTATGCAGGCCTCTCCCTCTTCAAGCCTGTCCCTTTGGGGCAGCTCTTCCTGCCCACTTGCTGCTATGCAAGTGTCTTTTCCTCTCCTGTCTCTTTCTAATAAATCTACTCTTTAAATATAACTGAGTCTCTGTCTCATGAAGAATCTCGCAGTATGCCGCTGAAAGGGGAACTCTGGTGAAACCTTTCCCAGAGTGAACCCAAGAACCCCGAACTCAAAAGACGACATCACCATACACCATGGGCAGAATCCTAAGTTCATCCAAGTGCACATAATATTGAGTTGGAAATTTAATTTCAGTGTGTGATACCTGTGTTAGAGTTTCTGAAGCTTAGCCTCTTTCTACCTACATTCCCGTGGCTAAATCACTACTTTGAGTCTTAAATAAAAATAATCATGCTAAGACTTGACAAATCTACTTCAATTCAATGAAGCATGTGTTAAGAACTGCAGGAGGAACTGAGGGTTCAGTGAAAACTGTATCTACCACTAAGCTTTGGAATCCCAAAGCCTCCTGCCCTCTAGCTTATCATTTCATAACCCTGGCAGACTCTGGAATCAAGTAAGTCTGGATATCCTAGCTGTGCCATTCACTACTAGTTAACAACCTGGAATAAGTTTTTTCCCTGTCCTTATTGGTAAAAATACAGCACCATTCAGGAGTCTCATAAGGTTGTTTTTTGAATATTAAATGAACACATATACATCTATCACTTGGCACATTGTCTGGAATGAAGGATTAAATCCAGGTAGTTATAATTGTTTGTTATTTTAATTTTAAAAAGTCATTAATGATGAGGAAAATAGTTAGCTGGCACCAACACAGTGCCTAGTAGATGCAGAGTCATCTACTAGGAATCTTTAAGGAGTAAAAGGTACAACCCTTAAAAAAGAGAATTAAAATAAAATGTGGCAAATCTGGGTGCCAGCCTAATAAAGTAGCATGGAATACAAAGAAAGGATGGTTCTGTCCAGTAAAGAGACTTCAAGAAGAAGGTGACAGTGGATTGAGGAAGAATCTGACCAGGATCAGGTTTTGTGATGGAGGCCTGTGAATTAAACTAACAAAGGACAGATTAACAGGAGAAAGGTTTATTTCCCATCCACCTAGGGATCTCATGGCAAAGAACAGAAAACCTCAAGAAGTGGGTAGGCTTGTGAGCTTAAATGCCATTTTAGCAAAGGGCAAGAAGTTGTAAAGAAATGACAAGAGAAGGGGGTTTGAGCTTATGGCAGCAATAAATTGTGGGATGGCAGATATGCCAAGGAAACTAATATCAGAGTTACAATAGTAAGGTTTATAAGACTAAAGTCTGCATAACAAACCTTAATTTATCTTATTTCAATCTTAAAAATGAAATTTAAATGAATTACTACTAAATATGACTTACCTCCGGTGATGAGCACAGTCATCTCTGTGACTGAATCAGCAGAGGGGAAGAAAGGACACCTTCACAAAAGGAAACTTATACTCTGGATTTACTCACCCATGGGGAGCACACAGAACTTCTATATCTGATATTTTTAAATTGCCTTCAGCTCAAAACAATCTTTATGGTATCTTTATGGCATATCTGGGGGTGACATATTCTTCTGATCCCCTTAAGAACAAGGTCATTTCAGACAAAGGAAGAGTTTGAGTAAAGACTCAGAGCTTGAGTTATATGTAACTTATCTGGGGAATAATGACAATTTTGATAAGGTCAGAACCCCAAGCATGAGGAGATTCCTAGACAAAAAGTTAAAATGGCAAAATTAGATTGACATCAACTTGCAGTGGGTCTTGTAGCAACACAAGAATCTGGATTTCACCCTGGACCAGGATTTCTCCAGATCAGGCTTTGGACTGCCTCCATTAGAATAAAATAGAGTTAGAAAAACAGGCCCCTGAGCTCTATTCAAGCATAGTCTCTGAGAGTGATGCCCAAGGATCTTCATATTTCACAAATGATTCTAAAGTTTAAGGACCATTGCGAGACAGTGGGATTCCGTGAAGGGGTGCAAACAATTGACAACTGCAATAAAAACTATGATTTATTGTAGAAATAGGGCTGACAGTTGCATGAAGTATGCCTTAGATGGGGGTAGGGCCTGGAGGCAGGAAGCAAACCAGCTGGTTGGTTCAAACTGCACTATAGCTGAGGTACTAAAGGTCTCAGGTGAAATATGAAGCAATCCTTTTAAGAGGGGCGGGTGGGCTGAGGTCACCAGCCCTCGACATTTTTTAGACTTCGCTGAAGGCACTGAAAGAGTGAATAAGTATCAACCAGGATGTGCAAGCAGTGGACAGATTTGCAAGAGCAGTTAAGAAACCTCGCTTTCTGGGAAATTTTATATGGGCAGGTGACAGATCTTCTTTGGAGAGGTAAAGGCTGCCAGTGCCTGTCAGTGACAAACCTCCATTTCTTTTATTTGACCTAAGGAGAATCCATTAGAAGTCCCTCCAGCAGGCCTGTCAAAATAAACAGCAGAGGAAAATCAATGTACCCCTCACTTTATGAATTAGAAAAATGAGAGAGAAACATGGCCATAGGTCAGGAAAAGCCCATTTTACTCAACAGTGCTTGTATTATTCCTGTCTCCTTGTAACAGCTACACATTAGAAATAAAAAAAAATAGAATTTACAAAAAATAATAAAACACAAAGATACTCTTCCTAAGGTAAGGCAGGCTAAAGCCAGAGCCAGACTTGAGACAAAGCAGCTCCTTCCTACCTTCTCTGCCATTCTTCTTGAATTCTCCTTACCACTTTTTCTAGCCACCCAGCTATGTGCCTGTATTTCGTTAGAATATGAATGAGAAGTCCTTTGGGAGAATTTTATGCCGTCATGGCAACAGTCACCATGGCAACCGTTAATTAATTGGATGCTGATGAAGTAGAGGAAGAAAAAAAAGCCAACCAGAACGGATACAACTCCAGAGGAAGTCATGGTGTGTAGTAATTATATGAATTTCATTCAGCAAAGGCATTCAGCAGGTCAGAAATATCTCCCCCGCTGCCACCACCTACTCCTCAGAGAGGGCTGCTTTCAGGTCAGACAAATGTGGAGAATGGCTCAGACCTTGACGATTCAAAAAAAAAGAAAGAAAAATCTCATACCTGCACCAGTATGGACAGACTTTCCAAGGACCTAAACTTATTCTAACATGGGGATTAGGTTGGTTCCAATGAGCATGACCATATCAGCAACCGTAACTCATAATAACTGTTTATAGCAAATGGCACCCACCGAGGAGAAAATTCCATGTGACCTGCAGAGCTATTCAGCTATCAAGGGTCTCCTGACAGAAGTGAGAGGAAGTTGAGTTTGTCGCTACAGTCTCATGAAGGCTCCACACTCCTGCATATCCAGTTCAAAAAGCAATCCAATCAGGAACTAGAAGAGTGAGATCAGAATAGGAGAGGTTCTGAACGAAGCCTTCTCAAATCAGGCTTCTAGAAAGAGAGCAGAGGGGAGAAAAAAGGGCCGGAAGGACTGCTGAGGTATTTTCAAAGGTATTGACTTCCCTCTCACCCCATCTGAAGGCTTTTGCCTTAATTATGTAATTATTCCAAACTTGGGGGGTTGGGGTTTGATTTCCTTTGTTTTCTTGAGCTGTCCATTTCAACAGCCTGTTGAGGCTAAGCCAGTGGAAGGCGTGAGGGAATGCTAAGCAGAGCTAAAGAGTCCCCTCTGTGCCCCTCCTTCTGGGCTCTAGCCAAGAAACCAGGGCAAAAAGTACCCTGAAGTGCTGTTTGTTCCTGCAGGTAAGCTCACATCACTACCACACCTCAACCACCCACCCCTCCACCCCAGGCTTTCTGCCAACACTTCTCTTGTGATCATGATGAACACACTTTATTAATGAAAGGGAGTGAAGTGTCTAGAAACGGGTTCTGAAAGAACCTTCTAGAGCTGCAGATTCAGCCACCCGCTGGAGTACAGCTGCAGGATCCCACCACGTGGAGCCATGTCATTTCTTGGCTTGACAATCATCTGTAAAGCCCTGCCCTTCAGGTCAGTGCTCCCAAAGCACCATCCATTATTGCTTCTATTCATATCATTGTTTTTATTATACAAAAGCACCTCATCATGTAGAGCACTGGACCGTGTTGCACTCAGACATGTACCTTACTTCTGCCTGCAAAAATTGTACAAAAACCAAAATGACCTAATTAACGAACACTTTCTATTCATAAAAAGGTATTCCAGGGGAAGAAAAAAAAAAAGACCTAACTTACCTAAGCTTCAAGAGAATAACATAGAAATGCTAAGCCCCAAAAGTATATTCAAATCCCCTTCTGGTTCTTAGCATTGCCAACACATTATATACAAAAGCTAATATTTTCAGTCTGAGCCAGAACAAAGCACACATATGGTCATGTAAAGGAGGAAAGCACCTTTTCATGTACTCAGGAAACCATTCCACGGGAATCAATTTCCCTTTTTTCCCCCCAGAGCGTCAATGACGGTTTTCACTGATAGAACTGAAGACAGAGTGGAGGAAGGGAAAAAGAAGAAAGGCACACACAAATCAATGATCTGCTTCCAATAAAAATCCGTGCCATCTGGTCTGACTTTCCTCCCTTACTGACAAATACCCAAAGCACCTAGGAGAAGAAACACAAAAACCAGATTCCAGTGTGATAATGTACATAATATCGGTAATTTGGTGCTTAAATGATTAACTGAAAAAGTCAATTCAGTCTGTGATAAAGGAAACCATAAATGCCCCCTTGGCCTCTGGAATATTTAAAATTGCTGTGAAGATTACCTCATTCTTGTCTCAGAAATCATTAAGGGTTCACCATACAATTTGCAGAACGTCAGGGTTTCTAAGTGGCAATAAACTCTCCAATAGATTCAGGAAAAGGATTGACAAAGGCAAGGGTTATAGACATTCCTGCTCCATCAGCTTGTAACCATTTCACAAAATATTCAGAACGGAACAACAATGCAATCCAGGTTCTCGGAGCAAAAGACTTCATTTCCCTTTAAACTGAAACCATTTATATAGAATACGTTCAAAAGAGCCATCTAGCAGAACCTTTCCTTTTATTAATATCACCGTGATTAATTCAAACCGACCACTTTTGCATGTCAGAAAGTGGCAAAGTGGCCCCATTAATTTATAATGATCATAGTCTGGTCTAAGTGTTCATACCAGTGTATAGAATCCTTGGGTCAGTAGATTTATGGTATATCGGGGGAAACTGATTTCTTTCACTTCCTCTCAGTGTAATGCAAATATTCACAGAGATACCAAGAAGAGTACAAATGTGAGCTGCTGGGTTCAGGTTTCAGTTATATGTTGTTGTTTTTAACTTTAGGGGTTTTTAAAAAACACTGTGAGCAAGTTATCAAAATTATCAGGTTTGTGCTCAATGCAAAATATACCCCACTGATATATATATCCCCATTAAAGCAATATAGTTCTTGTAAATATTTACAGTCACCATTTTTGAGGCTTTTACTTCAGATGTGGAAGGACCCAGGTTCAAATCCTGATACCACCACCCTTGCCCAAACTCAGACAAAAACTCAGTTTCTGTACTGCTAAAGGAGGCACAATACTTAGATGATATATATGGTGCTTATGAATTCAAGTGAGTCTATCTGCCTACGTGCATAGATATAGTTATGTATGATTGATATATAGGTAGAAGTTGAAATGAGATTATACCTATGCAGGTGATATATACACCCACTTGTATGTATATGTATGTATTACTGACACATACATGAAGATGCATTACATACACATTGGGTGCAAAGTGCTGTTATTGAGCATGTAGATAAAGCACAGTCCTTGTCTTCAAAGAACTTATACCCTAAGGAGTTTTTTCTTTGTTTACTGCTTTTTTTTGTTTTTGTTTTCTTATATTGTTTTTCATTTTTGTACAATATTTGCTTTCACTGATCAGGTATAGTCCCCATAAATGTCTCACCACCACATCAGTGAACCATCACCATCATCCCTTTTGCTCTTCCCTCCCCTGTTATCATCCTTCTCCCTCCCCCTCCACTGTTGTTTGACTCAGATCTATAGTTTGCCTGCAATTTTTGCCTTTTTTTTTATACTTTGTTTGGTTTCCCTGTATTCCTTCTATAAGTGAAGCCATCGAGTATTTTTCTTTTTCCTTTTAACTTATTTCACTGAGCATAATCCCTTCTAGCTCCATCTATCATCTATGTTTCCATGAATGGCATGAGTTTATCTTTTTTTTTTTTTTTTTAAAGATTTATTTATTTGTGCATACAGAGCTGGGGTACAGGCCAGAGGCTCAGGGGCGGTGAGAGGCTTCACCAGAGACAGAGCGGGGAACAGAACAGGCAGATCGACGAAGCACACTGCTGAGGGGAGCAGCGGGTGGGTCAGGAGAGGTCTGCCACACCATGTGGTCACCTCCGGGGCAGGCGGAAATCGAACTCATGCGGAAGCGGCTTTAGATTCTCAATGCTGTGCTTTAACCCGCTGCGCCACCAGGGAGGGCCCATATGGCATGAGTTTATCTTTTTTGATTGCTGAGTAGTATCCACTATGTATAGACCACATCTTCTTGATCCAGTCATTTGTTCTGGGGCATTTAGGTTGTTTCTATATCTTAGCTTTTGTAAACTGTGCTGCATGTTTACTGTTTTTTCTTGTTCATGGGTCTATGAACCACACCATAGTAACCTGTTCTTAGAAGTCAAATTGCTGAATGCTGGCATGATTATGGAACCACTTTGGAGAATTCCTGGGGATAAGCCTTCTCCCAAGTTCTTCAGTTTTCTGAAACTCTTCATTCCAAGCATTTCGAGTATCCAGTTCTGCCTTATTCCTTTCCCAACCTTCATCAAGACTCCTCTTTTACCCATATAGAAAAATACTCCCTTCTCTGAATCTCATGCTTCCCAGCTCTATCACCTTTGACCTCTTTTTGAATCCTCTTCACTGGCTACTTGGTTGCTACCCTACTTTAGCTAAGAACTTTTGTTAAAGTCTTTCTCATGGTCTTTTACTTCTATCCTATACTGCAGTTATCTGTGTCCAAGAGAATGGTCTATCTTAACACCCTGACTGCAAATGTCATCAACTCCTGAAATTGGCAAGATCACTCACTCACCAGTTTCCAGAGCCATACACCAGACCTTAGCTCATGGGAAAACAAAAGCCAAAATGCCCACTTCCACCCCAAGCCACCACTCCTTCTGGCCAGCTTATTCCCTCAGATCCAGCCTCCTTGTTATTAGATCTCATCAAGACTTTCAGTTTCTCAACTGACCTGTCCCAACTATTCTCTTTTCCATCAGTGTATTCTTCCTCATCCAATCTAATCTCCATGAAGAATCTCTTCAACTTCTTTTGCCAAAATGCTAAACTCACTTGAACTCCTCACTGTCATGCTCAGCAGTTGAGTCATCCTAGAGGAAGGCATGTAGGAGTAGGAGCTGATGCCACTGTGAGAGTGGGCTCTGCCACAGAGCTGAGTGCTGAGGGACACTTTCCCATAATCCCTTCCTCCATCACCTCCCTCTCTCACTCCCCCATAGCAGCTAATTCAAAAATTCCCACTTTTCATAGTTCCCAACTTAAACCTTGTCCAGCCCTCTCTGGAAATTAACTTGCACATAACTTGACCAAGAAATTGAAAACTTCTCTCAATGCATACCTACCCACATGTTACTCCATACATCTATATTAATTCTCATATGTCTTTCTAAGTTGGAAGAAGTGTTTCTTAACTTCAAATACCTTCTAATATGAGACTTTACCCCTTAAACTAATTCTGCCTTATATGTTAACTTCCATATCTTGAACATATCCCCTCAAAGCCCCCTTTCAACCTAAAATTCCCACTTGTTGCTCCATTTCTCCCACCTGAACAATCAAACCCTTCACAAGAATAATCAACACTTTGTCTCTTCCTCCTGGTCATATTCACCATTCCAATGGATCATCCATTGGGTTTGTGTCTAGCTAGGATTAAAATTCCTAGGTCAGAGTTCAGCACTTTTTTTTAATTTCTTTATTTGTATGTATGTATCAGGTGTAGACCCCACAGAATTCCCACCACCAATACACCTGTGCACCATCACCTTAGTCCCTTGTGCTCTTCTGCCCTCATTTTGTACAAATTTTCCACCTCCCTTGCACAATGTCTCTTATTTATAGTTGTCTGATTATTTTGGTTTAGTTTTGTTATATTTTTTTAATTAATTTTAGTGTCCCCCCCCCCGGTCCTTTATTTGGTTTCCCTATATTCCTCCTATAAGTGAAACCATCCTACATTTTTCTTTTTTCTTTCTGACTTATTTCACTGAGCATAATCCCTTCTAGAAAATCAGCATTTTTTTTTTCAGTAGAGAGCACTGGAAAATTATCCCAAAAGTATTCCAAATTATAAATTTATATTCTTATGAACAATGTATGAGAAGGTTAGTTGCTCAACATCCTCACTGATTTTGGTCTTTTTGTTTGTTTCATTTTGGCCATTTTGATGTTTATATGCTAGAATTTCATTTGACATTTATTTGACATTTCCCTTATGAATAAATGATGTTGAAAAATTTTCCTATTTAAGTATTTTGCCTCTTTTCTATTGTGTTTCAACTCTTTTATTGCTTATAATCTTTACATATTTGGATATGCATCACTGGTGAAATGTATGTATGGCAAATATCTTTTACCATTTTTTCATCTACCATTTTACTTCATGTCTTTGGTGAACAGAAATTCTTGATCTTAACAGTTAATTTTCTTATGTACCCATTCCATTTTCTTGTTGTGGACTGTTTGTTTGGGTTTTTTTGTTTATTTGGTTTGTTTTTTTAATCTGCCTATATTAGCTACATGCTCAAAGCTGTATTATTTTTTTACAATTACATCTCCAATCAATCTGATACTGACTTGTATAGACAAAGTGAGGCAGGATATTATTTGATTTTGAATCTCTGGTACCCAATATAGAATTCAATTAATCCTTAGTAAATACTGTCAGAATTAATTCATGAGGTAGCATTTTGGCAATACACAAGGAAAAACAAAATTATTACCAGGGCTATATGACCCCCATAAACCTTCCCAGAATCTCTTGTTCTGGGTTTCCTTACCTTCAGTCATCGCGCCTACTATGTGGCCAACTTCTACTAGATTTTCAGCCAAACACTGAACTTAAAACAGAAGCTAAAAACCCAGAATTTTTGCTTTGACCATTTTGAATAAAGAAGTCTCCTCTTGAGAAAAGTGTAGCCTCTTCACACTCTAACATATGTATGTAGAGACTAAAAACCTTCCAGAAATCTAAAAGCATCTTTAGCCACAAAACCAGACTGCATGGATAGTAAAATGCTGCTTAAAATCTTTTTTAAAATAAGACATTTTTTAATCAAAACAAAGATGATAAAGTGCCATAAATAGAAAGCTAAGCGCTTTTCACTTTTTAGCGGTCCTTTTTAAGAAATGTCAAAAAAGATATACAATCTTATTCCTGCTCCTAGAATAGAAAAGAAATGTACCAGCCACTGTGGGTTGAATCTGCTTTGATATTAACATATCCACATTTTACTGTTTGTATGCCCCAAGTGTTTCCATGGTCTCTTACTTCCCTCTACAGCCTTAAAGATATTGAAATTCAATTAAAAAAAAAAAAAGGTGACAAGATAAGAACAGGAATGTGATAAAAATCTGACACTTGATCGAAAAGAGGGTGGAAAACCTCATTCAGATCTGATTTGAAAAGATGTAATGACCAGATCAATGGCAGAGAAAATTATATAGTCAGTGGTGAAAGAGGCTGCACAGAAAACAGTTAGTTTCTGATCTAAGAGAGTGGCCTAGGAAATAGAAGAGCACTGGGAATGCCCAATTACAAAGAATCTGAATTTAATAGTGATTCCTTGTTCAAATAAAAGACTGAGGGTGATAACTGACTGTTGGAAAAGCAGCCCAACCCTGTGAGAGTGAGAGGGAAGATGGGCAAGTGTGTTTCTACATTTCCTGTTTATATGCTATGCAAGGCAGACACACATGGGACCAAGTCAAATGAGTCAACTTGGAGACTGAGAACAAAGAGAAAACCCAGTTCAGGGTCCTGCCATGCCCTGTAAAGGCATCAAAGGGTGGTATGTCATTATTGACTGCTCCCCTACCCAAGAGCCTGGTGGTAAGAAAGGGACTTAGATGTCAAGGAAACCAACTCTAGTCTGATAGATATTTAGTGAGGACTTCTTGCAGGCAGCCCTATCAATGGGCTAAGCAATGTGATTTATCAAATTATCTCCAGCTTTCAACAGCCAGAAGATAAGAATTCAAGTTCAAAACCCTACCCCTCATTAACTGATAAGACTTTCCTTGAATTGTTTATTCCTTTAAGTCTCAGTTTTCTCATGTGTAAAAATGAGCATATCTGATTAAATGTCCAAACTCTCTCCAGATCTGAAACTCCATTCATTCCATACATTCTCAGAGGACATTTACTTCCCAGTGAGGCTCAAAGCTAATCAGCTCACACCACTCATCATTTCTCTGTCTAAGGGTTTACTTCCCCTAATCAGATTTGGGTAAATTTTCAGCCTCTCTCTGTCTCTTACTTCCAATCTAATAAAACTGATAAGGATTTTTTTTGTATTTCATTTAGTGTCATTATTCACTCTAACAGCCACTGTCTAACCATTTCCTTACTTATAGTGTAATGAGCTATTAAAGAGCTACAATGGCATGGTTTTCAAATTTGCATCCTCTTTTATTGAGGTAGATTGATTCTAAACTGATTAAAATATCTCAGAATTTCAAATATAATTTTGAAAATGCAACAGATTTTCAAGACTCCCTCATGACTCTGCCCTGCTAAGGAGGTTGCCAACTCTTCCTGACTGCCAAGAAAGACAAATAAATAATCCTGACAGTGGTTTTGAAGTGAAACATGAATGCCAGCTACTAATATGATAATACCATCCTCACCCATTGACTTCCACATTGTCCCTGAGGCACCTGAACTAATGTCTGAGATCCCCCCAGGAGAGAATCGTCCTAGACCTAGACTGGTCTTCTCACTCAGAATCACTACTCATTTTCCCGTGTTTCACCAGGATCCGTCCTCTTAAAGCCCCACTAAAGATCACCCCTTCAGTGAATCCTTTGAAACATCTTTCTAGTTGTCAACACATATTCATTCCACCTCTTAACCTCCTTGCTTAGAATCCTAGATTTGATGCTGTACATCAGTGACCTTTGATCTAATCCTAGAGCTGTCTCTTACAGGGATCAGGATTATCATTCTAAAACCTAGTCATAAAATCAACATCCCACCTACCACCTGCTGACACCCAGGTATCTGTCTTACCTATATATATCTACTCCCAATACTTGGATATTCTCTATAAAAGCCAATAAAATCAACCAGGGAATTTCTGCAACACCACACCAGCTTGAACCCATTATTGTACTGTGGTCGCTTTAGTTTCCTCAAAGCTGAGACTGTCTGCAGAATTTAATATCATCATAGGATCACTTGGAGATGGCCCCTGACTGACACCCTAGGCACCTAGATCCTGCTAACTTGAGTGATCAGCTGGCTCAGCAGGAGAAAATTAGAGAATATCAAGGCTATATGGGATTATCGATGTTTGCTCATTCTCATACCTGTAGAATTTAAGGCTATTCTCGTATTTTCCTCTGTTAAATTATAAGACTATGAAGGTAAAAGTTTTTTTTTATTTTATATATATATATTCCTTTTCAATCTGACAGTGGAATTCAGTCCTCACTGTGATTATCAAATACTGTTACTATGCAGACTATGAAAATGCCAATTAACAGGAAGCTTACTAAATCCATATAAGAATAGGAAGCAGGGACCTGGATTTCATGTGCTCAAGTCACACCCAGAATTGACATGATGAAGCGTCTTGCCTTCACTCTCTCTCCCAACAAGCTGCAAGGACAGACACCCACCCCTTAGCTAACAGAATCTCCCTCCTTCCACAAGTGCACAAGACAGACCAGTGACAAGTGAATTCCAAGGCAATGCTTGGCACTTTATATATGTGATTGAACACCTCTGTTTGGAGATAGGACCCCGTTGTCTAAGAGAGCTTTTATATTCTAGCCTGGCATAAAACTAATTGGAAGATTTATATACTAAAAAAAAAAAAAAAAAAAACAGGCCCTCCCTGGTGGCGCAGCGGGTTAAAGCACAGCACTGAGAATCTGAAGCCACTTCCGCATGAGTTCGATTCCCGCCTGCCGCCTGCCCCGGGAGGAGACCACATGGCGAGCCAGACCTCTCCTGACCCGCCCGCTGCTCCCCTCAGCAGTGTACTTCGTCAATCTGCCTGTTCTGCTCCCCACTCTGTCTCTGGTGAAGCCTCTCACCGCCCCTGAGCCTCTGGCCTGTACCCCAGTTCTGTATGAATAAATAAATAAATCTTTAAAAAAAAAAAAAAAAACAGAACACAGAGACAAAGCTTTTTAATCTTCCTCCAGGTCATGTGTCCAGCCAAAAAGATTTTGTCATTTACTTATAAATTCCACGCTGTAAGGGTGATACTCAAACTATAAGTCTGAGGGATTGCCAGACTCACACATATTCAATGCCATGACTTGGCCAGGTAAAGCTAAACTGAGTTCTCTCTTCTGGAATCAAAATGTTCTAAACAGCTATTGGAAATTGTATAGAGCACTTTATACTCTCTAGAAATCTTGAACTCCTGGGAGGCTCACAATCCACTGTGGGGGTTCATATGAACCCAAAATATAATACAGTACCAACTTAGTCTGTGCTCTATGCTTTATGAATAGTACCAAATGGATCACAGATTCAGAGCAAATTGGGCCAGGCCTCAAACCAGTAAGGTTTCCAACAAAGCAACAGTCAAAATCATTTCAAGAAGAAAGAGCATGATCAGAAGGAAAGCAGGACAATATATATTTTGAGATAATAAGCAAACCCAATTTATGTACAGTGTGCTAAGTGAAGGGAACAACAAGAGCCTACTAGGAAACTAGAAATCTGGAGGACTCATTCCATCATAAGTAAGCATTTATGTAACCTCTGGAGACAAGTAGTGTGCAACCCTGTAAATAGTGAGCATAGAAAAAACATGGCTGTTAAAGGGTTCCATGTTTTCTTCAGAAATTACCTGATCAATGTGGATCTAAGGATGGCCGCTGTCTCTGTCCCTTTGACAAACCAAACACTCTTTTCTTTTTATGTGTATCTCTTTGTTAGACTCTGAGATCCATAAAGGCAGTGGCTATTTCTTATGTCTTCTAGTCACTAGGCCCTAGCACAGTGCCTAGAATCTAGCAGGTGCTCAGTGATGCTGAGTGAATTCATTAATTAATGAGTTAATGGGAATGATCATGCATCCCTTCTTCTCACAGTCACTTGTATTGTACCAAAGGTATTGGACAATGACCATATTTCACACGGAGTGTTACTGCACTTACTGGCAATACTGGAACTAGTGATGGAGGCCTGACCCCAAGAACTGCTGGGGCTGGACACTAAAACCGGGAAAACGCAAAAGCCCACCTAGGTTGCTACAGAGTATTTGAAGGAGAACCTATCAGTCAAGACTGCCTCTCAATGGTTTTGAAGCAAAACACTGAGTTTTGTAAATTACCATCACAGCTCATCTGGAATGAGTAGCTGCTGTGTTAGATGGTATGCTGGGAATGGGGAGGGTAGCAGGTTTGGCTCAGCTGTCTATAATTTTAAGTGCTTAATGGGATGATAATTTGATGTTCAGTGTGTTCATTTTGAAAAGCTTCACTCACTCAAAGGGAGAAATAAATAAACCAAGTCTTCTGCTGAAAATCTGTATGGAAATATCAATATCTCTCAACCAAAGAAACAGGTGGTTAGAAGACATAGACGTACAGAGGAGACTGCCAGCATCCTACAGAAAATGTGCATGTGTGTGGTCAGTTCTATTAACAATGAGAAGCTTCCTGTAGTGACAGCAGAAATTCTAGTGCTTCTGTAATACATATCTCCCCGGACACTGCCAGGAGAGACACAAATAAGCACAGTGTAGTGTGTGTATGTGTTTCCACAATTATACATATCAAGTTATTGGAACTGGTCTTTCCTGATGAAAGATTTTGTGAAATGAAATCTAGAATATTTTTCATTCAAGTCAAATGCAAAGAGTCTCTCTGACATTAATTTAGTAGATTTCTTCCTTGTTATATCACTTGTATTCATCTATATTTCTCTATTCTTTCCTTTACCTTTTACATTTGAAATTAATTCTCTGGAAATTAAGTTGGTCTCTTCATGCATTATCAGTTCTGCAAGGTATATCAAGTTTCTGTGTTGTGTATTTACAAAGCCTGAAGTTGCAAATGCATTGTTTTTGTTAAGAGCTGGAGGTAAATGCTTCTAGCCAATATGAAAAAGGAAGGAACATGACAAATCTGGGGGAAATTTTCTCAGTAAGAGATAAAGATTATTTTTAATTCCCCAACTCATAAAACATTTATAGAGTCCCTATTAAGTACAGTGAAAGCTAAAATTAATTATCATCATCATCAAGTTCTGCAATTCATTCATTCTTTCATTCTTTGAATATTTATCTCTAGCATGTACCAAACTGATTCAAGATGATTAAGATGTGGTGTTCTCCTCCTCCAAGAACACACACCCCAAAGACTCATCTTCTGAAAAGTATCATTATGCATTTACCTCTGCTCAGAGAAAAAAGGGAAGAGGGAATGATAAACTAAAGTGGGGCTTTAGCTACAGAGATAATTATTTTATTTCTTATTAAAACTTAATAAAAAGAATAGTAAGATTTTCTAAATCTGAGCAATAGATGCATGCCTACTTACTATATTATCTACTTTCCTCTGTATGTCAGAAATAGTATATATTTAATATGACGTACATCTCAGTAACATCTTTAAAGACACATCCCCCAAAGCAAAGAAAGTGAAGGAAAAGATAAACACCTGGGATTATATCAAATTAAAAAGCTTCTAACAGTAAAAGAGATCTTAAACAAAATGAAGAGACACCCTAAGAAGAAATGCAAAGGCCAAAAAGTATATGAAAAAATTTTCAGTATCACTTGTAATCAGAGAAATGCAAATTAAAACCACAATGAGATGCCACCTCACACCAGTGTGAATGGCACATATTAAAAAAAAAAAACAGGAAACAACAAAAGTTGGTGAGGATGTGAAAACAAAAGGAACTTATCAGTTTGCTGATAAGAATGCAAACTGGTCTAACCACTATAGAAAGCTATGTGGAGTTTCCTCTAACTACTAAAAATGGAATTTTCATATGACCTAACAATTCCACTCCTAGGAAGCTACACAAAGGTCACAAAAACATTAATTCAAAAAGAAAATCATACTTTATTGGAGCACCATTGGAAACAACCCAAATGCCCAAAAATAGATGACTAGATCAAGAAGATGTGGTATATATGAATTTTTTTAAAGTGGCATTTTCACTGGTGTGAGGTAGTATCTCTGATTACATTTCTCTGATTACAAGTGATGCTGAAATAAGTGAAATAAGCCAGAAGGAAAAAGGAAAATTATCTGATGGTTTCACTTAAAGGAGGAATATAGGAAACCAAATAAAGAATCAGGGAATAAAAATAAAATAACAATAGCAATAAATAAATAAACAAAATTATCAGGCAATCATAAATCAGAGACATTCTGCAAGGCAGGCAGGAGTAAGAAGAGGAACCAAAACTGGGGAGAGAAGACCACAAGGGACTATGGTGATGGTCAGAGGTAAAATGGCGGTGGGAATATTATGGGGACCACACCTGAGAGGAGAAAAGCAAACAACCATACACTATACAAAACTGAACAACGATGTTATATACATATACACACATATATATAACATCTATGATGTATACATATACATACATACACACCCACACATATATATAAAAGAAACAGTTATATATATATAACATCTATGATGTATATATATACATACATACATACACACACACACACATATATATAAAAGAAACAGCACATAGTTGAACATTACTTTGAAAACTGGGTCATGACGAGGAGAGGGGAATGGTAAAAAATGTGATGAGAGGACATTAGAAATATGTACAGAGCACTGTGGGAGTAAGTACCTGGGGCATGCAAACCAGTCTAGAAAGACTGGCAGATCTAGATAAGAAGCCCAGAACAGAATGTTCTCCCAAGATTCAAAGTCTGTGTCTTTTTCAAAAGATCCAACTGGACAGATGAGCAAGACAGACACTTGTGCAGAGAAGCAGGGCAAGAACCCAAGCAGGCCATTTCTGCCCACTTATGCAGAGCTCCTGCAGGAGCCTCGTGAGCATCAACATCTCCTACCCTGGTCAGCGGCACCTTCTAGCTCAACTGATACTGCTTCTGTCAAGTTCTTCGTTTCTAGTGGGTTCCAATTCCCTTCTGGAAGTGAACTCTCTCTGTACCCAAACTGTTTATCTGGGTTCCAATTTACAGCCTTCTCCCCACTTTTACAGTCTTATTCCCTCCAATGCCATGAATCTTGTCTTAACTGGATATTCCTCTTCCCTACTCCCCACTCAATCCAAAAGCATGGCTTACCAACCTTCCCTTTGATGACTATTTTTACCCCAGAGAACCAGGAACTTTGTGCTCACTCACGAAACATTATTAAGTACTAAGGCCAGGAGTGGGCCCTACTTACTACAGTCTCTGGAGAGATTCACTTCAGTTACAGAGTCCTTTAATGTCTGATCTCAGGTTAGACCACATCTCCTGCTTTTCTATGGTCCTCTTCCAATGGGTTCTAAAACAGACTGCAGAGTCAGACAGGAAAGAATCCCAAGATAGTCAACAAATAAGTGAACATCACTTACTAAAGATGCACTGTGAGCACAATACCTGTGTCTTCCGGCTTCCACTTGTAATGAACCAGTCTTGGCCTTAATTCAGAATTACAGGAGAGTCAAAGTGAATCCATCAACTTGAGAGAGTGTCCCTGTCCAACCTCACAGCTGCCACATAGGAGGAAGGCCTGTCATAAATCTACTGGTAAGATGCATGCCCTAAACCAGTGGTTGCTTCAGGGTTAATGACAGCCCTTGACCCAGACAGTAACCAGGGCAAAGATCACCCAGGCAATACTACGCATTACTTAGAAGGGGGAGAGGGCTTAAAAGTGAGTAAATGGAGCACATAAACACTACTTTCAAAGCTATTTCACTCTCATGGAGAATATCTATGAGTGCATATGAAATATATATATACTAAAGCCATTCTAGGGCTTCAAGCATTCCATTACACTCTGTGTAACAAAACATGGGGATGAACCACACATAGTTCAGAAAACAAACTATTAATTACTTTTACTGAAAAATAAGATGAGTCAAAGCTTATTCTTCAGTTTGTTGGTTGGTCGGTGGCTGAGTTTGGGGTGACCACAATCATCTTGATAATATCAAAATATCAGAAATTAGGCAATATTCCACCAAATAAAAGCAAACAGAGAATACACAGGGCTGATTAAAGAGTTTTTCTCAATAAAGCAATCAAGAATTGGAAAGCCCATTAAAATTTTTTAAATTTTAACTTCAAAACAAAAAGAAATAATAAAGATAAGATTTAAAATAATACATTAGAGGAATATTTTCTGACTAACATGTGAATACACACGCAAATTATTTTATAAAAAGCAACACCCCAATAGACCCAACAGGCACAGATAATATACACAAGAAATGTAATTGATAAAACAATATATGGGAAATGGTCCCTTTTGTTAATAAAAAGAGAAAAGTAAAGAAAACCATAATATCATTTTTTAATCATTATAACTAGGGCCCAATCTGACAATGTTCTGGCAATAGTGACATGTGGATATGTTATTTTTAATATGTTATACCAATACAAATCCTTTTAGGAGACAATAGAGCAATATATATCAATACATAAAAGTACCTCTCTTGACTCATTCTCTGGAAAAGTTGAAGGAGGTTATTTAAAAGAGGGGGAAAAAGCTATACACAAAAAGGCATTCACTGTAGTGCTTTTTACAACAAGTATTGGAACTGTTTAACAGTGAAGAGTGGTGCACTTAACCATGGTACATGAGCTCTGAAATACCATAATACCATGGCTATAAAAGAGAACTAACAGAGAGAAACAATATAAGAAACGCTTATCATCGACTGTTAAGTAAAAATTATAAGCAATACAAATTCTATTCACCCACTGATTGTAATTGCATTATAGTATAGCTGCAGATGAACAAAACTTAAAAATCTTAAAATAGTTTTGCTTTTAATATTTAAAAGCAAATTTTAAAAGCAATATTTGCTTTTAATCGTGGGCTTTTAATATTTTTTTTCCTACCATATTCTGAAAGTATTGTTACCATAGACACAATTGGAGCTGGAAGAGCCCACCACGAAAGCACAAGCAAAAACAGCCAGTTCATTCCTGGTACAAGCAGTTAACATTAAGCTCCCACACAAAGGTTCAGCCACAGGCAGATTTCAGAGCTGCCTCAAGAATGCTGTCCCTGACTCCCACACTGCAAAGATTTTCTAATTCCCCCTTAGCCACCTCATTCATGCTTAAGGAAGAAAGCGCAGCTACCAGACAGGGTGACAACAGATGTCCAGGCACCGAGCCATCCGTAGCTGTTATTTTTCATTCACGTAGGCATGTGCCGGATCTAGCAGATGAGAACCAGACCTACCCTCTTCCCGTGTTGGGTTTTTTTGTGTTGTTTTTCCCCCCTTCTGCTTCTGCTGTAACAGCTAAGTGCCAATTATCTCCCAAGCGTGAAAGCAAATATTGTGATAGCCCAACAAACTCTACAAATGTTAGAGGACACTGGTGGAGATAATTGTCTCTCCTGGCCTGTGTCTCTTTATTAATTGTAACAGCTCTCATTAAAGCAAGATCTAGGAGGTGCAAAGCTCTGTGCTAATACCTTTAGTACTTTGCATTCTCTTTATTTTCTCCTAAATCTCTCGACATTTTGTCTTGTCATTTTGTCCCTCCTTATTTCAGAGAAAAGCTTGTTCTTACTTGCCCAGAAACAGTTTCTTAGAATCAACCACCTGTTCTCAGGACCCACTTAACATGGGGTGCAATGAAGATCCTCTTCAAATATCTGAAGGCTTGAGATGTTGCTCTGTGGGCATATTAGACAGGGTTCTCAGAGAAAGAGAAAGAGTAAGAGGGAGCTAGAGACAGAGAGAGATAAAGAGAGAGAGAGAGGAAGGGATAGTGGAAGGAGAGATTAATGTTAACTTTTGAAGCAACTGGTTCAGGAACTGTGGTCCCTGGCACAAAATCCAAAATCTGTAGGGCAGGCCAGCAGGTTGGAGACCCAGGGAAGACATGATGTTGCAGCTACTTTGCATAAACAGGTTAGAGGCAGAATTCTTTCTTCCTCAAGGACCTCGGTCTGTATTTTCTTTAGGGCTTCACCTGCTTGGGTGGGCCCCACCTGCATGTTGGAGGGTAATCTTCAGTCTATTGATTTAAATGTTAACTTCATTTAAAAATAAAAACCCTCCAACCCAACATAAATTGCTGTTTGATCAACATCTAAATGCCATGACCCAGTCAGTTTGACACAATAAATGAACCATCACAACACGACTCCTAGAGCAACAGGAGTTAGTAGATATTACATGAATGCATATTTTGCGATCTGGTGGATTTGTGTAAAAAACTGATGTCACTCACTAGTGGAGCAATGTGCTCTTCTTAGACCCCAGAATATTCCAAATGACACTGGATGATCATCTATTAGGAAGTTGCAAAAAAGTTAACTTTCTTCCTAAGAAGTTGGGTCACAAGGTCTCTAATTGGCTTTTTTTGTTGTGATAGCCCAACAAACTCTACAAATGTTAGAGGACACTGGTGGAGATAATTGTCTCTCCTGGCCTGTGTCTCTTTATTAATTGTAACAGCTCTCATTAAGGCAAGATCTAGGAGGTGCAAAGCTCTGTGCTAATACCTTTAGTACTTTGCATTCTCTTTATTTTCTTATAAGTCTAATATTGCATTATTGCATGGCTAATATAAGTAATTCATGCAAACTTCTTTTAGCTACAAAAATCCTAAAAAGCACTAAATAAGTTACCCTTCCCTAATGCCATTTTATGGAAAAAGAAATTGAGATTTGAGGAAATTAAATGGCCTGTTCTGGAAGGATCATCCAGGTGTTCCCATCCAGCTATGTTCCATTACAACGTGAACTGAGATTCAGGAAACTGTCTCCAGTCATTCACCTTCCACACAAAATCGTTTCTTGAACTTGCCACCAAACTGCTTATTGATCCACCTTCAAGAAGGAGCAACTTCTTTGTGAGTAAAGCATAAATGGACTCCAAGAACAAAATGGGATGAAGTTTATACTGAACTAACACAAAAGCCCTCCTGAATATACTCTTCTTTCTTGGTTAGGAATGATGTTCAAAGGGACCAAACTGGTGCCCAGGAAAAGGAGACCTGAAGAAGAGGAGCTCAGATCATGAGGGAGGAAATTACAATGGAATTTAGAAATGAATCTCCAGGCATTCTTAATATGGGAACTTGACCTAAAGTACCATGTTGGTTATACAGATATCCGCCTGCAGATTTTTTGTCATAAGAAAACTTACAAGGTAAGCAAAACTTGCTTTTGCTAATATTGACCACCTTTTATTGAGTAACTTCAATGGTTCATTGTATTAACAAATTCTCTCTCTATGATCTGGGAGAAGGTGAGGGGGAAAGGAAAGAAGACAGTGAAGGAGAAAGGAAGCCCATCCTGCCTTGTATTTATCATACTCCCTCAGGCACATCTCAGATATTGGGGGTGAGGTCCTAGACCACCTCAATAAAGCTAAGATTGCAATAGAGTCACACCAATTATTTGGCTTCCCAGTACACATACAGTTAGACAGGTTATTATACATGCAGTAGCATTATATCTTAAAAAAAAAAAAAAAAAAAAAAACTGTGCCCACCTGCATCCGAGACTTCAAAGAGCTATATAATCCTTTTGCTGGTGGAGGTGCCCTTGAGGTGGAGGGCTACTGACTGAGCATAGATCACCGTAACAGATGTGATAATGGTGAAAAAGTTTGAAATGTTGCAAGAATTACCAAAATGTGGCACAGAGACATGGAGTGAGCACATCCTGTTGGAGAAATTGCGCCAACAGACTTGCTTGCCACAGAGCAACCCTAACTTTCTACTTATGGAAAACACAGTATGTGTGAGGCACAGTAATGAGGTAGGTAACCTGATGGTTGAGAATTTGGGCATTCAGAACTTGGACCTCATTCCTTCCTAAAAAAAAAACACAACCAGCAGTGGCAACTTCATAGGGACCTGAATCGTATCCCCGCCTGTGAATAAGGTGGTCTCCTCCAATAGAGAAAACATAAGTGAGCACTCTTGGTAAGTGAGGATTTAGTTAAAAGGCACAACTTCCATTATGCCACCCACAGCCCCTCTGCCCTCTTCCACATTCCCTCCTTCCTGACCTCCTCTTCCTGCCACAATCATTCCTCCAGCATCCATGCTTGGGTGATAGGCACTGGCACCTCAAGACTCTTGGCAAAGGCATTTCTTTAATCGCTAATTTATTCAGTGCTTTTTTTGTTGTTGTTGGAAAGGAATTTTTTTTTCTTTCATGCTTCATGGTGTCTTTAGCCCATTGAAAGCATTTCTCATACATTTCTCTTTGTACTTTTTAAAAAGAAGTAATTATATAATGGCTGACTTCTTTTGGTTACGTGGGAAATCAACATCTCAGTAGCTTTTTCAGACATACTTAATAAGAAAGCCATTAGAAAGGCAAAAGAGAACCCTATCATTATTTTCTGGTTTCCTCCTTAATTATAGACAATCATTCCGAAGGAGGGGGGACAGCTTCTGTGACAAAAGTTGTCTAGCATTTAACAGAACAATTTAGAACCAGATTGAACAGATCAACGTTATGTCAACTTGCAGATGCTTTTACAAAGACTGCTTAGAGTATGCTTGGGTGGGATAAGAAGCTAATCAACCTATTCTCTTTCCCCTTCACTCAAAAAGCAGAGGTTCATTTTTATTTTGTTTTCTTTTGTTCCTATGCTCAGAAAGATTCAGGTAAGTTTAGTTCAAAGACTCTTTTTAAAGCATGATACATCCCAAAGTTCTTACTCTTCCTTTCCTATGTAACACAAATTTTCTCACCATTAGAAAAGCCCCTGTCATTTTCCCACTTTTATATTCTAACCTTTAGCTACAATCCTATATTCAGAAAATTAATTCTAAAGTTTCCTTATGCTACCTATCTTAGTCAGCTCTGTTTGCTATAACAAAACCTTATACATAGGTAGACTGACTCACACACACATAAATTTATTTCTCACAGTTCTGGAGGACAGGAAGTCCAAAATCAAGATGCCCTCGGATTCAGGACCTGGTAGGAGCCTGCTTCCTGGTTCAAAAACAGTCACCTTCTCATCATAACCTCATATGTGGTAGAAGAAAAAGGGAATGCTCGGCCCTCCCTGGTGGCTCAGTGGGTTAAAGCACTGAACTAAGAAGCTTAAGCCACTTCCACATGAGTTCGATCCCTGCCTGCCCCGGAGGAGATCCACATGGCATGGCAGACCTCTCCTGACCCACCCGCTGCTCCCCTCAGCAGTGTATTTCATCAATCTGCCTGTTCTACTCCCCACTCTGTCTCTGCCTGTTCTGCTCCCCACTTGTCTCTGGTGAATCCTCTCACCCTCCACATCTCTGGCCTGTACCCCAGTTCTATATGAATAAATAAATCTTTAAAAAAAAAAAAAAGGAGGGGATGCTCTAGAGTCTCTTTTCTAAGAACATTAACTCTGTCCATTAGGTCTTTTTCCTCATGACTTAGGCAGGCACCTTGTGAAATCCCCACCTCCTCATTCCATCACAGTGGGGTCAGATTTCAGTATATAAATGTAGGGGGACACCATCACTCAGTCTATAACACTGCCTTGTTCTCAAACAAGTCCTCAGCCCTAACTGCAAGAAAATAATCTCTGTACAAGAAAGTTATGGAATGGCAAACAAGATGTAAGATACACACCTGTTTCCTATTCAAGCTATTCACATATCTGACTTCCCAAAATGCACAAAGTGAAAAGGAAATTGGCAATGGCCTCACTCTATTGAGACCATCCCATCAATACTCTGTGAAAGCTATACTGGCTCTAACCACATACAACTTTTTGTTCTGTTTCTCCAAAACTGCCCAGTGATGCTCTACAACCTTTGATATGTACTAAAAAGAGGTAAGAAGTAGAAGTCAAGGGTCCGCAGTCATGTGCCTACAGAATAGGCCTATAGACTAGCTCCTCCTGTATTCTAGTTTTACTTGTAAAATAAGGACAAATACCTCTCTATTTCACTGGACTGTTTGGAAATCAAATAAGGTAACACTACCACAACCCCCGGAAAATTACAAAGCATACAATGAATTCTCCACAGCTTTCCACTGAATTAACTCACCAAACAGTGTGGGGGCACTGGCCATCTGCTTTATGTACATTGTTCAGGTAACCTCTATTATTTTTCCTACCTTCACAGAGCTGTAGCCAGGTGAGATTCTACCACAGCCTCTTAAAGACCAGTCTGCACTTCTCTAAAATGCAAGTGCAGATCCAGCAGCATTACTCAGTGCCACCTGCTTTACCTTTACCTAATGTGTCCCTCTCCAACCTCTCAGTATGACACAAATGGGAATATCTAATATCTGAAGGAGGCATTCATTTTTCCATAGTAAGTAATTCCCTTCTACAAATCTTTTGGGAATGTTTTTCAAAACACTTTACAATTTAATTTGTAACAGTAGAGAAGGTTATCAAGGGAAAGTAGGTAGAGCCTGCAGTTCTCCAGGATCCCCCAGCCCCTCCCCACACTTCATCTCCACCTATCATTCAACACCATCAGGGTACCCACTGATGTGTCACGAATATTCTGAACACTGTTAACACAAATAGGATCCATGCATGCTATTCTTTAACTGATTCTCAATTTAATATGTTAGCTTTCCATATTAACCCACCTATTTCTCTACCTCATTTTAATAGCTGTAAATCACTGTACCAGTGTGCCATAATGAAGATGCTCTGACACCTTTTGTCAGGCACTTAGGCTCTTAATGAGTATGTGTTTGTTTTTGTTATTATTCGAAAGCAGTAAAGAACATCCTGTACACACACAATTGCAAATTTATGTTAATTTATCCATGAAATAAATTCATAAAAGCAGAGATGGTGAATCAAAGGAATTGAGCATTTTAGATTTTTATAGTTATTGCCAAATTCAACTTCAAGCACTTGTACCAATTTGTCCTCCTATAAACGACAGGGTACAAGGCTACCTTTTTCACCCATCATAGCCAACTGAGATTATCAAATTTTATAATGTTTGCTGATCTAATGAGGGTAAAATCATAATCTGTCCACTTATTTTGTCTGTCTTTATGACCAAATGAGAAGTGTAAGTCTGTTGGGTCCTTTGCCTGGACAGACCTCCCCACCTCCCCCACAGAATCACATGCACACTGTTGTGTGGAAACAAAGAATGAGCCATGGGTGCTGGAACAGAAAAACAGGAGGCAGGAAGTGTTCCTGCCTTGTGTTTGCTACCTTGTGTTCTTTGACCCCCATGTTATTGTTGCATGTTATTGATGCACTTGCTGAGAGCTTCCGCCTACCCCCAGCCCCAGGCTCCAGGCTGAAGGGGATAAATAGGGAAGGAAAGAAGAATAAAGTGTGCCTTTGCTTGCTGACCAAGAAGTGTGTGCTTTAATCCTGACGTCCTTCGCTCAGACCATCTCTGCTGTCGTGCTGGCGCGGCATAAGTCTCCTTGCATTCTTTTCACTAGACCTTCCTTTATGAGGATGCTCTGAAATGTTGGTCTTTGTCTTTTCCAATTTTAGGAGCTCTTGGGTATCATGGCAAATGTATTATTTTGTTACCAATGTTATGTTGTTTTTTCCCAGGTAGTCTTTGGACTTTCCATGTCTTATTCTTTTCAAGTTGACTTTTTAAATTTTTATATAAGCAAATCCTATTATCCTTTTCTTTATGACTTTAAGTTTTATACCATGCTTAGAAGAGCCATACTCATTCTAAGATCATTTTAAAAATTCATAAAAGTTTATTCTTAGTATTTTTATAGATCCATATTTTTACATTTAAACATTTGATCCTTATGGAATTTATTTAGGTGTAAGAAAGGAAGTAGGCTTCAAGCTTTACCAGGTGGAACAGTTACTCTTACCAGGAAACCATACTAAGTTCAAATTATACAAAAAGCTACACTGTGCATATATCACACATTGAGTATTTTGGGGCAATGCAATACTCTGACATCTCCTAAGTCATTTCCACCTTTCCAACTCTTTACTTTGCCTACATAATGACCATGAAATGTGTGCACCTTGCAAGATAAAGTGTGTAGATTGAGATACCTGTTTATCTGTTGTCATGGAACCTTGTACATGCACTGATATCAGTCTTCATTAAGTAGTTTTCTTAATTGGGGAATTTATAATCTTTTTGCGACAAGTACTTCATTGACAAAATAATGTCTTTAAGACGTTTTAATATATAGGATTACAAAAGAGAAAATACATAAAAATACAGTTCTGTCCATAGATTTAAAATGGACTGCCCCAGTACCTGGAGACTTCCTTCCTTCCCCTGACATTCCTGCAGGCTAACAGAAAACTCTGCAATGAGCAGACCGTCTCCCTGCTGCTACCTTCCAGTCTCTCCGAATCTTGTGCTCTCCTCTGCCTCAATGCCTCCTTCTAGTCACTCACTCACACACAGCTAGTTTGCAATTCACTACTCGATATCAAGATGAGAAATTTCTAAGAGGTAAGCTAAGTTAAGAAAAGTGAATTTACATATCACCTCTCTTGTTCGCTTTTGTTTCCACCTTCCTCTCATTCTTTCCATTAGTCTGGGCCAACATCTCTTGTTCTGTTGCTTCCTCAAGAATATCTCTTCTCAGTACTGTTAAACATATGCAAAAAAGAACATAGTCATATATTTGACAGTCACATATATGCCTGTCAAAAATTTGGTTGCTTCATTTGTTCCTGATAAAAGTATACCCGTCCTATGTCACCATGTTAAGATGTCCTGAATCCCTATCTTGAGAAGTGAGTTGACATCAGAAGGTCATCTATTATGAACTAAGAATATTTTGAAAGCAAAAGAAAAATGATACAGTGGATTTTTGTGATGAGAAACCTTTGTGAATGAGTTATGAAATGGATTGGGTCTCACACAAAAGGGAAATCTCACCTTGCAGATACCAGGGAAATATGAAAACTGATTCCATCTGGTTTGTCTGTGGTGTGTAACATTACTGCATCATTATTAGCCTTTGCCTTTGCTCAAAGCCCACGATAGCATCTGGATCAATGACAACAGAGCCCCCTAAAGCATCACCATACCAAGAATTCCTGGAACATGTGTAAGAGTGGAAGGTTGAAAGCACATTTCACCTTTGACTTGGAAGGTCAAAAGAAAAATCAATAAGCACCTTTTGGCTCTTTAGTTATTAGAGAAAACACAAATTCCCAAAATCTAACTCTCCCTACTTCCAAATCGATGCTGAAAAGTAATTATAAAGACTGTTTAGAAATAAATGACATGGTGAGTTCCTAAACAAAAGCAAACTTTTGCCTTAGATGCACCACTTGAATTATAAACATACACACACACAAAATCACACACAAATTTAATTTGTAACAAAGTTTTCATAAAACTTGTACATTAAAAAGAGATCATATATGGGTAAACTGGTGGGGAAAGTTTCTATGGGGACTATATCTGAGAAAAGAAAGCAAACATTGTAAAAAAAAAAAAACAATGATATAAAATGTATATAAATAAATTATATAGTTAAAAAAGAGAGTGTAGACATAAAAACAATTTTAACTGTAAAGACAAGTTAAGAAAATGCATAATTATCATCAGCAACAACAATAAGTTTTTATGCCGAACCTGGCTCAAAAATCATAAAAGTTTCAAGTTATGTAGCACAGAAAATTTATCTTAAACCTCTTGTTTTCTGATAAAGATTATTCTCTCTCATAAAAAACACAGACTCAAGAAGAGCTTATCTAATCTAACCCCTTCCCACAGATGAGGAAATAGAAATGTTTGATGATGTACACAGGTGAGAGTGACCAAGCACAGAGCTGGGCATAAACCACAAATGTGGTGGGCCTCCCTGGTGGCTCAAGTGGTTAAAGAGCAGCTCTATAAAGCAATCAGCAGCCACTGCAGCACGAGTTTGATCCCCAGCCAGAAAGGTGACCTACATGGCATGGCAGATCTCTCCTGGCCCACCCACTGCTCCCCTCAGCAGTGTATTTCAGACGATCTGCCTGTTCTGCTCCTCACTCTGCCTCTGGTGAATCCTCTCACACCCACCCATCCAGTCTGTACCCCAGTTCTTGCATGAATAAATAAATCCTTTAAAAAAAAAAAAGACCTGTAACTGTGATTTTCCACTGATACCAGGCCAACTTCAAGAAACAAATTCACAAAGTTACATTGTTTGTTATACAAAGTCTTACTGGACCGACCATCTTCCTAGGCTCTTCATATTTCCATCCAACCTTCTCTATTCTGCTTTCTACCCAGGAGGCTGATTTTTGTGATCTATCTCAAACAACTCCCTTGGTCTACGACTTCCAGTTATGTTTAGGCAAAGGGAGGCCCAACAGGAGATTGAAGGGAAAGAAGACAGAGAGGTCAGGGTATTTTTTTCTTTGGGATTTGTTTCCATGTGGGGGTCATCAGAAATTAGAGTTCCACACAGATATTTCTGCATTCCTTCTCTAGACTCTTGAAGTCTAAGGGGATTGGTTTCCTAGATGTCACACAACTACCATAAATTAAATGACATACTACAAAAGAAAATTGTGTTCACTCTTCTGGAGACAAAAGTTCAAAAGGCAGCCCATGACCACTCTGAAGTGTCTGAAGGAGAATCCTCCCTTTCTATTTTTAGTTTTTGGTGTTTGCTGGCATGCATTGGCATTCCCTCAGCTTCTAGATGGGACTGGTACAGTCATCAAATCTGGTCCTGTCTTTACAACTTCATCCCAATTTGGGGGTTTGGAGACACAAAACCATGTAACCAATGTGAATACTCCACAAACCCAGAATAATATTTACAGGCGGCGTGGCCACATTAAGCAACTTGCCAAAAACTGAGCCAAAATATAACTTTTAAAATTTTCACTCCAAGTCAAATTACATTTCCACTGGTATAGGAATTACCTTTCCTAATTCCTTATGCTGAAAACCGGGAAATCTCAGAGTTGCTAAGTGTCTTAGTTTTATTTTATTTCCTGGGTGAATCCAAAAGTGAAGTAAACCAGAAGCAAAGTTGAAAATGTTGAGTCATATCTAAGTTACTAAAACAGCAAAAATGTTTCTTCAGAATACTTGTAAATGTGTTTTTTCTCATCAATATTCACATAGATGACATCAATGTCCAAAGATAATAAACTAGATTCTTCATAAACATTCCAAACATGGATTTCTTCCATAAACATTGTTTAACAGAATGACCTTTTCAACAAATAACTGCACTTCCCTCCTTTGGATCTAATAAATTCTGAATTATCCATCTAAAGGACATCATAGCTGAAGAGTAATTTGAATAAACTTTGCTCCACTCTAGCTAAACAGGAATCCAACTTGCCAACTCAAACTCTCCTTGAACATAACCAGAACTCTGAACTCGTTTCAGTGTTTTATCCTCTTAGAAGACAGTAGCAATTAGAAAAATCTCTGCTTTGTTACATGCAATCCAAATCTACTTCCCTACACTTTTATCTGTGATAAAAAAAAAAGTCCACTTTAGCAAAAATAGCCATTTAGACATATTTGGTCTGGAAACTCACAGGCATCATCAAAAGGATGTCCTTTTCTTTCTTTTTTTTAAGATGTCCTTTTCTAGGGAAACTGTGGCAGATACCCCATTTCTGCTAATAGTCACGGGACTACTAGCAATTCCAGTCAAGTAAATAATTGATTTCAGCCATATCACTGCTTATATGAATAGCTGCTAGATAGCACTAGGAAAGATTCAATGCAAGTTTTTATGTCTCAATGTTTATCTTTTTTGAATGAGTAGAGAGAAATGGGACAAATTTGCAAGTTTCTAGACATACTCTGGCTTAATTCTTACAGATATTATTACCCCCATTTAATGGATGAAGAAATAAAGAATCAAAGAAATTAAATAATTTGTCTGAGGCCATGAAGTTTATGAATTAAAACTCAAGATTTTAAACAAAACTAAGTTTCAAAGCAGATTTCATTAGTACATTATTTTGCACTGATTAAATAAAAGCAGAACCTGAGTTAGGCAATAAAAAGAAATAGACAATTTATTACCAGTCTCTCCATTCTTTCTCCTCACCCCTCTTATTGTGGTCCATAGTACTCTAACTATGTGGCCCCATGTTCCCACAGTGGCTGACTTCAAGGGCCTTGTCTGGATCTGCCCTTCCAGTGTTATTCACTGCTTGAAACTCAGCTCTCATCCTGGCCTCCTTCTCCATTGCTTCACTTCTGCAAGGCCTAACCTTGCAGAAGTTTACTAACCTCTGAAAACTTAATATATAATTGCTCCCCAAACTCCTGGGAGAGGTAGTATTTTAAAAGAGGAATCCTAGAAAAGCAACTGTGATTACACCTGGGGAAGTTTAATAATAAGGACAGGAGGACATTTTAGTACTCCAATTCGAAACACAATGATCTGACAGGAACATAATGGCCACCTAAGCAAAACCCTTTTCCATAAAACATCTTCGTACAGCCCTCCCTGGTGGTGCAGCGGGTTAAAGCACAGCACAAAGAAGCTTAAGCCACTTCCGCATGAGTTCGATCCCCGCCTGCCCTAGAGGAGATCCACATGGCGTGGCAGACCTCTCCTGACCCGTCCACTGCTCCCCTCAGCAGTGTACTTCCTCCATCTGCCTGTTCTGCTCCCTGCTCCATCTCTGGTGAATCCTCTCACCCTCCGCATCTCTGGCCTGTACCCCAGTTCTGTATGAATAAATAAATCTTTAAAAAAAAATCTTCGTTTCTTCACATCTGCCACGTGGGGTTCTCACTCTCCTACAAGGTGTCCCAATGTTCCATGGGACACTGTCTACCCTTTAGGGGATAGTTCATGTCCTAGTCATCTCTATATTTCATGATTGCTAATACATTTCCTAGCACACAGTAGGGATGCACATAGCACTTTGTTGAGTGAGTAAAACAAAGTATGGACAGACAACATGGGAATGAACAGACAAACCACTGGCTCCAGCTCGGTCAATTCAACGAATTTATCTTTCTGGACACCATCCTAAGGAAGCAATGACATTAGCCATAACGAAAATGTGCATTGCCACGTGCCCTTCACAGACAGTCTGAATAAACAGGATAGGTACTGTGATAATAAGGGACCTAATCCCAACAAGGGAAGCAATCTGACTTTAGAGACTCTGAGCACTCAGAGAACAAGAAAAAATCATCTCTAGACTTCTGCAGTCATTAAATCCTCTAAGCCAGGTCTTTCCTTCACTACTTTATCCCAGTTTGGGGATATTGAGACCCAAACCCATATAACCTATGTGAATACTCTACAGACCCAGGATACAAAAGCAGTTGTCATTTTTCCAGATGCTCCGTTTGCCATTATCTCAACCTTGTGGTTCCTTCCATTCCAAATCTTTATACAGAGTGATATAAATCTTCTTAATTTATCCAGGCATGAGCTGGAGCATGCTCTCATTGGCTCATGAAGGCTAATTGTTAAGCATTCAGTTTTTTTAAATATAGCCATTATTCAAACTGAAACTATGTAAGCTGAGAAGTAAATTATGTCATATAAATATTCAAAAACTCATCATTTGCTAATCACTGTATTACATTTCACTGTTATATATGTTTTTGAGTTTTGTTTTTAAATCTGCCGAATCCTTGTGGTGGAATAATACACAGTGGTAGACTGCTGTTCACTCCCTTCCCTACACCCTGTTTAGGGCACCACATTGGTACCTGGGAAGCACTTACCCCACAGAGACTGGCAATGCTCTAAATAAGGGTATGTTTTATAAAATTACCAGGCAACTATAAATTCAGAGACATTCTGCAGGGAAGGGGTTGGGAGAGGAAACAAAACAGTGGAGGGAAGAGCACAAGGGACTATGGTGGTGGTGTGCGCAGGTGAGTGGATGGTGGGAACTTTACAGGGACTACACCTGAAAGGAGAAAGCATACATGGGGAAATGGGGAAATGTCATCAAATATATAAAAATTTTTAAATAAGGGTTGTTTTAGCCAGTTTGTTAAACATTTGTCAACAAGCCACTGGATTTATGCCATCCACAAATTCTTTGCATTGAAGGAGACAATCTAGCCACAGCTAAGATAAGGAAAGAAAGAGAGCAGTAAAGCACTGTTGTCATTGCTTCTTGTTGCCACACAGTGTCTCTGGTGAAGCTGGTTATTCAGGGTGTTAATCTACTTGGTAAAGATGCTTCATTGCTCCAAATTCCAGCACAAGGCACGTGGCACACCTATAGAAGACAATCCTATAGTCTGAGTGCTGGATTGGCCAAGGGGCCCTACTGTGGACGGAAGCCCCTACCTGCACACTCAGCTCTTGTGATCTATATTCACAGCCATCTTGGTTTGCCAGATGATTCTACACCATTCACCCACTTGATCCCCAGAGATTTACAGTAGGTACTGAGCAGGTTTTCCTTCTAATCCTTTAAAAATATTTGATTATATTCCTTTTCCCTATTTAGGGGTGCTACTTGTCTTAGAAATATCTTTGATGACTCGGAGAAGTCACACTCAATGCTCTTTAAAAATCTACATGTGGATCCTCCCTGGTGGCACAGGGGGTTAAAGCACAGCACTAAGAAGCTAAAGCCACTTAAGCATGAGTTCGATCCCTGCCTGCCCTGGAGGTGACCCACATGGCACAGCAGACCTCTCCTGACATGCCTGTTGCTCCCCTCAGCAGTATACTTCAACGATCTGCCTGTTCTGCTCCCCACGTTGTCTCTGGTGAATCCTCTCACCGCCCTCAAACCTCTGGTCTGTACCCCAGTTCTGTACACATAAATAAATAAATCTTTAAAAAAACACACACACACACAAAATCTACATGCTATGACCCAAAATTAAATTACTGTCCCAAGGGACAGAATAAGTATTTTCAGGAGGTTTATCCACATTCACACTCCTCACTCATACTCATGCTCCTCACTCAGGAAAATGGCTAATATCCATTACTCAAGGGTGATTTCTTAGTTTTTAATTTACTAAAGAAGAAGGATAAAGGAGAATTTGAAGTTTTGCAGGCACTTAATATAATCAGATATTCCAAGAAAGTATCTGTTTTCAAACAAGTCCCCATGACTTACTTATTTAAATAAATATATTATTGACATTTTATTCTAGATATAAAACTGAAAGATAAGTAAACCATGAATCACCTTATAGTTGCCAAAGTACTTTAACTTATACTTAAAACTTTGTTGTTCACAAGTGTCTTGTGAAGTCTGTTCAATTATGTCTTACAATTAAAAACAATTAAATACACAGATAGTTACATGGCTTTTCAAGGTGACACAGCTAATAAATCTAAAACCTCTCTCCTTGTGTTCTAAGCCAGATTTTCCTTTATAGTCTTCTTTCTAAGAGATGGGATTGCAACCCAATGGACTTCTACTCCTCGCCATTCCTTAGCCCTGCTTCTGCCATACTTACTTACATTTATATCATAACCTTTGCCAATGATAATATCCTTACCTGAAATGTTATTTCCTTCTTTCTATACTTCCAAATATATAATCCATCCTTCAAGAATCAATTAGAGGTCAAGTCCAATTATGTGTTAAAAAGGTGACAATAGAGGTCATTCAAATATGCACCCCTAATTCTGATTAAAACTGCAAAGTGTTTTTAGTGCTTATGTGAAATTAACTCTCTCCAATTTGGATAATTTTTTAAGACCCCGTAGAGCAGGTGATATTTGAGTTAGGCCTTGAGGTAAGTAGATGCTGCTGGATCAGAAGAAAGAAATTACATTAAGAATAGAAATTTGGAAAAAAAAAAGAATAGAAATTTGGGGCCCTCCTTGGTGGCACAAGGGGTTAAAATATAGCACTATGAAGCTATTACAGGTACTGCAGCAGGAGTTCTATCCCCGGCCAGGAAGGTGACCCACATGGCACAGCAGACCTCTCCGGTATTGCCCCCTGCTCCCCTCAGCAGTGTATTTCAGTATACCTGCCTATTGTGCTCCTCACTCTATCTCTGGTGAATCCTCTCATCCTTCACCTCTGGCCTACACCCTAGTTCTGTATACATAAATACATAAACCTTTAAGAGAATGGAAATTCTCTGAATCCATAGCAACAATAAAAATTCTTATTGTATGCTCAATTATAAACACATACAGAAGGCAAACAGGTAACAGAGTTTAAACTAAAGAGAATTTAAGCGCTTTAAGCAGTTTAAAGCAACATGACACCACAGACTTGAAAATATTTTTTATTTTGAATTATTTTAGACTTGAAGAAAATTACAAACGTATTATAAAATTTTCTGTTTATCCTTCACCCTCCTTTCCCTGATTTTAACATTTTGCATAACCATTGTATAATTCCCAAAGCCACAAAATTAACATTTGAACGATACATGAACAATCGTTTTTAAAGATGCTCAGCATCAGGCAATGAATCACTGTGATCTCAAAAGTGCAGGGAACAAAAGAGGTGAGCCTTACCATTGCCCCGGCTTACTGCTTTGAGAATGTCTAGGCCATGGCACTGGGAGGGGTAACTGAGGCACAGCTCAGTGGATGCTGTGAGTTGAGGAAACAGATACAAATCTGGGAAAACTGAGGCAACTAGAGTTTACCAGCTAGAATGCCAGAGCATGGAGGGCTGCACAAATGAAGAACCCAGGAAAGGGCTCCTCAGATACTCAGCAGAAGAGTAAGTAGTGCATTCATAATGCACAGCCCCTCTCTCCAAGATATGGGGGAGGACCACCCAAAAGAATTAGAGGAAGCAACAGCTCAGAGCCTGCTCCCACCAGCTGGACTGTAAAAACTGAACTCATTGGATGGTAGTACTCAGGAAGGTTTTACCTTCCTCCCTAATAGGACATGGTTAGCCCTAGATTAAGCACAGCTCCAGACCCACATAGCAAAATATAAAAGCAACATCAGAAAGGATCAAATAGTTTCTAAGTAACTTAACTGCAACTCAAATCAAAGGTCAAGATGTACAGCAATACAAAAATACTCATTGTTGCCTTTTGTGTATATTGATTTTGAACTTCTTACACAATCTATTTTTGTGTGTGTGAGTAATTTATCTTCCTGCTTAGACACAGAGCTTGAAGATTTTACCTTTACTTTTGAGAACTAACAGTTGTACCAGTCAGTGTCTGAGAATTGAGAGTTCTAGATTAATTCTGCCAGATGAGCTCTTTCAGTACACCGAGTTAGGTCTTTTTCTCCTTGAAGTTTTCTTGAGTTGTAATTGGTAATGTTTCCTGTAGCTGGCATTTCACTTTAGCAAAAGAAGAACCTTTACCATGTGATCTCACTGTGCTCACAAAACAAATCAGTGTTAGAGCAAAAGGCAGACCCAGGCCAATGTTTTCAGACTCACCAGGCTTGTTTGTTTGTTTTAGCCACCAGTTATAAGATGCTTGGGGTAGAGCCTATTGGTATTTCATAGTCATTTAAGGTTTTTGAGCCAAGTAATGGACATGATATTTGTGATTTAATTAAAAGTATCTGAAGATGATGGATGGAATTGATTATAGAAAAGTGAGACTCATCGCTTCTCAGCCCTTTAGATAAGATCAGGTATAGAAAAGTGAGGCTCTGGATGGATAAATCACCTAGAAGACAAATAGCACAGCACAAAAATGGTACAAGTGATGTAAAGAGAAACAACAGAACTACAAAATATGGGACAAATGAGAATTTGGAAAGGAAAACATAACAGAAAAGATTTCTCCAATCATTTCTATGCCTAAGGGATGAGAGAATTTGTGACAACCCAGACAGAATAAAGCAAATTCTGAGAGAATTGGCTATTGAAGGATAAAAAGCATGAATATGGTGTTGAATCCAATGCTCTTTTTACTTGTCAGGAGGACATCCAGAAAAAAAAATTCAGACAAATAAAAAACAAGAATATTAGTTCGAGAGATAGGAGGCTAAGTGTAGAAATTTGTGAGTCAACTGAAAAAAGTGATATGAGAGTAGAGACGATGTAGGGAAAGAACATAGGCTCAAGAAGAGAATTGACACCCTATTTATGGAAGGAAAAAAGAACTCAGGAAGAAATAAGCAGGAGGAGAACAGAGAGTTAGAATGGTATTATGGCATGAGCATCAAAGAAATAAAATTTAATGCAGAAGACAGTTAACACCAAAACTCAGAGAGGCAAAAGAGAATGAGGTCTGGGGAGGAGAAAGCCTGCTGGGTATTCTTATGTGTTGTCATTGGTAACAGAAGTGAAGGTGGAGGGTTAGAGATAAACGTCATAGTGTAAGATATTCAGAAATGAATGATAATCAAATAGCACAGCTAGCAACATATCAATAGGACAACTCTCAGTGGCTTCAATTGTAAAAGCAGAAAAGAATCAGATCAAATATGTTGGGGAGTGAGGGTGGGGGAGTTTAAGGCAGAGTCAAGTGAAAAGTTTCCTAAAATGAAATCTGTACTTGTTTTAGGCAGACAGAAAAAAATCCCCCAAAAGAGAGATTTGTTGATAATTGTTAGAAAGCAAAGCTCAGTCACTAGGCTCAAAAAGATAAGAAGGCTTGGAATATCCCTTTTGGAGTGAATAGAAAGGATTAAGGATCTCTGGTTTTGTAGGGGGAAAATGTGCTGAAAAATCTTTCTTCTACAGTACAGGGCTGAAGATGCTGAATAAAATATAAGTGAAGCAAAAGTTTCCCAGGCCTGCTTTTCCAGGCCTGCTGCTTGAGGGGGGTCTATTGCTTGGATTCTGCTGCTTGCTGGAGAGAAAGTCCCTGAAGTGTGCTTCTTGTCCACAGTAGTAGCTATGGCTATACACTGACCTGCTTCCCAACAGTAAAGAATGCTTATGTTATGATGGATGGGATGACAAGGTTCCTCACATAACCTGTATAAAACCTCACCACTCCTGTAATTCCTGAGCCTGCCAGTGTGACAAGTAAATCTCTCTCTATACCTCTCTGCATGCCCTCTGATTTCTCTGAGAAATTGCTGTAACATAACAAGCACTCTTTAAGAGTACAGATGAGTTTGCAAGAAAATAAAATTCTCAAGTGCCAGAACTAGAAGCCCACTGAAAACAAGGTACCTTCCAAATAGTATCACTCTACAGGAAGGGTGGTTATCATCATTCCTAGTACACAAGAAGGATTGATATTTTTGTCTCTGTGAGAATTAGAATTCAGAGATCTGTTCTTCTATAGGTCAGAACCTTCCAAGAGCCACCACATGAAAGGCATTTTGGGGTGGGAGAGAACAAACCAACCAGCAGCACAGAGAGACATCCAAAAATGTTGTCCATTTCAAGCCTAGTCTTGAGAGTAAAAAAGATATCATCTCTTACAAATGTACATATCTGGCTCTGGGCAACACAGAGAATTTTGATTCGACTAGTGATTTAGATTTATATTAGTCACCTGATGTGCCAATCCTCAATCCAAGAAATAAAAATAAAAATTTTTAGAATGCTATTGTAAAACTCTGAAAGGCCCCAGCCCAAGCCATGCAGGAGTCCCACAAATAAAGTATCCATAAAGATGAATTTGGAGCTCAGTGATTGTAAATCCACAAGCAATATTGTATAGAGGCACTAGGAATCCATCCACATGGCCACAATAAACTGCAGTATTAGATCTTCAATAAGTTCAGAAAGTTAAACCACCTGAATAAGACCAGAAAATAATTATATATATTTAAAATGATTAGGACATAAAAGAAAACAAAGTTAAAAGAAAGAAATATGATGTTTAAAAGTTAAAATCAGGAAGGAAAAAGCTCAGGAAGATGTTACATTGAAAAGAAGTAAAATTTCTAGAAGTTAAAGAAGTATATAACCGGGCCCTCCTTGGTGGTGCAGCAAGTTGGAGCACTGCACTACGAAGCTAAGCCAAACCATGGATGCTTCAGTGTGAGTTCCATCCCCACCCTGGAGGTGACCCACATGGCAAGGAAGATCTTTCCTGACTCACCGGCTGCTCCCCTCATAGTATATTTCATCAATCTGCCTGTTCTGCTCCCCACTCTGTCTCTGGTGAATCCTCTCGCCAGCCCTGCACCTCTGGCCTGTACCCCAGTTCTGTATGCATAAATAAATTATTTGTTAAAGTATATAACCATAGAAATTATAAAATGTAGTAAATTTATTGAATACCAAAGTCAACATACACACAAATAAATCTAAGGAAATTTCTCAACGTGAATCTAAAACAGACTGTTAGGTGATGCTAACAGTCTAAGGTTAAGACCAGAGGATAAAATGAGGACTAATGTTCACCTAAAAGGAATTCTAGAAGGAGACTATTGAAGGAAAGATGGAATCAGTATTTTTTTTTTTTAATTCTAAGGGAATCTAGAAGACTTGAATTAAAGTGGTTCAAGTTGGCACAACTCTTCAAACTATTCCTCCTTTCTCTGAAGTTCTTGGTAATTACAACCCTTACTTCTCATTTTACCAGGTGATTATATACTGTCTTGCTGACAGCAATGAAGATTTCACTCCTGCTAGACATCTTTCTCTAACCACATTGTAGGATTCCAAAAGAAGTTCATATTTCTCTTGTGTTTCCTACAGTGGCTGATATGATCTACTCTAGATTCAAATTTAAAGATAGAGGTAAAAGAATTATGAAGAAAACCCTACATTTTAATCCTCCAATCTATAATCATTTGTTTTCATAAAATCATAGCCATTTACCTTTTATCTAGACATAAGGTACACAGTTCAAGGACATGCACATTTCAACCAAGCCTGAATGAGCAAGAGCTCAGTTTAAACTTTATCTTTGGCTCAGAAATCCTTTAAGTATTCATTCTTTTAGTATGCATCCAGCAAGTTTGCACTGAGCATATTTTGTAAATCAAACTATAAATAGTTATAATAAATGTCATATGTAAATTAATCTATTTTCAAGGTTTCTCAGCACAACAGAGGATCTGAATAATTTTTTGAATGGCTGACAAATATTTTTTTCTGCTTTTGCATTTGGACAGCTCCCAAACAACCCAACAAATTCCCTGAAACTTCATTTACAATTCTCTGTATGATTAAAAATGGACACGAGGAAATTCACTCCTTTAACATGTTACTAATAAAGGTCATAGCAAAGAAAATGAATGACTTAAACTGGATTTGTGGTTCTTATATTTATATAGCTTATCCAATGACACAACAAAGAATACACATGGAACCATAAAAGAATAATCAGTGGAAAATGTGCCACAGCCCACAATTCATAAAGGCTCATCTCTGCTGTCCATTTCAACATAAAAGTCATTGTTAGGACACAAGCTGAGGATATCCCGAAGCACTCATCTCCACTTTCTTCATAAACTCTAAAATGTTTTAATGAATGCAAGGCAAACCTTCAAAAAGTTTCTGCCCCATTAAAATAATTGGACTCCTTCATAACACTGCTTTATGCCCTATTATAAAATTTAATCACTGAACAGGGATAATATATACTGGCCAAGATAGAAAGTGGCCTGAAAAAATTAATAGATAAAAAGATGTAAACTAGCAAATTCAGATAGAAAAATACAGAGATCTCATCTAAGTCACTACCACACACACACACACACACAAACACACACAATACAAGCCAAACAGAAGGATCTGAGTGGGGAGAAAGAAATTCAGAATATAAGAGAATGACACAGTAATAAAATAGCAGATATCTCAGTCAACTGGGACATCCACTTAGGTTGCTTGTTCCTCACATAAAAAAAAATATAAAGAAAGACATCAAGTCAAGTCACACATATCCTTTGTAATAGCTAATTCTCTAAAAACCAAAGCCATACATTTTTGTGGGTAGAGCAAATGGACTGGGTAAAAGTTTCAACCTACTGGACTCTCTCTGGTGGCACAACGGTTTAAAGCACCTCATTATGAAGCTCTCCAAAGCCACTGCAGCACGAGTTGGATCCCTGGCCAGGGAGCTGACCCACATGGCATGGCAGACCTCTCCTGACACGCCCGCTGCTCCCCTCAGCAGTGTTTTTCAGTAGATCTGCCTGTTCTGCTCCCCACATTGTCTCTGGTGAATTCTCTCACCCACCATACCTCTGGCCTGTACCCCAGTTCTGTAAGCATAAATAAATAAATCTTAAAAAAAAAAGTTTATATCTGCTATATACTATATAAAATAACTACAAGTTGTTTTATCCAGAATTTAAAATAAAGTCCTCAATTCTAAATGAAGTCTATATACCATGAAGTCAACTACTCCAAGTACTCAGCTTTTAAAGCAGTCCCAGGTTACCTGCGGGAGGAAAGGTAAACAGAGAACTCAAGCAGTGCATGTGAAATCAATTTGCTTCCTGAGCTATGTTTATCTAGAACAGGTTGCTGTGCTTACAGCCTCCCATTGAGTAAAGATTTTTAGCCATGAAAATTTCCAAAGAAGTCTGCCTAACTGCTGAGAAACATCCAACGCCTCTCACCAAACCTCTCCTTGGGGATCTCTGAGACGTAATTCCCTCAAAGAGTTCAGTCTTCTCCATCTGCTCACCATTTTATTTGTCAAATGCACATAGTTCTAACTCAAGAGAAAAAGTGTAATTAGTAGAGAGAGCAGAGCAGAGGGACCTTGAACAAATCAATCAGGAGCTCAGGGACCTTGAGCACTCTTTGGGGAGAAGACTCTCCATCCCATTTGTGCCCTTCAGGATACTGGCAATTAAATGTTCCAAATCCCTGGGAATAAAGAGGCCTGTGCATGCATTTCTTCCCCTCCCCCTCCCCAAAGCCTTGCCTTTGAAAACCAAATCCAGAAATGTCACCTCAGAAGCCAGAAGAAATTACAAGGAATCTCCTGTTTCTGTCAAGATTTACAGACTATGAAGGAACTTGTTTAGAGCAACGCTAGAAGTGTGTAAAGGGACAACAGCAGAGATTCTTACCCTAGGACGCCTCAATGTGCTCCACATATGCGAACTGTTAAGCTTCACACGTCTCTATAAAGCCAAGACCCCCCAAGGCATTTGAGGAAGAATTCATCTTTTACAATAAATCATCCTTGATCAAGTCTTTTTTTTCTAACCTTTTAATCCTAAAAAGTAATCAGATATTGTAGTCACTGGGGACAAACTAGGTCTGTCCCCAAACAAATTTCTGATTTCCTGCCTAGTAGTCCAACATTTCACTTTGAGATGGGGTGGGGTGGAAAGAGAATCTCCACAGCTAAAAGTCACAGTTATTCTTTAGCACTATGAATCAGTCTTAAATTTGATGCATTGAAGTGTACATGCTAAATAAGTACAAATTAAAAATATACAAAAACCAAGAATTGGAAAGAACCTTAATAATAACTCGTCCAAGCCTCTTATTGAAACCCCAAGAGCATCTCAGCATCTCATGGTTATGGTCAGAGCCACCAGCACCTGCAATTCAGATCCATGTCATTGGCAAGCCAGAATCCTTTCTATCCACATATTTCCTTGCCCACTGGAAGGATATGATACACCAATCAGGAGATACAAAATTCAGTGCTATTTAATTTTGACTAGTAATGTTTACATATTATTTATGTTCATGTGGCCTTTTCCAGTTCTCCTCCATAGCTCACTATTATGTGCAACCCTAATACAAAAACATTGTCCTGGGTCACGGGAAAAACAATGTCTCATAGCTAACTTACCCAGGTCAGGTGCAAGTTATTGATTTTTTTAAACCACTTGGTTCAATGACTTCCAAGATTACAATCAAAAATTTTTTTCTGATCTAAGTATACCATGTACCCATGAGTAAACATGGTTTGGGTCAACACCCTTGAGCTGCCTGGCACCAAAAGCTTTTCTCCTGCTTTCTGAAACTCACTGGTATCTAAAACTACTATTCAATACAGTAGCTCTAGCTACATGTACTACGTAGATTTTAATTACTGAAAATCAAAGTTTAAAATTCAGTCCATCAGTTCACTAGCCAATGGTAATGATGGCTACAATATGAGGCAGAACAAAAGATTCCAGAAAGACAATGGACAATGAAGCATTAGAAACTGAAGATTTCTACCCAACTGGATTGTGAATTTCTTAACCTTCTCAAAACAGTAACTCTGCCACAAAATTGCTTTTTGAATATTAAGCCTAATCAAAATGGGATTCCACAAAAATCTACATTTTATTTGTAGTGGAGGAGTTTGCAACCTAGCCCAGACATTTTTCTTATCTTCTTAAGATCAGCATGGATTCAGATGCAAATCTGAAAAATAATACACAGAGATCCCAGGTCCCCTTCAACCAGTTTGATACCAATGGTTGTATCATTTACAACTACAGTACAATAGCATAAGCCAGAAATTGATAGCAACATGATTCACTGATTTTATTCAGATTTTACCAGTTCTACATAGTTGGTAAAGGTGAGAAGAAATGGACACAGCAGCTACTCTAGATCAAAGGCTTGGGATAAATAGATATTTTATGTTAATATATGTATTTTTGTACGTTTATAAATTCCTTACAAGAAAAGGAGTTTGAGTAAATTTATCACTAGGGGCAAGTTTATAGTGCCGATGTTCAAATATGATGTAAAGCAACAGATTTGCAGAAATTAAATTCAATTTAACGCTCTCACAATTGCAAGTAATTTAAACACTCTAAAATAAAGATTTGCTTAGAGTTCCACGAGAGTCTTTAGGGAGAAAAAATTTATTCAATCAGAAATGGTCTGGAAAGTTTTACAGAAAATTTGAGATTTGACTTAGTTTTGTAAGGTCTAAAACCATAGATAGAAGTCAAGAAAAGGACTATTTAAAAAAAAAAAATCCCCAATGACAATTTGCATTCAAAACTCTTTCATATGAGTATCCATCAGCTACTTATCTGTAAATCAGTGTTAACAGCACTTCCCCTTACATAGATTTTGTGAGACTTGGTTGTGACACTCCTGGTAAAATGGAAATCAGTGCCAACCCAGGTGTAAAATCTGTTTCCATGTTCCTGTGTCAGAACACAGACTCCCCCAGAAAAAAAGAGCCTCCACCCAACTTGTGCCCTTAAGTTAAGGGCATGAGTTAAGTACAAGGATCCACATACGGGGTCACTCATTGAATCACTGGTTTTTACCAATGACTGTCCTTTGCCTTCCCTGAAGCAGAGCTAGACCAAGGAAGACACATACTTTTGAGACAGCCTAACTTCTTTAAAAGGAGAATTGTTGTATGTACACATAAATTTGATTCAATGTTTATAGCCCTCTAAACTCCCTCATAAACACATTCTGTATCATAAAAAAAATGATGCTGGTTACTCATATTTTGTGAAATATAGTGAACATAACCATAACTTAGTCATTATCTTAACATGTGTTCCCTGAAAGTGAAGCTTAAGATTCACATGTAAGGACTTCACCAGTCAAAGGAGAAGGTATGAGTGAAGTGACAGCAAAGCAGGCCAAGAGCAAGAGCCATTACAAATAACACATAATCAAATTGGTCTTTACAGAAGACAAATGGCTTCTCAGGTCTGAAGGACTGTCAACGAGCCATGAGAAAGAATATTTTAGAACTGTCAGTTGAAGGAAGAAATATTTATCTATCACTTCTCAATGCCCATTGATCAAGTTCTTTCTGCAGTGTTAATGTCCCAACATTTCCAGAATACGCATACATGGGCACCCAGCAGATTTCCACAACACCCCACTCCTCAGCATCAGAAGAGAATCCCCAGGGTGGGACAACAGAGTGGGCAGTAATAGGCCAGAGGCATCCACAGGAGGAGATCCATTCCCTTGTAGAATGGATTGCAGCCCACAGTGTCATATTCCTGGGAATTGATTTAAAGGAAAACAAACAAAAAACTATACTTTCTCCCCTAATTTGTCTATAATGCTTCTAAAACTTGAGTAAGAAAAGCAGTTTGCATTTAAAGCATCAGTCAGATAAAAAAAAAAATGTGAACACTAAATTTAACATTAACACCAGCGAAAACTTGAAACAGAACTATCCATTGTGTGGGTAAGTATCCTAGATAAGCCTCAAATGAAATTCATGAATAATACCACCTGCTGTTACAAGAAATCAGGTAGCTAAGAATCTTCCATCTGAAAAAGACCATCAAGGGATCCACCCTGCAGCCCATCTAAATGCTATGTGCATTCAATACTCTATTTTCAAAATGAATGCCTAGTTGAAGGAAGCAGACAGCAGCTGTTTGAATGGAAAATTAATTCTCCTACATTCAAAGAATATTCACAAATCTTGGCAGCCTAGGATTATCAGAGCATAAGATTAGAATCTTTTGCTATTGCCATTAGAATTTTCAGCAAAGACATTTAACTCCAGCAACAGAAGGTAGTTGCGAGAATAAAACAGGAGCTGTGAATAAGACTTCAGGCCTTTTTACACCTTGAATAAGTGAGTGACAGTTAAACATTTCTCCTTAGGGTGAAATATAATTTTAAATACATTATCGAAATATATAATATAAAATTAAGGTGGTGAAAATAGTTTTAATATAATGGGAAATATATCATAATATTTCTATAAAGGTTATATTCCTTTAAATATAAATTGTATCTTACTCATTCATAATTACTCATTAAAATTTAATAGGAAAAATATAGTGAATCAACTTGATGGGGTTCTAACTGTTTTACACTAGGAAATAATTTCATAGGATGTTTCTTGAAGTGTACTGCAAGGATATTAAAAGGTCATCTATGAAAAGGGAGTTTCCTGGTAAGATGTGCTTGAGAAACTGGTTTAAACAAGACAAATCAATCTCTTTTCTGTAGAAACTTCACATCCTGGATCAAGATGGTGACATTTCCAACTTCATTCTCCCTCACAAGAAGATCAGCTAGCATCTGTTCATAGGCAAGATACCACTGTGAAAACTCCAGAACTGGGGATGAGGCTGAAGCACCCCTTGGAGCACAGACACCAGAAAGGGGCACATTAGGAATCAGAAGAGTGACTCCACTGTGAACTAATCATCCCTCCCCCAGCCAGCAGAGGGCCACTCCCAGAAGGAGACGCTGGGTCAGTGGTTTCTCCAGTGAGAAAAAGAGAGCCCAAGGAGGGTATCTTGCCTCTCCAGCATTGCTGGGCACTTCCCAGGAGGCCCACACAGGTCACAGATCAAGGGGGTCACGGGGGAATCTGTGGGGGTGAACCACCAGAGGTCCAGCCAATGTTTCTGCCCATCTGCAGAATAAAGCTACTGTCCCACTAGCCAAGGAGCCCATTGTCCATCCTGCCTGACTTAGCTTCTAAGTGAACTGGTCACACTGTGACAGGGTGGTTCCCAGGAAAAGGGGAGGCTCCAGATTCTGTGCCCCTCCCAGGGGAAGGCGGAGCTGAACAGGGAGAAGAAACTGGAGAGGACACTGAGGCGGGTGGAAGCAGGATGGACAGCCAGAAGGAGACCTGAGGGAGCCACGTGGAGTGTGAAGAAATCATGCTTGCTTCTTGGCCTGGACTGGGTGAAATAGATGTGGGTGAGAGACCTGTGGGGAAGCTGACTATGGGAGCAGCTATCTTGATTTTGATTTTACTCTTTTCCTCCCAGACTTGTCTGGCTATTTCTTACCCTTTTCTATGTGTCTCAGCCAGAAGGTGCTTTAGTCTTGTGGCGAGATTTCAGGCCTCGCTTTAAGCCAATGCCTTTTGGGTGGACTTTTACCCACGAGGGGATGAGTAACTTCAGGTGTTTGATTTAGAAACTATATTCTTTGTTTTTCAAGTATTGCACACTAATTGAATTAAAGTTCCTTTCCATTATAGGTCTTACATGTTTTGTCTTGATATGCCGGATGGCAGAAACTATTTAGAGCAGGCAGGTTTGGGGGCTTAGGGGTTTCCCTCTCCCTGCCCTGTACCATTACACCTTTGTGGAGTTCATTCTTTGGTCCTGCCAGGGCAGGGGAGCAAATTCATAGCACTGCCCAATAGCCAAGCATAGTTTCTCATCAGACACCTCTAGAAGCATGGCCACAGACACCTGGCAACCAAAGAGTACATCTTACAGCACATCTAGGCAAAGAGCCAGTCAGCAGCCCCACCTTTGCCACTGCCTAACCATGGTCCTGAGTAGCTTCAGAGCCCACCAACATGGCTGCCCAGCAGGCACGCCCAACCTACAACCCTGTCCATTGCTGAATACAACCTGCACCCTGTCCCAAGCAGAAAGCCCCAGAGTCTCTGGACCATAAACTGAAGCCCCACCCAACCAGGGAGCCTGGACAATGATCCTGGTCAGTCATGAAGCATAGTCTGCAAGACCATCCAACTACACAACTGAGCTGGAGATCCTGGCTGACCACAAAAGCTCAGCCAGCAGCTCCACCCAACTTCAGGGTATAGTCTGTGATTGCCCTTGACCTCAGGGCACAGCCTGAGTGAGGCCCTTTGCAACCAAAAAGCCCAGTCTGTGACCCACAGACTAACAGCAGATTCCAGCAAGTGGTACCATAGGGTCAGGGTATTTGCCTAATGACTCACCTGACTAGGAGTAGTTGCAAAGCTTACAGCCCTTCCCAGTTACAAAGTTCAATCAGATCACTTGCCTGACCAGTGAACACAGCCTGCAACCTGACCAGAATCGATTGCAGAACCTAGTTTGTGACCCCACTGATCACAGACAGCAGCAGCCCAGCTCCATCAGAGAATCACTCAGGGTCTCCTTTCCACATGAAATCAAGTACAATAGTCAGAGGAAACTCCCCTCCCCTGATCTCAGAGCACAGAAGTGGCCTCACCAACTAGAGATGAAGACTGCAAACCCCACCTGCCAGTCCTACCAACTGATCCACCAGCACCCCCAAGCTGAACTCATTTGGGAAAGATCTTACCCTGCCAAAGCAAACCTATAAAGTCTGGAAGAGGAGATCACTAATTCAAATGCTCATATACTGACACAGGATACAAAGATCAGGAAAAATCAGGTAAATTGATGTCACCAAAGGGAACTAATAAAGTTCCAATAACTGACCTATAAGAAATGGAGATCCATAAATGGCCTGACAAAGAATTCAAAATAATCCCCTTAAAGAAGTCCGGCAAACTACAAGAACACATCTAAAAAAAAAAACATCGAGGAAATAATGTAAAGGCAAAAGATCAACAAATAAATAGAAGCAATGCAAAAGAAAAACATAAATCTAATTCTAGAGAATTTAATAGGAAGCTCAACAGCAGACTTCAACTAAGAGAAAATTGGTGACAGATGACTTGAAATTGCTCAGTCAGAGTAACAAAAAGACAAATGAAAAAGAACACAGGAAGCCCATGTGACGTGATACCACCGAGGAAAAACATAAGCAAATACCCTTTGCTCAGCACAGCTGCATCTTGCACACGTGGCTCCCTCTGCCTGCAGTATTCCTCCCTCCCCTTTCAGCCTTTTCTTACCCTCTAAAAATTAACTAGGACACTCTTGATGAAGTCTTCTGTGCTCCCTGCAGCAGAGTTAATTATACCTTCCATATTTCCATGAGGTGTCACACAGGCCACTCACTGCATTCAATCTGTAGCTTACATGGTCTCTCTTTTCATATTTGCTAAGTGCTCAATTAAGTCTTTGTCATCTTCATACTCTCTAACTAATATTTTGTGGAGTTCAATAAAAATGTGCCATATCAATGAATGAAATTATCTATTACTAGCCCTCAAAAATGAATATAATAGGTGATCAATAGAAATAACCAAAGGTACTTTCATTGGTTACCAGTATATCCAGTAACTAAACTCATCTTTAATATCTCCTTACCAAGCCCTCCCTGGTGGAGCAACTGGCTGGAGCGATCATTGCAAAGCTGGCCGCAGCCCTTCCATACGAGATCGATCCCCTGCCAGGGAGGTGACCCACAGGGTGCAGTAGACCTCTCCTATCTCACCTGCTGCTCCCCTCAGCAGTGTACTCTGTCAGTCTGCCTGTTCTGCTCCCCACTCTGGCTCTGGTGAATCCTCTCACCACCCCTAAGCACCTGGCCTGTACCCCATCCTTGAATACATAAATAAATAAATTTTTTTTAAAAACTAGCTGATGACAAAAAAATAATAATAATATCTCCTTTCCTGTTACACTTGCTATCACCTATCAGCAAGCCCCACTTCCAAATATAGCCTACTTCATTAAATCCCAGCCTAAATATAGCCTAAGATAACACTGTAATATAAGACATTATATGTGTAGTGTGTAAAACTATACCATTATTTATAATATAATACTACATATATCTACACATACATATATATAAAATATAAAACGCTAAGTTAACCTCAAAGCTCTAAACAACGTGACCTCTGTCTTCCTTTCCAACCTCATCTCTGCCAACATGGCAGCCACATTCATTGAAGTCCTTCCATGAGGCCTTCACACACACACCCCTTTTATGTCTACTTAGCCTACAGATCATATCTCAAATTTTTCTTCCTTGGGAAAAATCCATCCCTTCTCAGACTAAACAATACTCCTATTAACAGTTATTATGACATTCTCTACCTTTCCAACATAAAAGCTGGAATAATCACATATTCATGCGTGGATATTTTTAGTAAGACATTTCCCTAATAAGTAATAAATCCCACAAAGAGCTCTCATGTTTGCTTTGGTTCACCATTGTTTTCCCTCAGTTCCTCCAGTGAATAAATATTTGGAGAAAAGATTAAAAAAATGAGAGACAAGGCTTGAGGCATATCAAGGAGCAAATTTTTTTAAACCCATCAAGAGTGAATGGACTTTATTTTGTAAGGAATAGAGGGCTCTGGATTATTTTCAGTGGGAAAGTAATTTAGTGATAATTTTATTTCAAATTTTTTTTCTTGAGCAGTAGTGGAAAAAGATTATTGTAATGGTCCAGAAAAGAAATGTAGAAGCCTAAACTAAAATGCTAGCAATGGGATACTAAGGGGAAAGAAAGAAAAAACAGACTTGAGTATTATTTGGCTTATAGATCACTAATCCACAAGATTTTAAGATCAATAAGGCAGGTAGAATAACCCAGTGTTTTCAGTCAATGGGCATGTGAAGTGCCACTTACCAGGACAGGCAAATTAAGAAGATGACCAGATATTATAGCAAGAAAATAATTTGAGTCTGGACCATAGTTGTTGAAGGAAATGGTATCTGAGGTCCATTAGACAATGGATGTCCCACAGGCAATGTACATCATGGGTCTAGATTCAGGACACATGGCTGGACTTAGGATGAATATTCAGGAGCAAGTAGTAATAACTGACAATTAAAGTTAAAGGAAAATAAATCCTGCTTCCAAGGAGAGTAAATAGAATGGGACTAGTCAAAATGAGAGGAACCCAGGGAAGAATCAAATAGAGGAAGAGGAATCAGCATGGTGACCTAAAAATAAATGATTCTTTCCAGAGGGATGTACTGACCAAGAGTCTCAAGTATTAAAGAGAAGCTAGGTCAAATTAAGACTAGCATAGGTTTCCTGGTCTGAACAAGTAGGAAGACACTTGTGGCGATCACCAAAGCAATTTCTACACACTCATGATTTATTCATTGACCTGAGAAATGAGTGACAAGATTTTGTGAATTCAGATGAGCTTTTCAAAAATCTTGACTGTGAAGGAGAGGAAATTGACAGCAGCAATTTCAGGATGATTCAGGAAAACATTTTTATTAATATGGGAAAAGCTCAAGTATGCTTATTGATTAAAAAAAGAAGTGAATTAAAAAAGAGAGACTTAATGTATACATGAGTGGATATACTTAGAGCAGGTCTCTTCATCCCACATGTTTTCTCCTTGTGGGAAGAACCACAGGTCTCTTTCAACCCCTCTGCTTCCTTTGCTTTTATAAAGGAGAAATGATCTATTTGACTAGAAAATTGGGGAAGAAAATGGCAACTTTGATTCAACTTTGCCCTTCATCCTCTTGAGAATGAGCCTTTCCACAAAAGGCATGAATTTCCATCTGCATCTCTATACTATGAGCTTTTCCGGACACATTTTCCATCCAATTCTGCCCGTGATCACCCAATTCTGACCTTCAGACCCATTCGATCCAGATGTCAAGGGCACCCTCCAGTTCAGCTCTGTCAATAGTAATGTTTTGGTGTCTGTCTTCATTCTTTCATTTACTTTTCAAATTTTCTAGCACATAGGTTGAAAAGATAAGGTGCAACTTATCAGGGTGTTCTCAGTGACCCCACCATTAGGGAAACTGATTAAACAAAATAGGAAAGAGGGACTTTACTAGAGAAGGCGTAAACCGAAAACATGGTTTCCCATCCTTTGAACCCACAAAGGAGGAGAGAAGGATATGAAAAGAGTTCACAACTAATATTTAATTACCCTATGAAGTTGGAAACAAAGCAATTTGCTGAGAATGATTAAGTTGAAGATTTAAAGCCTCAAAACAGGATGAAACAGCACTTGAAAGAATGAGAGGGAGGAGACTGAAGACAAGGAAATGTGAAGAGGATCCCACAGTTCACTATTCCAATATGGTAACAATTAAATTCTGCCCATTCCAAAACAAAATAAAGGGAGGAAAGACTACATAATAAACTTGTAATCTTACAATTATGACTACAGCTAATACTCAAGATTCCTCTAGACTTGGGGGGAAGAGCAAAATTTGGAAACCTGGCTGTATGGCACCAGTTTTCTGGTAATTCAGACACTGTTCAAGCCGATAAAGAAGAGGATGGCATGTGGTAGGCAGCTACTGGCATGGCCCTCAACAAGCCCTACCTTCCGGTGTTCATTGTGTAATTCCCTCCTTTTTTGTGTTGGACTGAAAGTTAATGACTCACTTTCAATCAGCAGAACACAACACATGTAACAGATGTCACTTCTGAGATTAGATTATATCTTGCTCGTACTCTCTCTAGTTCTTCTCACATGTTTGCCCAAAGGAAGCAACCTCAATAAATACAAGTGGCCAGGAACTGAAGGTGACCTCCAGCTGACCCCCCAGAGGGAACTGATGTTTGCAATCGAACAGCCTTCCAGGAACTGATTCATGTCAATGACCGCATAAGTGCTTGAAAGAGGATCCTTCCCAGGCAAGCCTTCAGATTAGAATGCAGCTCTGCTCAGTGCCAGGAGTGCTGCTTTGGGAAAGATTCTAAATTAGAGGAGTGAGGTAAGTACTGCGTGGAGTCCTGATTTATAGTAACTGTGAAGAAAAAAACAGATGTGTGTTGTTAGATGATGCCAAGTTTGGGGTTAGTATGTGATGCAACAACAAATAAGATTCACTTGATGTGTAAATTGGCTAACAATACTAGTAGAAGCTGACTGATGGTTCTGTGACAGAAAGAGATAGGCTCTTTAATGCATTGCTATAGGTTTCTGCTCTGCCTCTATCCAAAAGAAAGTTGAAGGAAGAGGAAAGAGAAAAAGGCAACCAATATTTATTCATTTATTTGTTTAGATAAATATTTATTTATCTAATGTTCAGTATCTGCCAGGCACTAAGTGTATAACTTAAATTATTTCATTTATTCTTCTCCAAAACTCTGCGATAAGAATTTTCATTCTTGTTTTACAGAAATTATGCTCATAATCCTTACTATTAAGCTTAAATAATAAATAATTATAAACCACTGGCTATAGTACCTGGCAAATAATACATAATTACTAAATGTTCTTTAGTTTCCCTTTCTTCCCCTTACAGAGAAACACACTGAGATTGAAAAACAAATCAGAAGTTTGTAAAGTACATTTACAATTATTGTATACTAAAAAGAAAGCTCTGGAAGAATAAATGAGTCAAGATTCAAATTTTATTCTGACAGTCAAGAATTCTGGACTAAACTACTAATATGAAATGAACCAGGGTTAATGTACATTTATGATTGAAAAATTAATCTTACCTGATTAAGCTTAGGGAAAAAACTTGACTAGACAATAACTCATATAAAACAGATCTAGTGTGATGGGACTATGGTGATGGCTCATGGGTGATTTGGTGATGGGAAACCCGCGGGGAGTACAATCAAGATGGAAAAAAAAATGTGCAAAATGATGTAAAAATAAACTTTTGTAATAATTAAAAAATAAATAAATAAATAAATAAAAACAGATCTAGTGTTAACCATAATCTTAATGTGAGCCAAAAGTGTGCATGGATCCCAGAAAAAGTTATCTTTTTCTTCATATTCAATGATTCATGAATAGGGTATTAACAATTGTCCACGAATAGAAGTATCCCATTGTCATCTGCACTGTTCAAAGCACCACTGGAGAAATCAGAACTAGACCTGGCCTCCATGTTTTAAGAAATTAAAAATAAGAGTTTATCTAGTTCTGAGTGACCAGGTAAAAAGTCATCCATACTATGCCACCCACAGCATGTCTGCAGGATGAGGATAGCCCCTGACCCAGCCCATCCCCACTGCCACTCTACCCAAGGTCTCCTCCACCTGCTGGACTGTGCTCCTTGCAGGCCACCAGACCCAATGAGGCAGTGGAGCAGGCAGGCTGAGTGCTCGCATCCCTTTGAAGAGGTGAACAACTTTGAAGAGGCTCCTCGACCTCTCTAAACCTCACTCCCCTGACTTATAAAATGTGGAGGTTGGGCTAAGATTTCTACAGAGTATTATTTGAGCTAAAAACTGAAATGAGTCTGTGTTCAATAATGGTCTAGTCTCTCTAGATCAGAACACTGATCATGCAGTCACACAATTAGCCTCGGAATCCTCATTACAACAAAGCTTGCAACTTCTATATCACACTCACCCAAAGGTTTTTTGTGGAGCATTATTTTTGTGATATGTTTACTTGATAATGAGTGGCAGAATCAAAGTTTTGGAATGTGTCTATTCTACTGCCTTCTTTGGCATTCACAAAACCACTATCTTAAGGACTCTGCAAAGTCCCATAAGCAAGAAACCAGTATAACTTTATTAAAGGTTTTAAATATCGTAAGTGTGTGTGCTAAAAAATCTATCTAGCCCCATATTGTGAAATGACTTGAATTATTTATTTAATCAGTTACTTTATACCTCCTGAGCCTTCTTCTCTTTTTACAAGACCCAAAGCATCATCAGCAATATACTTGGGTAATATATACTGGCAAATAAAGTAAGACTTTTGAATCACCTCACCCACCAAACATAATTCTGGAGATACAAGAGCATCTACCTACTTATAGTTTCAACTACATGTATACAATAGAGTCAGGGGTCAGAACCATGTACTCTCTGGCATACACAGTTATTCTTACTCAGAAGCTTTATCAAGAGAAGGGAAATAACAAATTTTGCTTGCTGTCTTGTTTTTTATTTATTGAGAGAATGTCAATGTATAACACTGTATATGATTTAAGGGTGTAGGTTCTGACCTCCACAAATTTATGTTATCAAACTATACCCACCACAAAGACACAACTAATTTTGAATGCCTTTTCTCCTCACATTTAAAAATCAGCCAAAACCTCAGTGTGTCATAGATACAAAGCCAAAAATAAGAGTGATAGATACAACTGAAATAAGTATGAAAAAAATTGTTTTTAAATCAGCAGTTCATATAAGCACTGCTCTGTTGTCCATCTTAGCATGAAATTAATTGCTAGGGCAACTCCAGGATATCCAACAGCAATAATCTACACTGTCTTCATAACCTTTAAAATGACTTAATGAAGGCAAAGTTAAGTCTTGAGAGGTTTCATTACTATTAAGGGAGCAGCCCATTCACCAGTCTCTTTCATAATGTTAATGTGGTCTCCCTAGCACATAAAATTTAATTACTGAGTCATGATAGATTGCCTAGGGACCTGCCTTGGATGGAAAATTGATAATACCTCCAAGTCTTTTCTCCTGTTACCTCCATCCATCCAAATCCTGTTTATCTTTAAAGCCAAGTCCTAGTTCTCCGTCTTCTTAAAATATTCCTCAGTCTTTCAATGACTGCTTCATGTAAAAACGGCTACTGTTTCAATGAGCCTAGACGCATAGAGTAGACGAGTGTAAACGAGGGGACAAAGGGAGGCCAGCCTCAACAAAGAAGTGTGTGCTACAAAACTGTGGGGAAAACATGCTGCGTAGAGCAAGGGCAAAATAAAAGATCCCTAGAAATCAGCCAAGTAATTTGACTTGTATATAATACAGTATTTCCCTTATTCTAAATACCATTCCCTATTCAATCATTATTAATCAATTACAAAGCACTAGATGCAAATCTTTATTATGCCTCTTACCAGTGATACTACCTTTTTGAGTCTCAATATATTAGGTAGATGAGGTTTACTGGCAGATTGGGGGGTGGGGGGAGAAATAAAATAAATAGCAGTACCTTCAAAAGGATAGAAGCATTCCTCTCGAGTATAGAAATTCAGAGATGTGCAGTCCAAGGCTGGTATGAAGGTCAGGGTGATCAAACTAAATTCCTTGTTTCTTAATTTTGTTGTCCTGGAATGTGTTCTCATCACCATGGTCCTAAGCAGTATCCATATTCTAGGCAGCCAGAGAAAGAAGAGAACAATAGGAGGAAAAGGCATACAGCTCTCTCTTAAAAGTTTGCCATAAGTCATCCCTGACAATTCCACTTTAAATCTCATTGACCAGAATACAGTGATATGACAACACTTAATAGCATCGGAGGGTGAAAATGCAGTCTTTGGTCTAAAGGCTCAGGTACCCAACAAAAAGATATTTACTGCTATTGAAGGAAGGGGGTGGGGAAACAGAAAACGATGGCTGTTTTAGCCATAGTACAATTTATCTGAAAATAGAAATGATATCATCTATATGGAATTTATCAGGAGAGTGGTCAGAATCAAATGAGAATATATATACAAATCGCCTTAACAATGCTTCATGAAATTCTCCTCTTCAATGTGTGCAAAAATGAACCAGCTGACATCTTCAGACCCAGATACAATCATTAACCTTTCCAAGTAGAAAATTTAATATGCCACAATTTCTCCCTATTTTGAATTGTAAATAACAGAAACCAAATATAAAATATTGCCTATTATGCTTCTCTGCCTTACAAAAACTGTTTCTGCTGTATATTGCAAGGTCTCTGTTAGTGGGATAGTAACAGCAGGTCCTGAACTTTCACTCTCCTCTGGGGCGTAAGTACCACATAAGTTCTCACTGAAGCCCTGAAAGGCTACCTGCCATGTGTCTGAGACCAATCATTAAGTTGTTAAAGGATATGACACTGTGGTTGCCAAATATAGACTACAAAATAAGATTATTCAACATTCGAGAGAGAACACGCGCACGAGAGAGAGAAAGCACTGGAGTAAAGAAGGGAAAGAAGGAAGGAGGGAGGGGAAAGAGATGAAGGATGGAAGAATGTTCCCCTAAAAATTTCTAGCTAAAATCTACTTATTTTTTAAAAGGAATTCCATACTGTTTTCCATAGAGGCTGTACCAGATTATATCCAAACCAACAGTAGATGAGTTCCTTTTCTCTCATTCATTTTCCTTTGGGTTAACTTTATTCCAGGTAACTTGTACCTTTGTGATTCCAAAGGCCACTGCCTGGGCTCTAAGCCAACCCTGTGCATCTTCAGACACATGCTGTTAGAGGAAGGTGATGTTTCTTTCCCTGTAATTCGACCCAAAAGCCTGGGGAAGTTTCTGACTATCTGATTTGAGTTATAAAGAAAAGTAAAGGGACACAGAGCTCACTACAAATAAAAATACACATTTTTCTTGGTTCGTTACCAGTTATGGGCTCTGCAACATACATGAATTACTTCACTAAAACCTCATGATACACCACCACTGCAGTATTAACATTTTCATTTTACCTGGGAGGAAATTAAGGCTCAGGAGATTAAATAAATCTCCTAAGAACTCACAGTCCACTGGCTGTACTCAAGTCAAATGTATGTGTGTTTGATATGCAGTCTCTCTCTGAACTTAAAATATAAGGGGGAAATCACAGCCCTGACATCTAAATATGAACCAACATTATGGTGCACTTCTCCAGTTCATTTTTTCCCTGTCTCTCTTGTCGGAGACTCTTTGTCCCCAATCACGGATTATTGGGGGCAGAACACACAGGGTCTCAAGGTGGGAGCAGCGTCGGTGAGCGGAGATTCCTAAAAAAGGGGGGAAAGGAGAAAAAGGGCAGCCAGCACAAGGAAGACACGGGAATCGGAGTTGGGTGCAAGTCTTCCTGTTCTGCTTTTAGCAGAAGTTTATTTTATACATTAGGAGCAAGCAGTGGGATGACATCAGCACATGAACTGGGCTGAGAGATTACAATTATCTTTTTTCCTTATTGCCCTTTAGCTGAGATATAACATTCATTATTCTTAAAATCAATCTAGTAAAGTTGAGAGGTACATAAATTCATAAATTTAAGACTAACATTGTTATATTTACCATAGTGATGATTGGCTAAAATAAAGTCCCTTTTAACCTTAAATGCTACTTAATGATCTTCATTCTCACTGAGACATCTTAGAGGGTAAAGTAAAGTGGAGGACTAGGGTGGAGCTGGGCTGGAAATGTGAAGGAGGGTGAGGTGAGGTCACCGGCCAAGGAGAAGTAGTGAAAGAGGGAAAAGTAAAGTCGAAGACTAGGCTGAGTTTTCTGGTAGATAAATCACTAAGGGAGATAGTAAGATTCCTCATTTAAAGACTGAGCAATAAAAGCTTAAGTAAGAGAGTAGAGTGATAAGATTTGGGTTGTCATCCAGGCAGTAAAAGAACTTCAATTATTTTTTAGCATGTTCTAGTACTGCCTTGTTTTACAATATTGATTTTGTTATAATTGTTTTTATTAACCAGCCAGTTGTAATACTATTTTTTGCTTTCTAGAGGAATTTTCTGCCTTGGGCAGCGCCTGCTCACCTGAGCCAGGCAGTGCCTTATGAGGCTAAAGGCAATCTGGTTGTAAGCTGATGGTTGCTTAGAATATTTTGATATTACAAAAAAGGGAGGTCATAACATAAGTTAGCATGGAAATTCTGATTTTTTCAGAGCACTTCCGTCTCCATCTGGAGTATGTCAAGTCAATAGAGGTTGCATAGCTTGTGTTACTCTCTCATTTAATCTTAAGGTTTCATTCCTGGCCCTTTTACAATTGTTAACCTTTGATAACAGGTCCAAATGGACAGTCCAAATAGGACTCTTTCTTACTACATATAGTAATGCTCCTGTAAATTCAAAGAATTTCTTTCCTTTTTTTATTATAGCCTTTCTCTCTCTTTTAAGCAACTCTCTTCATAATAATCTTTCTTTGCTGGGTTGAACTCACTTTCACCTGTCAATCCGTATTTGCCAATTTCTTTCTAGTTTTACCACACAGATTATATTAACTGTGTGACTGTGGGAAAGTTTCTTAACCTCTCTGGGCCTTAGTTCCCTCCTCTGTAATTTACGAAAAATTTGTATACCTATCTCATAAAGTTGTTGTATGAGATAAGTGCTCAAAGAGCCATGACAACCAACTATTAGCCTATTTTTTTAAAGATTTATTTACTTATGCATACAGAGCTAGGGTACAGAGGTGCAGGTACAGGCCAGAGGTTCAGGGGCAGTGAAAGGATTCACCAGAGACAGACTGGGGAGCAGAACAGGCCGGCTGACTAAGAACACTGCTGAGGGGAGCAGCAGGTGGGTCAGGAGAGGTCTGCTGCACCATGTGGGTCACCTCTGGGGCAGGCAGGGATCAAACTCATGCCGTAGTGGCATTAGCTTCTTAGTGCTGTGCTTTAACCCACCATGCCACCAGGGAGGGCCACCTTTTAGCTTATTTTTAATATCTTATTCTTTGAAGTTATGCTGCAGAACATTTTTCAAATTTGCCCTCTACAATTTGAATTCCATTTTCCATTATTTCAAGTATTTTATTTGCTCCCTTCAGCCTGTTAGCATTTTGCTGTTGTGTTTAATTTTACTGAAGTCCTTTCTTGTCTTGAGTTTTTCATATATTTTTCCATAATAACCTACTCTTGATTTTCAGAGGAAATGATGTTCTTTTACATATTTTTGAACAAATGGACCAGATATTTTCTAAAATTGTCTTTTCTTACAATAAATCTACTTCAGAAGCAGGCAATTTCCTGAATCATCAGGATAACATGGTGGTTAAGAGGGTGATCTAGAATCATTTTGCCCCAGTTCAAATCCCAACCCTGTCACCTATTAGCTCTGTAACCTTGGGCAGATTTCTTAACGTTGCTGTGCTTCATATAACCTACCTGAAAAATTGGGCAAGAGTAGTACCTACCCGACAGAGCTACCAAGCCCACACATGTGAAGTGCTTAGAGCAACCTCAATACATGGTATTTGCTCAAAATATCAGCTATTATTCTCAGAACAAGGACCAACTTAATTTGTGTGGCAGAATGTTATCATACCACTCCAGATCTGCCTCTGTTTGTGCATCTTCTCACATTCCTAGTAGACGAAGAAAATCAAAATAGAGTTTACCCTTTGCTCAGTTACAGATCAGGCAAGACGCTCTCCTGGTACCTGATAAAAGCTAAAATTGTATCTCTCCTTGATAAATATTAAGGTTTTGAAAAATTAAATTTAATATTTTTTAAAATCTACAAGTTACTTATTTGGATAGCACACCAGTACTGACTAGGAGCGGTATTGCAATTGCTCAGAACTCTTCCCCAGCTCAGCTATCAGGAGGATGAGACACTAGGGAAGCAATCTCTTGTATGTTCACATAATAGAAAAAAATGCACTCAAAATAAATGTAGTTTCCTGCTGTATTAAAGAGTCCTTTTTACAAACTAAGCTTCTTTTTTCCATACTTAGAGAAGCCTAAAGTCTCATCCCACAGTGGCCGTCCCCCAGCTGCCTAGGCCTAGCACACCAACTGTATCAACTGAACTCCAACTAACATGGAGCACCTGGGGCTAATAAATAATTGCTATAAGCCGCTGAGCTTTGGAGTGGTTTTATGCAGCAATGACAAGCTAGTGCATCTGGCAAAAGAAATCATTGCCACCTATGCCGGTCTAGATTTAGGAGGCTCAGAGAGTGTTATGAACTAATTTAAAATCCCAAAACTTCTATGATGAAACCCCAACCTCCAATGTCACTGTATTTAAAAACAGGACTTTCTTAAGGAGGTAATTAATCTTTGGGATGAGGCCCTAATCTTATAGGACCAGTGTCCTTTGAGGAAGAAACATCAGATACTGTTCGCCTTCCTATACATGCACAGGAGAAAGGCTGTGTAAGGACACAGCAAGAAGGCATATGACTGTCAGCCAGGAGGAGAGCCTTAACCAGAAACCAAGGCTGCCAGCACCTTGATCTAGACCTACAGGATCCAGAACTCTGTGAAAATTGATGTTTTATTGTTAAAGGCACATGGTCTGTTATATTTTGTTATAGAATACAGAGAAGTCTATAACAGGTAAATTGAAAACAACACAAGGTCTGTCAATTGCTATCTGATTCCAACATCTAAGACAAGTGGTTGGCATTTTGCTCCTGACTGCTTTCAATTCTGCTAAAATTCTAATGTATTAAGAACAGGGACTAAGTCAGGTCAGGCTGGAAGACTCTGGATGAAAACTGGAAGAACTGACAAATAAATGCAATAAAAATGTCTTTCACCAGCAATTGGTAGAAACGAAAAAGTTAATTTATTGACTATCCCAAGAGTAGAATAAGTTTTGCTGTGTGTACATCTGAAATAGAATCTCTTTGTCAGCAATTTTAGATGTGAATCCAAATTTGAAGTTGAACTATTTATCTGCATTTTAGTCCCTTGCACATTGGGGTCCCTAAATTCGGCTACTTTAAGTAATTACAGTAACTATTTTTCTTTTAGTCAGAAAGGACAGAGAGAAGAAGAGAGATATAGTATGTCCCTGATCTCATCTCCTTTCATATAAGCTATCTGTCTTCCCTGTGAGCGCATTTGCTTGATAAACAGCTACATTAAATTTAATCTTGAGTTGCCCTGCCATAGTTTCTCTTCTGAAGAAAAGATCCCCTGGGAGTTTTCTCTGATTAAGAGAAGAGCCAGCAGGATGGAGGAAATGAGTTTTCCCTACTGGTAAGATTTACATCAACCTAGAAACCAAACCTATAATCAAACAGCAACATTTGTTGAGTGTCTAACATGGGTCAGGCATTGTGCTAAAGGTTCTGCACACATCAATCTCTATTGTCTTCATAAAGTCCTTCCCCTCCTGATATAAACATCTTCCTTCCTATCTTTGCAGACTGAAAGTGTCACCTCCCTTTCTGGGTAGGTGATTCTCAGATGTGAGCAAGAGATAGGTGTGAAGTGTAGGTGGGAAACACACTGTGTGGCTTTGTCCCCTCCTGACATCATATTATCACACTAATATTAATAGCATGTTGTACAAGAAGGATTAGTATTTTGTGGCATGTGAATGGGAATGTGGATGAGATGAGTGGTAATGTAAGCCTCACGCTAGAAATATACACCTGGTGTATACCCAATAAACATTTACGTCCACTAAATATTGGTTATGTGCCTGCATGAAGAAATGCTTAAATTTAAAAATCAAAAAGTTTGTCTGTCCTACTTGCTACAGAGTCAAGCCACCAGAACCCGGTTTCCATACTATAGCCTAAAAATTACTTTCTACTGAAGAAATTTTTTATTTTGCTAATATTCTGAAACCTATTGAATCTGACTTTATGATGTAGAATTGGTAAAAGCTTGCTATAGTAACCTATGGAGCACTAACTCTACAATGAGGTTGTATTTGGCCATTTTTTTCCCTTTCTGGCAACAGAGAAGGCAGCATACAAAGAACAAACATGTCAATTCCTGGTTTTTGAGGTTTTAAACAGGGTTTTGATTCTCTTGAGAGGTTTAAAACCAAGGTTTTGAGTTCTTAGACGCTGGTCTTTTGAGAAGCACAGCATTTTATGCCACAAGACTAGCTTGGGAAGACTATATGCTAGTCAAATGCATTTTTGCTCACTCTCAGACCAGATGAGGATTCAATGGACTAGTTGGGACAGTGAGTTTAATGCTCCAGGACCCCTAAGGAAGAGTCCTGTGCCTTGCTACTGCCCTGTCTTACCCTGCACTGGGAAGTAAAGAGAAATCCTACAGAAGTTGAGAGATCTGATTGCAGAGAAGATCTGGCCCTCATTTCATGAAAAGGGGCACTCATGAATGTGGCAACCTTGCCAGAGCCCCCTACATGACACAGAGGTGGAATAGCTAGATAGCATCTGGGGTGGCCCTGAGACGCAGCAATTTCTCCTTGTGTGATAACCTTTAAGGAATGAGAAAAAAATCAGGCACTGGCTGCGCAATCCAAAGGCACCCAGAGGTGACTGAGAGGCCAGACTTCATTCTGGAAACCAGAATGAAAAAAGCTGCGATAGCTGTCTACTCAGCTCTATGACTGGGCACTGAACAAGAAGAAGAATTCTAAGATTCCAGGTGGTAGGTGACACCAAGAAATACATGTTTGGTCCATTCCAATCTCTAACCTCACCTGTCTCAACTCCAGGGGAAACACCAAAAAGTCTATGCTTAAGTTCATAGTTGCCAATGACAACTTAAACTAAAATTAACTTGTTATAGAGAAATATTCATTGTAAAAACTTAAAAAGTAAATTTAACAGGCAACTAAAAATCAGAGGCATTCTGTAGAGGAGAGAGACAGGAGCGAGATCAAAACAGGGAAGGAAGAACACAAGGGATTATGGTGATATGCACGGGTGACTTGGTGGAAATGTTATGGGAACTACACCATAGTTTCTCCAACTACACATGGAGAAAGTAGACACTGTACAAAAAGGAAGAATGATGTAAAACAGACATAAAATTTGAAAAATAAAAATATTAAGTATATTCCTTCCACCTTCTGTGACCTACAGGTTGCCATTGCTTATACTCATCTACAAATCATACATGTATGAAAGTGTTTTGAAATAACTAACAGAGGTTACCCCTACAGAACTGAACTGAAAAAAAAAAAGTATTTTTCTTCCTTTTATATGGCTATTTTTCCACCATGCACAATAACATAAATATACCTCTTATTTAGTGGACACAGTGGGGTAGGGGGATTACATTCTTGAATTTGGAACCTTGCCTCCTTCAGAGCTCACAAGGTTACTGTGGCATTATCCGAGTAAAGATTTGTTCCCAGAATTGTCCATTATAGATTGTTTCCTTAAAATCCACCACGCGCACCAGTTTCTATTGACCTCCATTCATCAACCTATCATGCCCAGATTGTAATCATCTCCTTAATCACATTCATAATGTCACATCTGTCCACCAATTTCTAACAGTTTACTAAATGGTATCCCCTGCTTTTTCAATAGTGTGTTTGATTAAATGCCAGACACTATGGAACTCAGCTTTAACAAGCACATCATGGTGCTCTCATTTGGGTCAAGGTGCACCAGCATCATCAGTCCTTTGACAACTATTATGGGTCAAGACAACTCATAAGAATACAAAGTAATTGGCAGAAAGAGACCACAGTAAACAATGTGTATTGCAAAATGCATTCATTTCAGGATCAAGTGATAGAGCTGTCAGTGGCTGAAAGTAGTTGCACAGTGATACATTAATGAACCCTTGGCCTAAAATCCAAAAACCAATGTATACAAGAAGAAGGTAGAGTCTACACAGTTAGCTTTCATTGACTGAGAATCTACAAAGGAATGAAATGCTACACTATGTTTGGTCAAAAGTCATAGAGGTACCCATTATTTCCAACAGGTCTACAGGGAGAAAACTAGATTAGAAGTGGTTGCTTTCTGACTAACAAGAGAATACACACAGTAGTATATCTAGTGGAAAGTCAATTAACATAAAGCTAGTGAATTCATTTATGAGAGTGGTAAGTTAATTAACATAGGACTGGGGAGTTCATATACAGCTTAAGTAAACAAATTCAATTTCCTATACAATTTATGGTTCAAGTAAACACTACAATTTCCTGCAGCAAATACAATATTTAACATTTTAGGTTATCATCAGCTTTCCAGTTAAGACCACACTTTTTGTGTTTCGAGTATGGAATGAGAAAATAAAATTACCGAATTCACAAAAAGGATAACCTAGAAAGTCTATTTCTTTTAATACTCATTTCAGCAAGCATAAAGAAAAGAATTGCAGTTTTTGATGACAAGAAGCAAAACATAGTTTTAAATTTAAACAGGACCTTTGCCCCACCAGCTGGCATCTACCAAGGATCTTTGTGCACTATACTCACAGCAACAAAATGTCACGTATCTTCTCATATGCCTCATTAAGACATATAGTAGAGCAACGTGCATTTAGATTTTCACGAGACTTTCTTCAACAAGACACCCTATCAAAGTTTCCCCAAAGTTAGAATTAGTAACCGTAATTTCTTCTAACATTAGGTAAAGCTGATTCCAACCCATAGTTTTTTTGTTTTGCTTTGTTTGTTTTTTGGTCTATAGAAATCTATGCTTCTATGGTCCAATAAGACTCAGAGAAAAGTTTTTACAAATATGTATTATTTTAGATACATTTTCTACAGTTATTTTACAGACACACATGTATTTAAGGAAAATCTTCCAGAGACAAACAGTGCTATAACAAATTAGCACAGCAAGAAGTAGCATTAAACTGTTACCCATATATTACACTTAAAATAAAAGAGTACTCAGTAAGTGCAAAAGTAAGTAAACTCTTTCTAAAACCTAACACTCACTAACATTATTGTTAAGTCATTGAAAATGTACTCATTAATGTTCATAGTTAGCATCTCTTTAACTGCTGTTCATATTTGTTTGCCCATTAGTGTTCATTCCTTGTTCCCTTGTAATAGATTGATGCCCTAGAGGAAAAGTCACATCGCAGACATGTCATGGCAGCTCTTCTCTTATCTACATTTTCTCAAAGACACTGAGGTAAGGGGTTAGGTTGAGGGGAAGGGGAAATAGATGGAAAAAAATTGGTTTTATAATATTTTGTGGCTGAAATGTGTCAATCATATGTATGACATCCCAAACATTGATACAACATGCACTTGCTCATAAATTTCAGTGAGTGAAGTTTAGGGATTTGTTAATATTACTATTAGTGGGAAGAGGAGCAATGTGAAAGCATTGCTGTGATTTCTGCAGTACACACAGTGTATTGAAGACCTACACTCTAAGTAAATCTCAGAAGCTCACACACATTAGGTTTGGAAATTATTTAGTCCAGTTATCTATGACACTCCTTCCCTTCTAAAAGGTTTATCAAACAACTTAATACCTTTAAATATAATATATAAAATACCTTTACATACAAACACAGATAGACATACACACAGAGACTCATATATACAATAGAGTGAGAAGAAAACAGGAAAAGAAGAAAAAAGAAGAATTCTCTGAACTTAAAGTATATGTTGTATCAGGCAAAGAATTAATTTAACAGACAAATTTAAGAGTTATCCAGAGCTTAAGTCAAATAGAATGAAATCTAGATCTGGTTGTTCTTTTCATTAGCTTAGACAAAAACCATAAAAAACTTACGGTGGCTGAATATTGAAAAGGTGACAAAGTTAATGTACAGGGCAAAATGAAGGTTGGAGGGCCCTCCTGGCAGGCTTGTTAGACATTCATCTGGGTGCGTGGTGTTGACCCTGGTGTCTAGACTACATGGACTCAAAACCTCAGCTTGCACTTTACCATGTCCTTGGCTCCTCTCTCAAAAAAAAAAGTCCTCGATGTGCCCTCCCTGGTGGCACAGCGGATTAAAGCACAGCACTAAAAAGGCCAAAAAGAGCCCTCAAACCTCCATCCACTTTGTGGTCCTGGTCCTAACTCTGCAGTAATTAATAGCCAGGTACTAGGGTAGATAAAGCCTCACTAGCGCAGCCTATGCTGACATGATCTGCTCTCTCACCTAATAACTGAACCACTGCTTGATCTGCTGCCATCTCTCACAGATGACAGTTGCCAGCTCTCCAGGGCTCCCACTTCACCTGAGCTCCATCTGATGTCCAGCACCCCACCCTACTACTCTCCAGAGCACATGGATGGCATCTTGCTGCAACAATACCACAAATCATCACAATAATTCTGAGCCAAGGGGATTCAGAATTATTGGACTTGTGGGGTGAAAGGAGGATTGATTTAGTAGAAACTGTTTCTTTTGCCAGCAGACTGTCGAGCAAATCATTTTATTTCTGATGTTCACTGACCTTGTCACCTTGCTTGCTGACCTCGCCATGGGGAGAGGGAAAATACAGAGCCCTAAGGCCCATGGCCATGTGCCGCTGCCCTCCAATTTGTTCTGATCTGGCCAGTTCCCCAACACTGTCTGGAGAGAAACAGTAGCCAGGTCCACTGGTGTTCAACAAGTGAAGAGCTCCCACAAAAACATTGCCTGTGTACTTCATCAAATTCAGTGATATATGAAGAATGTGAACAGGATATTGCCTCATTTCTATTTTTTTTTAAATATTTATTTATTTGTACATACAGAACTGGGGTACTGGCCAGAGGCTCAGGGGCGGTGAGATGCTTCACCAGAAAGAGTGGGGAGCAGAACAGACAGATCGACGAAGTACACTGCTGAGGGGAGCAGCGGGCGGGTCAGGAGAGGTCTGCCACGCCATGTGGTCACCTCCAGGGCAGGCGGGGATCGAACTCATGCGGAAGTGGCTTTAGCTTCTCAGTGCTGTGCTTTAACCCGCTGCGCCACCAGGGAGGGCCCATTTCTATTTTTTTAAGATTTATTTATTCATACAGAACTGGGATACAAGCCAGAGTTGCATGGGTAGTGAGAGGCTTCAACAGAGACAGAGTGGGGAGAACAGGCAGATCGACAAAGTACACTGCTGAGGGGAGCAGGAGAGGTCTGCCGCACCATGTGCATCACTTCCAGGACCAGGGATCGAACTCACACTGAGGTGGCTGCAGCCAGCTTGCAGTGCTACATGCTAACCTGTTCGCCACCAGGGAGGGCCTCTATTATTTTTTAATCTATGAAGTAAAGACAATACTGTCTGATAGGGTTCTTATGTAGATTAAATGAGATTATACATGTAAAATACTTTATATAATGTAGAAACATGGTAAGCACTGGCTTTTTCATAATCCAGAAAATATAAATGGCCTACTGAGAGAGCTCAGGCAACATACTCAAGTCCATAGAATAATATCAGTACCCCATCCTCTCCTGATTCATGTATCTCAAATCTGGCAGGGCTTGTTTTCCTTTCTTGGCTCAGTTTACCTTCAAATATTAGCAACCATCTCCTTGAAGCCCTCTTGGGAGTTCAGGCCCTCCAAGTCATAGCTACCACGTAATGAGGTTTTTCCCTTTGGCTACCAGCCTAAACTAGCTAAAGCTCATAGGCACTAAGACATAAACACCATCATGATGTGAGTTAAAAACAAATAAACAGACCTCGGCAATTCTGGTCTATGCTCTAGGCTTGAACTACAAGAACCTGATTGACTTCATGACTCATTTTGGAAGGACTGGTAAGTGGTTATGTTCATGTACCTGATACTCCCAAGACGATCTCTGAACACTCCCAGATATCATCAGGGCCATGCTTCTTGCACAGTCTTCAGGAATAATTGCATTGCTTGCCATGTTGAGTCTCTAGCTGTTGGCATTGCCTGGCTTATAGCTGCATCCATCCATACTCATCTCTGCCTTTGTCTTTGGAGTGTCTTTTTTCTGTGCCCACCTCAAATCTCTGCCTTTCTCTTATAAAACTACTTGTCTTTGGATTTTGGACCCATCTACACAAGACAGGGTGCTCTTTCTCCTTTTCTCAAGATCCATAATTCTAAGTGTAAATTCCTTTTTTCCAAATAAGATAACTTTCATGGGTTCCAGGGATCATGACATAGACATATCTTTAGAGAGAGCCATGACACTCCTTGGTAATGTGATTTGTTTTCATCTTACAATAGGCTGAAACAGAGACTTGGCTGGTAGACGTTGGCATTGGCCACAGTGCCCAGATCAGATGTTGCCCAAAATGGGCACTGAACTTGTTTTTCATAATTGGTCTGAAAATGAAAGATTAGACAAGCAAGAAAACAAAGCCACTTCCTACAACAATGTCTAAGGCTGCCTTCTATTCCTCCAGGTTCTCCAAAAAAAACCACTTTGAGAGACTTGAAACTACTGGAGGACTGGTAGGGTGGAAGGGAAGTCAATGAAAAGACCTACCATTACAGTGATGAAAGAACTTTATGGTAAAAAAAAATACACTTTGTGTTTGAAAAGTGAGAGGAAATATCACAAGCTTATAGTCAAGGGACTTTTAGAAATTTGGTATATCAAGTAATTCCTTCAATACCCTCCATTATAGCAGAGATGCCCAGAGAGACCACCATCAGGAATTTACAAGCTTACATGTTTGCAGTCAGCAGTGAACTAAGTGGAAAGTACACAGTGCATGTGTCCACAGAAAAAGGGGACATTTAGCAATAGTATCCAAGGCTGTATCTAAGGGAAGAAACCTGTGATAAGTGTAAGGCCAAGAAACACTACAAAGCATTTTACAATCGTAAAGGTTTCAGACCCAGAAGAAGTTGAATTTACACTGCCATTAGCTAAGAAGTGAGTCGCAGGGAATCGACTGTCCCTGCCTAGCAGTGGAATGGGTGAGGGAGGACAATCACAGTTGAGTGGGGGGAGGTGAAAGAGTACCACAATGCAGGCAGTAGGCTCTGCAGCAAGGGGACTTAAAAGCAACAAAGGTTTCCAAGAGATAATGTCCTCATTAGGAGCAGACTCCACCCCTCCTACACAATTCAATAGTCCCCTTAACACCCAGAATCCTCCACTCCAGAACAGCTGGCCTCTACTCTCAATGTGGCATGCTAGATCATAACTCCAGGTCTTTGCTCTTACTCCTCCCACACCAGGAATACCATCACCTCACCAGCCCCCACTTGCTTCAGGACTGTCTTCTCCATGGAGATTGCATGAAAGAACCACCCACACTCACCTCCATCTGCTCTGAATTGAGTTTCTGCACCCTCGTTCTCTCATTAACTACTGTAGAGCTGAGGCCAAGTCTTATATTTCGTTTGTGCTCCTGCTCAACTTCTAACAGGGAGCTTTTTTAAGGAGCAGGTGTTCAATAAATACTTTATTGAATTATGGGGGATTCCCTGGTGGTGTAGGGTTTAAGTCTCAGCACTATCACACTATCCCCCTATGGCCTGAGTTCAATCCCATGCCAGGCAACTAACCCACATGGCCCAGCAGACATCTCCTGTCTCATCCACTCCTTCCCTCAGCTGTGTATTTCAGTAGACCTGCCTGTTCTGCTCCCCACTGTCTCTGGTGAACCATCACACCATGCACTGTGTGTGTGCACACAATGGGCCTGCATCCCAGTTCTTCAATAAATAAATATTTTTAAATATAAATAAATAAAGGCACTTTCTGAAAGTTAATTTGAATCCAGGTGATAATTGAGGAGCCAAAGAACAAGGTAAGAATTTTGTTGAGGGAAATTTCTATTCAACTTATCTTTCAAGACTCATCTCATTTCCACTTCCTTCTATTTCGACTCACCACCTCTATTACAAAGAATTGAACATGTCCTTCTTTGTACCCCAATGACCTCTGAGCATGCACCTATCACGGTGCCTATCACACTTTTGTAAAAATTCTCTTACATGAGTAATGCCTCCTTTCCTTCAGTTATAAGAGCCTTAATAGCAGGCACTATTTAATACTTTCATTTAAATCACTAATACTCAGAACGATCATTAGGAGCTTAGACTGTGACAGCAGGTAAGCTGATGTTCTAGCTCTTCCACTTAGAATTGTTTGACCTTGGAAAATTTCATCACTTCACCTATCTAAGATGACTTAGTTGATTAAAGGATAATTGAGAATTATTATTCTCAATAATTATTGAGATAATCACAATTACTATTATTAATGCAAGTGGAGCATTTAATTCAGCACCTGACACAATCAATCATAGTTAAATATATGGTTAAGTTCACAAGGCTGATTTTTCACTTACATCCTGCCTGTGTTACTGCCTTTTCCAGGAAATTGTTGCCATTGGAATAATTGCCACAACTAGCCACTGATTCTAAAATTCTCTTTTCCTACTTTCAGATTCCCAACACAAGCATTCCAAGTTTTGGTGCTCCAAATAAACAGATCCTTGATTACACTTCTCTGGCTTCTCCTTCTCACTGCCCCGTGTGACAGTGGTGGTTTGTCAAGGTCATCTCTGGCAGGGTCTGGGTCACTGCCACAGCCATTGGCATCAGCTTGATGTCACTTATTACTTCAAGCCTTGTGTTTATGTCATCTTGCCCATATCTCATTTCCATCTCTGATCAAAAACAGAAGAGCTGCAGTCCTTCCTAGAGAATACTAAACATAGAAAACACTCCAAGAAATTTCAAAGTGAAATTTTAATTTTCCTGAAAAATACAACAGCATGAACTATAGCATCTAATTTTAAAGAATCCCTCAAGCCTCTACAGAAAATGAAGTAACCCACACCAAAAATGGAGGACACATGAAAACTTATAAAACTGTATTTCACCAATGCGTATGGTCCAGAGTTAAATACACACAGAAAGCAAGTTCAATTTTCCAGAAAAACAAGTATTTCCTATCAAGATATAAAATCAAGCTAATAAATAAGGAAAGTATTCAGTTAAGGATAGTTCTAAGATAATTTTAAACAGCCAAAACAATATTAAAGTGCAAAAAAATCCTAAAATTGAAAAATAAAGATATACAAATGGATGCTTAATAAGTCAGCCAAGGAAATAAAATAAAAAATATTTTCTAAATCTTTGGGTTGTATAAAAGCTAAAGTGTCAATTTCCTCAGAGCAGCCAATAATTTAAACTAAAAAGAATCTGCTTTGCCTTTTAAATGAGCCAGCAGAGATAGTCCTGTGTCAACACCCCTCCCCCAACCTGATGGGGGGGGGGGGGAACAGCACATCCCTGGGGTGTGCTGCAGACTTCAAGTACCCAGAGAACAAAGCCAGTGATCCTCAGCACTTCCTTTGTTTCCCACTACCCTGGGCAGGTCCCTGAGAGTGACACAGGCCACTACTATATAGCTGAATGCAGCTAATGATGTGGTTAATGAGAATGTTTATCACAGCAAATGCTGAAAGTCAAGTTTGAATGAGTCTAGCTTAGACTGCTATGAAGGTAAGGGTCTCACTTCTGCCTTAAAAGGCCATATGCTGGTGGTTAATGACAAATGTCAACACCCTGCAGATGGCAATAGCGAGATGTCAGGTTCTGACTCATTGAACATTTTTATTAGTAATCCAGGAGAGTGTAAACGGCATGTTAATAGTATCTGCAAATGGCACAGTATGGGACAGTAAGCACATTGGAAGGTAATGCCACAGACAGTCCCAGGGGCTGGAACAAAGGAAGAAAACCAAAGTCAGCGTGGCAAAGACAGATGAGCTAATAGGCTTAGTGAGGATGAGACAAACCACAGATAATGGATGGGCTGACTGGCCTGCACAGATGATGGAATCTCTTAGAATGAGTCACACTTCTCACCTGTCCAACCCAGGCTGGCATGGTCAGGCCACCAGGCCCATCGGAAGCACAGCTCGCCTCCTGGGAGGAGTACTGCTCCCAGAGTACAAACAAGCAGAACCATGAGTCTGAGGGAAGTGGGCTGAAGAGAGGAAGCTGGGGAGCAACGGGAGGAAAAACCCAATGGCTCTGGCAAGGATACCGAGCTTACACTCCCTCCACTCTCTTCTGTGGCTCCGACGCCCTCACACTGCCTTCTCTGTCACCAAGCCAGTGACATCTCCGAGTGGTGCAAACAGAACATGGTTGGGGTCCGCACATATTAAAGCAGCATACAGCTTCAGCCCAGGTTCTCCTATACTTGGCTCTCAAAATCTCAACTCTAGGAGCCCCTCTAAATAAGAGCACACCCAGCAGACTCCTTGCCCTGTATAATCAACAACTACAGAGCAGAAGCAGAGAGCTTTCTTCTCTGGGGGGGACTGTGAGGGAAACACCAGTAGCTACTGCAAAAACTTGAACACAAAATGGCACAGGTCGGGTGAGGTGGGACTTGGTGGGAGTCAGGGCCAGGCTGTTCCAGTCTAATCTGTTCATGCAGAGGGCCTACAGATTTCACTGGCAATGAGCTATTAACAGTTTTGAAACTCCCTGTTGTCATTGGTTTCCTGCCTTTATTCTTTCTTCTTTGATGGCAAGCCCATCCTTAAGCAATTAACTGTTCATTAATAGCTTCATAGAAGATAAAAAGAATGAAATGAAGGGAATGGGGTTAGGAATAAAATGCTGTGAGTTCCAATCGGACCTGAAACTGAGAAATGATTTAGCTGATGTCTTAGGCATCATTTAAAATAAGAATCCTATAACTCTAACTATAAAATCTTTCTGAGAAATCAAAAAATAATGTTCCCTACTTTTTGCTTTTCTTTTTCACTTTTTTCTTTAACTTTTATGTGGTTGTATGACCCTCTGATACTCAGTATCTTAGGATGTTATCTATCTTAATAGAACTCTCCCCCCTAGCTTATAGAATGAAATGTGAACAGAATGAATCTTCACTTACTGAGACTTTGTGTCCATTTAATGTCACATTTTTTTGGAGACCTCCAGTGTTGAGGTGTTTGTGGGTAATGGAGAAGGGTGACTGGATGAGAAGAGCTCTCTTCTGAGTCACCACAGGAAACCTGGAGAAGTAGTTACTTCTGGAAAGATCCAGCATCTCAGTTATCTCCTCTCTGCAAATGAGGTGGGGACGGTAGTAGCCTGACAATAGGAAACTAGAACTTTGCAGGCAGGCAAAGACTCCAGTTTTCAATTAGAAAAGAGACTATAAGTGTTTAATCAGGCCTTCTAGCAGATTGGCACACCCTATACTCAAAATACTTGTGCTAGAGACTAGTTTATGAAAATCATAGCTTAGAAAAATCAGCTTTGTCCAAAGGAAAAACCAGCCTTTATGCAAAATGGATGGGACAGATTGAATATGTGTATAGGCAGATTTCAGGACCTGAGCTTAAAGAAATAATGTAAATTTAGTTTTGAAACACTCTGTTTGGGATAGAGACAAACAAACCTCATTGACATAGACGAAGGGGTTTGTTTTCCAAACCAAACCCTCATTCATTCTAATGCTGAAGAACTACCTCACATGTATTATGTCAAAAACCAAAATCAAACCCGAGTTCACCAACCCCAAGCATTCCATCTCAACAAATATCAGCTGATATTAAGTTACTTCATTGAAAAAACCTTGGGGTGAGTCTCTCCCCCCCCCTCTCTCACACACACACACACACAACCACACACACAACATATATATATATATACACACACACACACATATATGTACATATATACCTGTTCCAATGATTCTCCCAGTTGCTCTCTTTTTTTCCAAACTTGCACAACAACCAGAACCATCTTCCAAACACTTAAATCAGATCATGCTAATTCCCTGTTCAAAACCTCTAGTGGCCTTATTCATTCAGAGTAAAATCCAAGTCTCTACCATGGCCTATATATAAAGCCACCTCATTCGCCACCATGTTAATCTCCCCTTCCCACACTGTTCCTATACCACTCCAGATGCTCACTTAAGGTCTTGCTCTTTACCTGAAAGCAGTCTCACTTATCTGCCAGCTTATTAGAGGGGACTTTTTTCAACACTCTACACAAAATAGCAATCACCCACCCACACTCCCTACCCTTGTTACCAGACTTCATTTTTCTTCCAGGCATATCTACCACTCCGGTGTTTATGATTATGTGTTTATCTCTCTCCCCTACAATAGAATGAGCTTCATCAGTTCAAGTATTTTGTTTCACTGCTATATCCACAGGACACAGAACAGTGATTGATTCATAAAAACCCAACAAATCCTTGATACGTGAATATTATTCCCTATTTCTGTATCTAAAATGTCCTTGCTATACATGGGATTGTTTGTTTTTATCTACTAGAAATGTCCTTTTAAATTTTTTCTACTTTATCTAGATTGGTCTAATAGAACAGGTGATCTGTGTATGCTAGGGCTGCGGACAGGATATTATGTCTTGAGAGACCAGGCATGGAGATAGCAAAAATGAGGTTCATGCTATAACCTGAATGAGGTTCTAGAAGGAATGAGTAGAACTGGGGGAAGGTCCAAGTGAAAAACAGAAGGCGAGGACTCAGTTCAGAGCAGTAATCTCTCCTCCTATGCTTTTCCTCACAAAAAAATTTAGACCCAAAAAGTATAAAATGACTGATCCAAGGTCACAGAGATATTTAGTGTAGGAAAAACAATCAAATCTCCTCCTAACCCCAGTGTTAGTTCTCTCTAAATTGCACTTGTGACAGTGAAAAAATGCTGTTTAAAAAACTTGGTAAGCTTATTTTATTTCAGGGTGCTAATTGACGAATCTATTTCAACCCTACCCCTTTGATGTTCAACATATTTTTCAACTATTCACATGAACAAAAAGAAGGTGAGCTTATCCAATTTGCATGTGACACAAATCTGGGGTAAAATAGCTAATATAGTGAATGACAGAGCTATGATCAAAAAGATGTTGATGAGACAGAGCAATGAGTCGAAACTGACAAGATAAAATTTAACAGGAACCCAAAAATTTAGCAAAAAGAAAAGAAGGAAGAAAGGGAGTGAGGGAGGGTAGGAGAGATATGGAAGTAATATGATGTGATAGAAGATGAAAACTATGTAGGTGTTTCAGGTCACAACAGAGACTTTACTAGAGGAACTCAATGGAACAGACAGGCCAGGGTTCCAACCTCTGAGACTGAATAAGTACATCCAGATATCTGCATGCTTTTTAAGTCTGTTGCATGTGATTAGGAAGTATACCACAATTTGAGAACCACCAGTCTCTAACACGGTCAGGGAAAAGTGCAAATGTAATGTGCGGCCCATAAATATCAGTGTGGTCTTTGGTACACTCTAAAATAAAGGTGATCATACTTCTATTTTAAGTAGATCAAACTACTTATTTAGTCATTCACTCATTCATTCTTTCATCATTCATTATTTCACCATAAAGAAGAGTCAGGTACTGCTGTTACTACAATTAAAAGACAGACCTAGACAGGCCTGCACTCCAGAACTTTCAATGTAAAGTCATACTTGTGTAACTGGTATCCCACACACCATAAGCCTATGAGGACGATTTTATAAATATCACTCTAGATATTGATGTTCACTGTCTCCAAATGTTTGCTTCACAAAAAGTCCGCCCTATTTGTAGGATTCCTCTCCCTAGATATTTCCAACAAGCTTAATTGTCCACAATACACTCTGGATTTCTTCTCATTTCTTGGCAGGAGAACAGGAATTTATACTTAGTCTAAGAAGCCAGACTCTAACCAATGGCTTTAGTAGTAATTGTAAAGGAAATTTCCACCACAACAGTGGCATCCTTATAGTGCTATGACGTGTTTCTGAAATGAAATCCTTCCCTCTCTAAACATGGGGTACCCCACCGCCTGTACCTCTAAACACTCTAGTAATTCATACTCTACAACTAGAAACACTGTTCCCACACGACCATCTCCATGCATACTGGCCAGGATAGGTCAGCATGGCTCCCCATTCAGTACTCTCTATCCCTCATGCCTGGTGTTGAGGGTCACTTGTAGCTCTTCTCTTCTTGGGGCCACATTCTCTGTGTCTAAGCCACCATGGTCTGTCTGACATGGTTTTATACACTTGGACCTTGGCAGGAGTCAGAGCCAACACCCTCTACCAGGGGTCCCCTTCAGCACCATAAATACACAGCAGACTCACTTTCCAGCTTCAATGCTTCATCTCCAAACCCCTTCCCAGTCAAAGGCTTGTGACCTCAGGACACAGAAAACCATTCTGGGTGCTAAAGTTTAAAAGGTTCCATGAGCTAGCTGCATGTTTTTCAAAATAAACTGAACAAGAAGGAATGGAAGGAAGTAATTCAACAAGGTAACCTGGTCACTTCTAAAAATGTGATGCAATGAACTGCAGGAAAAAAAAATCAAGCTTTGAATGAAGGTTTGGGTAAAGGGCTATTGTACAGTTGGTCAGGCTGATGGAAGCACAGGGGGAGTTTAGATTGGGCACAAGAAACAGAGTTGAAAGCAATAGTTAGAATGGGCTCTCCCGGTGGCAAAAGGGGTTAAAGTGCGGCACTATGAAGCTATCCACAGCCACTGCAGCACAATTTGATTCCTGGCCAGGGAGCTGACCCACATGGCTCAGCAGACCTCTCCTGTCCCGCCCACTGCTCCCCTCAGCAGTGGATTTCAGTCCATCTGCCTGTTCTTCTCCCTACTCTGTCTCTGGTGAATCCTCTTACCCCCTCCTTCCTTCTCCCCCCACCTCTGGCCTGTATCCTAGTTCTTATCTGCATAAATAAATAAATCTTTTTAAAAAAGAAAGAAAGTAGTTGTTAGGTAAAAGAAAGCCTAAAAAAATATCTGGGTTGGGTTTTAAAAACCAAGAATAGCTCATGGAGATTTTCTGTGCAGAACAGAGCTCTGCTGGGATATGAAGCGGGTCCTCTGTCAGTGGGTTGAGTGCCTAAAGCAGAGTCTAGAGATAAAGCAAATTGTTGGGGCACTGGCAAAATGACATGGCTATCAGACAGGAAGCATCTGAACTACTCGAAGATGTCAAGGAATAAGGATTAGATGAAAGAGATGTTATGGGCCAATTCTGAGGACTTTGCAGCCGAGTAGATGAGGGAAGGGAACAAGGAAGATGAAGGAGTTAAACCCGGCCAGCTATTCCCAGTCCAGCCCTGAGAGTAAGGCAATGTCATCATCAGAAATTTTAAAATGAGAAACAGATTTGGTTTGGGGGACGAGTGGGGTGGGACTGAAACAACAAATAAAGACTATTTATTCCATTTTGGCCATTTTGAGATTGAGATCCTGGTAGGGCACCCAAATGGAAATATCTGAAAGAGAGTGAGGAAGGAGGAAGTGGTATCCATTGGAGTAGGCAAAAGAGGAAAATAATACTTAAAGTAGGAGATGATCTTTGTGACCTTGGAGGGGAGGTGGAGGGATCGGTGAAAGGGGGGTTGCAGGGCTCGTGAAGGAGGTAGTCAGAAGCTATGGGGAAACAAGACAAACAGAGAACCAGATGGCCCTTTTTCTGATTATAAAATTTAATACCAACTGATTTAAGAATGTATAAGAAGAGATTTTAAATTTCCCAAATCCCAGAGATAAACAAACACCTTTACCAGATATTTTTCTGTGTGTATGTTAGGGGAGTTTAGATGTTTTAATTAGAATCATACCTTCTATGGAGATTTATTTTGGTTGTTTCCTTTCCAATATCTCTGGATAGTTTTTCTACATAATCAAATAATTTCTTTTAATCATCTACCTTTTGCCTAAATGAAAATTTATGTGAAAAGCTCAGACTGTCAGAGTTATTTCAAATCTCTTAGGGTTATAAAGCTCCATCTTCCTTGATAGTGGAATAGAAAGAGGAAAGAAGAGGTTTGTTCCACAGGCTGACAGGTGGAGGAAAGACTGATTTGAGGGCAGGAGAGAACGGAAGTTGTTTAAAACAAATCCATAAGAAAGCGAAATACTAGAAGAACCAGGCTCCAGAGAAGGTGTGGGTTTACCAAAGGCCATGTTCTCTGTCAACCTACCAGTGACAGTCCCAAGAAGCCCCAGGAAGACACGACTCCATCCACACACTACTTGAGGTGGCCTGATTCTGCCTTGCCTGCTGCCCTACCTTTGGAGGACTTTGATTTTCTTCTCAGGAAACCAGGTCGCCCAGGAGTTATACTCAAGGAGCAGCCTCCTCCTCTGAGTTCTCAAAGAGACTACGGAGATTCCCGACAAAGTATTATTGTAATGCTGTTGATAGGAGCAGAATAATTAAGGACAACTCCCCCCACCACACATACACCCTTCTGAAGAACGGATAAATCCTGAGTCCAGGGCTGAAGGCTGTTTCTTTCTCCCTTCGTTTTCTATCCTCCCTCCTGCCTACCACCCAGGAGCCTATGTCTATTCCGTCCTTTCTTATCTGCTTTCAAGACCAATTATAATCTTCGAGCGCCAAGGCTGGAGCTCACCTCCTTCTTGCTTGGGCGCTTCCTGCTGTTTGGGTTTTCAGGAAAGCATCCTCCTCAGGGGCTTTGTTAGAGAAATCCCCACTAGTGGCTTTGTTTGAGCATCAAAGTATCTCCCTTGATGCTTTTGTTCTTGAGAGAATCCAAGTAAGGAATTACAAGAGAGAGGGAAAGTACACAGCTTTCCTTCTGCACATCTGGTCGTCCGAGACGATCTTGCCAGGGAATAAATGAAGCAGCATTCATTCCGCCACGTGCGCCTTGCGGCTGCCAGTTTCCCTGAGACAATGGTGAGGAGAAATGACTGTGAAGCTAAAACGAGCTATTCGGTAGCCACGAGTACCCTCTAGTGTTCAGTTGGAGACTTTAATTCCTCCATAACCCTACAGGCGGCATAAAAGCAATGGGAAGATACTCTTGGCTGCAGTGTGGATATTCATCTCACAGTATCGTGATTTTTTTCGTTTATTACCAGTTCAGTCCTAGTTCACACAAAGAAAACCTGTCTCTTCTTTTGACATATTATTCCGGGAATACGAGATATTGTAATGGAACCCTGGGTCTTTTAATTCACCGTGCAATAGCAATAGTCTCCATATTTAAGTATTTAATAGAATCATCATCCCACAATTAGTAGAATAGTAGCTAACCCCTAAAAATGTTTTGATGGAATACCCAATACTTTCAAAATTGTAGGAAACCGGTAAACTCCTACTGAGCTGGCATCATTGTATGCTGAAAAGCACTATGACATGTTGAAACGTCCTGAAACAGATTACTTTTGGATCCCTGATTCCAGGAAATAATACAACAGATTTTTTTTTAATGATATAGACAGGGATGTGGACCTCAACTTTACTTACAATAGCTTTTCCCTATTATATTACTCATCCACTTAAAGAAATGACTCTGAAGCCACGTGTGATTTAATGTAAAATAAAAAGAGCAGATATAAATTACGTGTACAATATTCTACAAGTTATAAAATATTATAGTGTATGGATAGGTCCTAATATAATATTGAGATATAAAAATTTGAAACAGCTGTGCTAAAGTATGGAATGATTAGGAGTTGTTTGGCCTTTGTCTTTGTTGCTTTAAATTCTTTAAATGCTTGTTAATAGATACTTAAAGCAAAATTTTCAAGACTCATCACCAGTCAAGACTAAGCTGTCACTAACACTAAACTTGTAGCATCAGACCAAATGATCATTTCAAGACTTTCGTTTCTAAAGAACAAGCACCTTTTTAATGGGAAATAAAACACAACATACAATTTTTAAAAAACATTACCAAAAACAATGACTTAGCAATAAAAAACACATTACATAAATTATGAATGTCAAGCATGGTAAGTCTAATGCTGATATAAATAAATTAGAATAAGAACCTCAAGGAAAATATTAAAATATAAATTGTACACTCATGGCTCTTATCAGCTTGATTACTGGTATATATACATAGATCCAAAGTCAGTTTGAAGTGCTTCTTGTTGGTAAAATTGTGATTGTTTTTATTTTACTATAAAGTTTGTGGTTCAGAAGTTAGTAAGACCGCATAATCTTAAATATTAGGAGTACCAGAGCCAGGTCACTTGTGCTTGGTCCTTGCTCATCACCCAGGTGACTTTCCTGCAGCCCCAGCCATGTACCAGGAGATCCAGAAGTGTTTTCCAAAAGCAGGGAGAAAGTAGCCAGACAAGGAAATGGTCTAAAAGGTGATTTTTCTGGAAAGCATTAGAAGCAACCAGTTAACCAGTTTAGGATTGGTGACAAAAAGTCCAGATAGCTTCTAGGCTGTATGTGTAAGTCTGCCTGTCTGCCTGCCTGCCTGCCTGCTTCTCTCTCTCTCTCTCTCTCTCTCTCTCTCTCTCTCTCTCTCTCTCTTACTTTGTTTTCAGCCAGTGGAAAGGTCCTAGAACAGATCTGAAATGACTCATGCCCATACAATTTAAAATGAATGACACAACTGCCCGGATAGATTTTGATACATGAAAGGATGAGAGTCCAGCCCAGGGAATGTTTCAGAAGCAACCAGGCCATTCAGAGGCAGAACAAAGAAATGTGAGCTCTGACCTAAAGCAGGCAAGACCATGGTTCAGGAACAATGAAATCAACCTTGGTGAATAAGATGAATGTTTTTCATAGGTGCTTTCTTGGTTGAGATTTATATGCAAATCGACTAAAGAGTAGGAAGATAAAGGGAAAAATGGAGATGATTCACAAAGTAAATGAAAGCCTTCACAAAGATGAGCTATTACCATAAGAAATAAACCCTTGGGGAAATACGAATAGTTCAGCATATAAAAATATGCTTCTACTTGCCAAAGAAAACATTACAGTCATGAAAAAGGCAAGAAGCCACCATTCCTGAGTGTCTGAGCTCAAGTTCCTTTAACATAATGGTATAAAATTATATATAGTGTACTTAGGGAAAAATAAAGCTTTCTTTGCATTTGCTAGGGAAAATTCCAGTGCTCTACATCAGAAGCAGTGTTGGAAGTTCTAGCCTGTTTCTCTAATTCCAGCCTGTCTCTTCACCTTTCCTTCTTCTGCTATCCAAAGCTTTAAAAGTACAGAATCACAAATAAGGGTGCTTAGGGGTACACTTTAATTTACTGAAAGACCTTTCTAAGCTGTTTTCATTGCTCCTGAATAACATCATGATGGCTGTGGTCCTTGCAGTGCCTTACCTGAAAAATGGATGGAAATCGGGGAAAGGGATACAAATGGAAGACTTTTAGACAGTCCCTGTGTGTACTGAAAACACTTCTGGACCATCTGGTAAATTGTTGAGACCACAGGAACTTCTTCTCCTGAGCGATGCATTCTTCACCAGGGCCAAACATTGAGTCAGAAGGGGGGATTAGAGCCTTCCCTGGTGGTACAACATGCTAAAGCACAGCACTACAAGCTAGCCGCAGGAGCTTCAGCACGAGTTCGATCCTCCACCAGAGAGGTGACCCACAAGGCACAGCAGACCTCTGCTGTCTCACCTGTCCATTGCACCTCTCAGCAATGTACTTCATCAGTATGCCTGTTCTGCTCCCTACTCTGTCTCTGGTGAATCTTCTTACCACCCCAGCACCTCTGGCCTATACCCCAGTTCTATATGCATAAATAAGTAAATCTAAAGAAAAGCCTCAGATATGAAAAAATGTTCAATATTACTTGTAATAAAGGAGATGCAAATTAAAACCACAATGAGATACCACCTCACCCCAGTGAGAATGGCACATCTTCAAAAAACTAGCAACAACAAATGTTGGCGAGGATGTGGAGAAAAAGGAACTCTCCTGCACTGCTGGTGGGAATGCAAACTAGTACAACCACTATGGAAAACTGTTTGGAGGTTCCTCAAACTGCTAAACATGAAGCTTCCTTACGACCCAGCAATCCCACTCCTAGGTATCTACCCAAAAGACACAAAAATACTGATTGAAAAAGATACCTGCACCCCCATGTTTATTGCTGCTTTATTTACAATTGGAAAAACATGGAAGCAGCCCAAATGCCCAAAAGTAGATGACTGGATAAAAAAGATGTGCTACATATATACAATGGAATATTACTCAGCAACCAAAAAAGAGAAACACATGTCTTTTGCAGCAACTTGGATGGAACTGGAAAAGATCATGCTTAGTGAGATAAGCCAGAAAGAGAAAGAAAAATACCGGATGGTTTCACTCATAGCAGGAGTATAATGGACCAGGTGGAAAATAACAAAAATAATGAACAAACATATACCAGAGACATGTTGTGGGGGTGGAGTGGGGAATGGGATCAAAAACAGGGTGGGGGGGGAGAAAGAAAAGCCTCAGACCCCTTTCTCAATATTAAAAGAAAAAGCAGGGGGGGATATCTTTTTTGAAGGAAAAGAAAAAGGTAGCTGGCAGAAATAAATTGGCTTAAAGTAGTAATTTAGAAGAAACCGCAAAGTCAAATCTTGTAGAAACAGGCTGGGGAAGAGGAAAGGTTTAAAAAAAAGAACTGTAGAAAGCTGTCTATCTATGACTTCAAAAGTCAGCAGAATAGTCCAATAAGGCTAAGCCCCCGTGCCCACTCTTGACTGACCTGATGATCCATCCCCATCTTTCGTAGTGGCTTTATTGTAAGAAAAGAAAAAAAATTCCAAAGAAGAAAACAGTAATGTAAGTCTGGGCTACATGAAAACTATCTGGTCCAGCTTGGAGGGGAGAGGCCAAAAGGGTAAGTAGCTTGGGGAGAATTAGAGACTCCACTTGATGTTCATCAGATCCTCAAATAACAATTTCATTAAACACTGTCTCTTTGTACCACTGATGAGGAAAAAAGCAATCCCAGCGGACATAGAACAAAAACTGTTTTCATGAATCTATTTTGGTTATGAGTTGTTTTGTTCAAAGTCATACCTTCCAGGAACCTACAGATAGGGTTGAGTATGGGATAAAGTCGCACTTTCCAAAAGGATTTAACTGTACTAAGGTGGACTTGTGCAATCTGTTGATTTGTTCTTCTCACTGGTCAACTAGGGAATAAATCACATAAATATGCATATACATCCTCTCCCTTTCTACACATCAGCATCACAGCCTAGAAGGATCCATATACTAGAATGGGTAAGGGTTATTCTCAAGGGTCCTGTGCTATTGGTCTGACTTAGAAGCAACTTATAGGGCTGCTCACTGCTATATTAATTGAAAGTCAGCTTAAAGTGATCAATAAAGAAACAGACAGACAGACAAACATAAAATGCTAACAGTGGCTTCAACAAGTGCAGTTAATCAACACAAATTTCCTACATTACTTCCCAGTGACAAGAAGCCAGGTCCCTTCTATCTTTGGAACTGCACCAGGTAGAGTGACCTTGACCTCAGGGTTCAAGATGAAGCATCTTCCTTCCAAGCATTAAGATGAAGAAAAGTCCCCAAAATCTGCTGTGAAATATTTCTAGTTATATCCCTTTGGCTAAAATTTAGTCAAAAAGTCATAGCCAGCTGTGAAGGAAAATGGAAAATGCAGTGTTTCTTCCAGACCACCATATGCTAAGCTAAAAAGCAGGAGTCCTGTTGCCATAGAAGAAGGGGAAATAAATAAAATACTGGGGAAAAAATCAGCAATCAGCACCTCACTTGCCTTGATCTTACCTTTACCCAGATGGAATAGGGAGGAGAGAACAGGCAATAAATGTATAGCAGCATATCTAGTAACTTAAAGACACATCAGCCTGGCCCTCCCTGGTGGC
>NW_004567115.1:17962066-17977667 GCF_000260355.1 Condylura cristata
AAAAAAAAAAAAAAAGACACATCAGCCTTTGTTTATTTTAAGGTTAATTGCAGATGTAAACTAAGAATTAATATTTTAGAAGAAAGGTTTATCTCTTGGATGGCTCCTACAATAGCAGAAGAAGGGTGAAGTAAAGGGAAAACAGCAAGAGGAGATAGGGGGTAACTGAGAACTGGAGAAGTCAGAGCTTGACTTCAAGAGAGAGAGCAAAATAGAAATGGAGAAGGGAATATAAGTAGATGTCAGAAGCAAGCAGCAACTCCACTTTTGTACCAACCAACCCCCGAGTATCTTGGGTTGCTGATACCCAGTTAACTTTAAACACCACCTCACACATCCTTACTTCCCAGAAGCTGCACCAGTTGCCCTGACATGCCAAGATTCATCTTTGAAGCTTGTCAGCAAAGGACACCCATCTGAGAACTGAAGAGCAAGCCCAGTTGGGCTTGGGAGGTTGGTCCTGCAGGAGGCCATCCTGTGGCCTCAAACAACTGCGGATCACAGCGAAAGGCATATTCCTGTTTCCACTGTTACTATGCCATCATCTTCCAACAAGTCTGTAGATTTTCTAACCTCGGGTTTCCTATTGCTAGCAATAGAAATAATGTTTCCACCCTCTGGCCATCTCTTAGCATCATGGAAATTGTAAAAAACTGATGGTAGTTAGAACTCAAAGCACTGTATAATGAGACAAAGCAATACCTGTTCTTCACTAATATCCTTGAAATATATATCTGTGTGTGTGTGTGTGTGTGTGTATTATGTAAAGCTATTACATGTGATTTTTAAATAGTGCCAACTAATCTATAACATAAACTAAAGGCTTCATAGAAAATTTAGAGGTAGGATAGAAAACTTGAGGCCCTCCTATGCCTTCTCTGTCCTTGAATCTTCACCACACACAGCAAGGCCGTTTCACGTGCTTCAGGAGTAGTTCATAAGCTCTGGAGGTGAGTCAGGCTTTCCTTAGCATAGGCGGAATACACATGCATTCACCTCACTCATGTTTGTTCTGAAAGGGGTGATTAGCCACTCAAATAAGTTGTCCTGCCAAACTATATGGATCCTACATCGCACCTGTAGATGAGCACAGCCACAGGAGAACTGCAGGTAAGGTGAGCAGCAAGAGACAGCAGTTCCTCTATTTGTTACTATTCCACTCTGGCTGAAAGAACCATTTACCCTCCCTCCCACCCAACCCAGCAAGTTCTGCTTCCCCCACAGCCATCCACCACCCAACCCAATCCTAGATCTCCCCATGTGGCTTTCTCTTACCCACTCTCCGGGTCTGCCACTGTGCCCCAAAACCAGCTCTCACCTCCTTCACTGCCATTACAACTGGGTTGCTAGCAGAGCCCATTCCCATCTTGCCATTGACTCTGAGCAGCTTCTGGGCCCCTACCCATGGCTGCCATCCCACCCCTACCACCAACTGCCCCAGAGTTCTCCTACTTACTTTGTACAGCTGAGCTCTTCATCCTCCCCAAGAAATCAACACAATTTCCAATTGTCAACCTAACTTTTCTCTATTCCAAGTGTGGGGGAGAGAAGTAACCATAATGTTACATACTTTAAGCAAAAACCTATCAGCACAGCAGCCATTAGGCTAATTTTGCCTACTTGTGGGTCCTGATCTTTCTCCTGCCTCCCTCTCCTGTAGCCTCCCATGGGGTCTCCAACTCACCTTGAAACAGATTCCTTCATGGTAAGAGCCAAGACCAGCATACACTGGTCACCAAACCAGGGACCCCAGTGCCCCACAGTCACTATTTCTACCCCTGCTTGCCTTCACCTTCACATACTCGAGAATTTGGCCCTGATAGACACTTAATATGGTGTCAAAACACCTACAAAGCAAACTTCCAGCAAGTGGAAGACTCCCTTAAAGGAGACATTCTCCAGGAAAGGAGGGGACTTGTGCCACCAGAACAGACAAGTCGAACCCTCTCTCCTCTCACCACATGCTCCTTCCTTGGTCCAACCGCTGTTCCCAAAGTCCCCAAATATGGCAAATCTTTGGGTTACAAATAGCAAACTTTTATTTAAACCTATTCATGAATAGCACCAATACAGTGCCTAAAAGTAAGTGGGTGTTATGTTCTGAAGATGTACATCAAGTTAAGGAATGAAGAGCAGCACACACCCAGTGGTGACAGAACACACAGCACAGTGCACAGGACACTGCAGCCTGCACGCCGAGGGCTGTCGCCAGTGCTTCTTAGCATGCAGTAGAGTGCCTAGAAAACTTACTCAAAACTTCTTCTGCCATTTAAGTAGTGGATCTAGGGTAGAATCTTTCAGCAAGCCCCAAGTGAATCTGAAGCCAGGTAGCCAAGAATAAAGCACAGAGATAATGGCATAAGAGGTATCATCAGTGACTTCAAGTTTTCGTTGTAACAACCACATTGCAACTCCAACTATTCCAATCTGTTTTCTGTACCAGCCAGTTCCAGGACTGCTCCACTCACCACTCAGCACAAGCCAACTACAAAAAAAGAATCAGAAACTAAAGGAGACATGCCACTCTGCCTGGGAAATCTCAAACACTTCTTGACTTATAAATGATGAAAAGAAACATACAAGAAAATTTCTGTGGATATCTAGCAAAAATACATTTAAGTTTTCTTCTGAGGAATTACTAAATTTTGTTCCTATGGGTTGAATTAGAAGTTTGGGGCAGCTGCTTTAACAAGTACTGCAAAATTTTGAATATTTTTTAATATCAATGGGCCATAGCAACTGAAAGCCTCAGTAATCACCCCCCACCATGTCTTCCCAGTGTCCTTCAACCCTTCACTAGCAGGATATAGCTCAGCACCAACATTCTGTTTAAAGGAAACCAGAATTTGGGCCCTCCCTGGTGGTACAATAGCGTAAAGCACAGCACTATGAAGCTAGCCACAGCTGCATCAGCCTCATCTGATCCCCGGCCAGGGAGGTGACCAACATGGCACAGCAGACCTCTCCTGTCTCGCCTGCTGCTCCCCTCAGCAGTGTACTTCGTAGATCTGCCTGTTCTGCTCCCCACTCTGTCTCTGGTGAATCCTCTTACTGCCCCTGCAGCTCTGGCCTGTACCCCAGCTCTGTATACATAAATATTTAAAAAGAGGCCCTCCCTGGTGGCGCAGCGGGTTAAAGCTCAGCACTGAGAAGCTAAAGCCACTTCCGCATGAGTTCGATTCCCGGCTGCCCCGGAGGAGACCACATGGCGAGGCAGACCTCTCCTGACCCGCCCGCTGCTCCCCTCAGCAGTGTACTTCGTCAATCTGCCTGTTCTGTTCCCCCACTCTGTCTCTGGTAAAGCCTCTCGCCGCCCCTGAGCCTCTGGCCTGTACCCCAGTTCTGTATGTACAAATAAATAAATTTTTAAAAAAAAAATTTAAAAAGAAAACCATAATTTGTTTTCCATCTATATTTCTAACTCAAACAAGTTCTCAATCAATTTTTTGCTAGAATAATGAAAATTATTCTAAGCTGCCCAAATTATTTTTCTGTAACAAAGTTATATTAAAAAAATAGTAAAAAGGATGACTTGCTTTGTGAGGTTTACACAAATTATTTGGTTCACAGAGGTAGAGATACTTGTAGTCCCCTGTCATCTTGATCAATCTGTTTGTCTTCCAGGAGATCAACCTATTCCCTGACATAACTCTGTTCCCTACCCCCACACATACCCTTCACAGCAAAGTTCAGTGACCTTTCCTCAATCATGGACCCAGTAACACCAGCAAAGCAAAGATGGAAGCAACTACAGTCCATTCACCTTTTACAAACCTCTTCATTTTTTTAACACACCCAGAGGGTCAAGGTCAAGAGCTTAATGCCATCTCTCTAGAAAGTCAAACAGAAAGAGCCCTACAATCAAAACTTAGTCACTCACATTTTCGTTTTTGGAAAGAGGGTGATAGAAATGAGACTGGATTTCTCTTGCCACCTGGCCTTGTATGGCCTAAAACCATCCATCAATCCACCCCACAACCTTGTTATAACATGTTTAGTCTGTCAGGGACCCAATAAAACTTATTAGCTAGTGGGACTGGGCTCAATGACATCGTTGAGTGAATGAGGACTTCCCAAGGAAACAGGAGATCAGAGAAAACACTGATTCTTGGGGTTACTGTCTCCCTGCACAGAGCCCACAGAGCAAGAAGGCAAAGGGAAGCCCTCGCCTCTCACACAGCAGGGAGGCAGGTTTCCGTTCTAGGGCTTGTAGAGGAGGAGGAACTCACTCAAAAAAGAGAGTGGGGAGGAGGATGTGCAAGTGGGAGGAGGGGGTACAAGCCCCCATCCACCTCCAAGTGCCCTGGGGGAGTATGCCTAAGCATGCAACAGAGCCTCTCAGTGGCCCGAGGAACCCCCATTAGGTCTGGGTAGTTAAGTACTGGCAGGAGCAGGACAGGGAGGTTGGGCTGGCCTCAGAGGTGTGGGCAGGCGAGAAAAGAGGAGGCTCTTTCCGGCTGACTCACCTCCTCCCCCTGCAGCTGCTCTCCCTCTCCCACTCAGCCCTGCTCCACTCCCACCCTTTTCCTGGTTTGGGTTCAAACCTTAGCAACTAGCTCCAACAGCTAACAACACCTGCCCACTCAAAAAACTGGCGCACAGTCAAGGGACCAGCACAGAATCTACTATTTTGACACAGCACCTTCCGTTGAAGCCAAGATGTTTGAGAGAGAAAGTCCACAGCTCTGTGGGCTGGCTCCAGGCATTCTCGGAAGCTCACATTTGCATTTGCTTCCCCGGCCCCCACCCCCTGGCCCAACCAGTGGAGCGCACAGAAACAGGTGGCAGGCATGGACTTTGGCAGATGCACGTGTGCCCACAGCAGATGCAACGTCACTTTCCTTGCAGGTTTCTTGGCACTTTCCCACCCATCCTGAGCCAGCGCCTAGCAGGAGCTTGCTTCCTGGTGTGGGCTCCAGCCCCTTCAGCATAATGGTCCAGGATCTGCCACTCACCCCACAAGAACTAAAGTCTGCATTTTCGAGATGCAGAAGTGTTTCTCTCCTCTCAACACCTCCCTGCCTGCAGCTCCAGCCAGGTCAGAGGCACCTGTGCAGGACAGGGCTCAGATCATGATGGCCTTGGGGGGGGGGGGATAATCACCATCCCTGAGTAATGGCAAGAGTCAGTAGGATTCTGGACCCCTCTGAAAAATAGATCTCCAGCTCTAATTGCTTACTTGCCCCACCTTGGACATCTGGTAAGATGTCCATTTCCACACAGCTCTCTCCACATTCACATCAGTCTGTTTGGCTCAAAAAAAAAAAATCCATGTTGACATTTACTAAAGGTTAGATTTCAAGTCACTGGAACTTTCTGTATCTGGCATCAAGTGTCTGATTTCAAGGTATCTATGTTCTCATGGAGAAAAAAAGGCAGGCAATTACAGGTAAATTTAGCTTCATGATAGTAGAGAGACAAGAAATGCCCCCATCTTTAGTTTTTACTCAAATTAAATCTAATAAGACCCTTCTTTCCAAAGGTAATGAAAAGTCTAGTGTGTCTCATTTTGGAGGGTTCTTTCCCTTTCCAATGAGCATAAGTGATCCCAAAAAAGGAGGAGATTTCTGGCCATCACCCCCAAGATGATATATGCTACTTTGTGCGTGGTCTAGATGTATGCTAGATGCAGTCAGTAGCAGGCAGTTTTAGCCCCTCCATGCCAAGTTCAACCACGAGAGCACAGCCCTGAGTACTCAGCCAGCCAACAGCTGTTGTCTCTGAATATCTTCCCATCTCTGAGATGTTGAATTCAAGTCTCTCTGGCTCTTCACTGTTTATGAAACATACAGCCCTCTCTCTAGCCCTAAAGGATTTAGCCACAGCCTCCTAAGGCACACTCTACATCCCACAACCCTGCCACATCTTCATAGCACCTATTGCTCTCCAAAACCTGGATATTTATTTGACATGTGTTGGTTTTTAGTTTTCTTCAGGACACAAATTCCATGAGAGCAGAATCCTTGTCAATCTCAGTTGCTGATTTATATCTATCTGAAGCCCAAACAAGAACCTCAAAATCATTAGTGATAATATCTAGTGTATGAATAACTTACTGTCGCAGGTCTACAGCCTACTCTTTTTCCTATACTATCTTTCTTCGGCTCATAAACCCACCCCTGGCAGACCTAAATTTTCAAAACCAGCATGACTAGGGCCCTCCCTGGTGGCGCAGCGGGTTAAAGCACAGCACTAAGAAGCTAAAGCCACCTCCGCATGAGTTCGATTCCCGCCTGCACCGGAGGTGACCACAGGGCGCAACAGACCTCTCCTGACCTGCCCGCTGCTCCCCTCAGCAGTGTACTTCATCAATTTGCCTGTTCTGTTCCCCACTCTGTCTCAGGTGAAGCCTCTCACCACCCCTGCACCTCTGACCTATACCCCAGTTCTGAATGCATAAATAAATCTTAAAAAAAAAAAAAAAACTTAATGTGGTGCAGCGGGTAAAAGCACAACACTAAGAAGCTAACGCCACTTCAACATTAGTTTCGATCCCCACCCTGGAGGAGACCCACATGGCACAGCAGACCTCTCCTGACCCCGCCCACTGCTCCCCTCAGCAGTGCATTTGGTCAATCTGCCTGTTCTGCTCCCCACTCTGTCTCTGGTGAATCCCCTCACAGCTCCTGCACCTCTAGACTCTACCCCAGTTCTGTATGCATAAATAAATAAATCTCTTTTAAAAAATAAAACTTAACTTTTTAAAGAGTTTCTGTACAACAAAAGATACATCACAAAAAACAGACATTCCAATGACTGAGAAAAAATTTTCTCACACAATGCTAGCGATAAAGGATTGATCACAAAGATATACAAAGATGAAACTCAACAAAAATAAAGCAAACAACCCCATCAAAAAATGGGCAGAAGAGCTAAAAAGATACTTCTCCAAAGAAGAAATGCAGATGGCCAACAGTCGCATGAAAAAATGCTCAACATCACTTGTAATAAGGGAAAGGCAAATTAAAACCACTATGAGATACTACCTCATCCCAGTGAGAATGACACATCTTAAAAATAGCAACAACAAATATTGGCGAGGATGTTGAGAAAAAGGAACTCTCCTGCACTGCTGGTGGGGATGAAAACTAGTACAATCACTATGGGAAACTGTTTGGCAGTTTCTCAAACTGCTAAAAATGGAACTTTCATTATGACCCAGCAATTGCACTCCTAAGTTTCTACCCAAAAGACACAAAAACACTGATTCAAAAGATACCTGCACCCCCATGTTTATTGCTGCTTTATTTACAATTGGAAAAACATGGAAGTAGCCCAAATGCCCAAAAGTAGATGACTGGATTAAAAAGATGTGATGCATACACAGTGGAATATTACTCAGCAATCAAAAAAGATAAACTCATGCCTTTTGCAGCAACATGGATGGAGCTGGAAGGGGTCATGGTGGTGAAATAAGTCAGAAAGAAAAGGAAAAATACCGGATGGTTTCACTCATAACAGGCGCATAAAGGAGAGGTGGGCAGTAAATAATAATGAACAACTATATACCAGAGACATTTTACGGAGATGAAGTGGGGAATGGGATTAAATAAAGGGAGGGAGGGGAAGTGCACTGAACTATGGTGAAGGCACATGGGTGATCTAGTGATAGGAAGTCCATGGGGATTACTGACATGGAGAAAGGCACAAAATAATGTAAAAATACTTATATTAAAATACTTAACTTTTTAAAGAACAAAGATACAGAGGGCCCTCCCTGGTGGTGCAAGGGGTTAAAGTGCAGTACTTTGAAGCTATTCACAACCACTGTAGCAAGAGCTTGATCCTGCTGCCAGGGAGGTGACCCGTGTGATCTCCCCTGTCTCCTCCGCTGCTCCCCTCAGCAGTGTATTTCCGTCAATCTGCCTGTTTTGCTCCCCACTCTGACTCTAGTGAGTCCTCTCACCTCCTGCACCTCGGCCTGTAGGGCAGTTCTTGTATGCATAAATAAGTAAATCTTTATAAAAAAAAAAAAAAAAAAGCCCAACCAAAATGCAAAAAAAATAAGAAAAAAAGAACCCCCAAATTCCCAAAAGAACCCCCCCAGCAACCCGCCTTTAAAAAAAAACCGGGGTAAGGCCTGGTTCCCAAAAAACTTTGCCTTTGCCAAAAAAGCCAAAAACGAAAACAGCGTGTAACGTCAGTTTGCAGCAGCCGTATTAGAGGTAGCGCGGGGCGCGCGCCATAGCAGCGGCAGCCGGCTAAACCCCTTCCCGAAACAGCTTTGCCCAGCCTGTGTGAGTATCATAGCGTTCCCGCTGTTACTGTGTATGAGTGTTGTTTAGGTTTTGTGTGTTACTTGTATGATTTTGTATGTTATCAGGGGTCTGGAAATAATTGAAATGTTTTCCATGTAAATTAAAGATAATTCTTCACTTCATGGCATTTTCGGCTTAGAAAACGTTTTCATAGGTCATTCCACTTTGGGATAGCAGAGGAGGTACATTTATCTTGGTCTAGAAGTGTCTGTGGGCCTGAAGCTTGCTGACTAGATCTGCTGTAGACATGCTTTTCTGCATCAATGTGGGTTTACACTTATTCTTAATGAAAGTAGAACATAGGGATTATTATGCAGCAAGAAGTACACCATTACCAATTTCAAGAAATATTCTTTGTGGCACAACCTCAAAGGTAAATAAAAATGAACAATAAAAATGAACAGGCACTCTCCCTGGTGGCACAACAGGTTAAAAAGCATAGCACTATGAAGCTATCCACAGACACTGCAGTAGGAATTTGATGCCCAGGCAGGGAGGTGACCCACATTGTGCGGCAGACCTCTCCTGACCCACCCGCTGCCCCCTTAGCTGTGTAAGTACAGTCAGTACATCTGCCTGTTCTTCTCCCCACTCAGTCTCTGGTGAATCCTTTTAGCCCCGGCACCTGTGGCCTGTACCCCCATTCTGTATCATAAATAAATAAATCTTTTTTTTTTAAATGACCAAAAGGAAAGGACAGAAAGAAACCGAAACATAGAATTCTTAGCTGCAACCCAGGAAATTTACTCTGGGTGAAAGCAGAAAAGAAACTTGCCCCTGGATTTAGACAGCAGAGAATCATGGGGAGGAAAAACACCAGCCACACTGCAGAGACTTCTGGTGAGCAACCTTTGCTATGCTGATCAATCTGTACACCCCTTGAGACTGATTATTAAAATGTTGCACCATCACCTTCCAAAAAATAGTTGTCATGGTGCTAGCGAAAGATCAATTCTACCCTGTAGTAGAACCACCACACTTGCACCACAATCCTTGCCTGTATGAAATTTCCCTGCCTTTCTTAGTGTTAGGTGTGGGTGTGATTGAGTTCTGGCCAGTAAAATGTAGGTAGAAGAAAAGGGCACCACTTCCAGAAAAAGCCTGTGGAAACCACCTACTCCTGCCTCTTCCATTGCCTGAGTCCCTGAGAGACCAAAGGGAAGGCGGGCTGGAAACTCCCACGTTAAAGTTTGATACGAGTGAGAATGTATATGGTGTTTCATTGCTGAGAATGTGAGATTTGTCTGCTACAGCAACTACTGTTACCCTAAGAATGCCAATCACATTGCTCACTCCTAAATTAAGTCTTATATGGGGCTTCTATGGGGAAGCAAGTTTTTTGACATCATTCTTTGGAAAGCTGACTTTTGAATGTGGATTATTATCAAGATGTAGACAGAATACTTCGAGCATTGCTAAATGAAGCATGATGCCTACAGAAAGGAACAAACAGTTCAGAAAATGAAGCCCAAATGGCTAGCCAACATATAAAAGGGTTGTTAAGCTCTCTACTAGTCATGGAAATGCAAAAATCTATACCAAAAAAATAGACCATTTTAGAAATGGTTTGCAAAATTAATTTACTTGCATGTTAGGTAGTGGTGTAGAGCAAAGTGATGATATACTTTCTTTCTTATCACTTAAGCCAAAGTACAAATCATTGCAACCATTACAGAGAGCAAAATCAGACACTAAATAAGGTACACATGACAACACAGCATAGAAAATCTGCTTCTAGACATGCTTTTTAGCAATGAAATGTGTCACACCAACAGATAATATTTCAGCTCCAAAGTGACACATACTGCTGTTACTCACAGACCACTGGCCAAAGTAGACAAAAGATCCTGCCTTACCACAAGGAACAAAAAAGAATATTTCTCCTAAGTGTCCCAAGGGGGAAGAAAACTGGCTACCACATGGTCCTAGAAATCTCCATGTTTTCAAAGAATATCAATGTCGAAGCCTTTCTTGCATGAGTCAGCAAGGAAAGCCTGACTAGAACTCACAACACAGATTTAATGTCATTGAAGTACTGCAAGAAATTTTTACTGAAAACAAAACCAGAGTCGAAGCAAAGGAGGTTTTTAACAAAACTGTATTTAAAAAGGTGAAAAGCAAATTCCAGATCTCTACTCCTTTTAAGTAAATGCTGGGCTTTCGGGGATCCTAGGGGTGAAATCAACTACAATCATGCACTTCACTTAGCACCCCCTCTTACAAGACCTAGTTCCACCTTACCTCGCTACTGCCACCTCTAATTCAAAAACCCTTCTGGATTTTTCTTTCCAGTTTTGTTGAGGTATAATTGACAAACAAAACTACCCATTTAGTTTGAACACATTGATACAGTTTAAGGTATGCAAACATGATGACTGGATATACATAAGCAAAGGAAATCATTACCACAATAAGTTGACTAACATATCCATCATCCTGAATAATTATCATTTTGTATGTGGTGATAAAATATAAAGATCTACTGTCTTAGCAAATATAAGCACATAGTACAAATTATTGACTATAGTTACTATACCACCTAGTTGATCTCCAGAAAGTAAATAAAACTTAAAAATAAATTAAGCAAACCCCAATTCTGAGATCAGAATGACATATCCTTTCCCCGCTTACAAACACAGAGAGCCTGTAACCATCCTGCCATCAATGTATCTGAGAATCAGTGGCTCCACATGAAAACACTTGACCAACAGTTACAGCATCTTATTTATTTACGATGGTCCATGTGTTGAAAAATAGCCAATAGATAGCAGTGACAGGCCTATTGTGGATATAGATACAGTCATCTAAATTCTTCAAGTTCAGACAGGTTTGCTGAATCCACACAATCTCTATACAATTCAAGCAAACAAACAAAAAATTACTTCCTTCTAGCTCTATTACAATTCACAGTTAGGTGATATTTTTGTACTTGGTACCTATACCAGCACATCGCTTAATGCCTGGCACGTATTTAGATATTTGATAAGTGTTCATTATATACGTGGACAATCCATCAATCAACCTGGATAAACACATGCGTATCATTCTTATCTGATCTGCAAATAAATTCCAGGATAAACACACAGCCAGTAAAATCACTACAAGAGCAAAATGGTTGTAAACGTACAAGGAATTTTTGTCCGAATGCCAAGGAGAGATGGAGGAGGAAGATGGGAAATAACCCAGCTGGCACAGTTCTGTGTATCCTCCTGCCAAAGGAAGAACAAGGGCGGAAACAGACCTTCATGCCAATTCAGTGAATTCAGAGGCTGGGAGATTTCATCCCATCTCTCCTCAAGAGTGACTGAGGTGAATCATTTATTCTGTTTCTCTTTTGCCATTTTTAACAAGCAGAATGGGACCGAAGGGCTGACATTCTGTGTGTTTCTCAGTCAGGGAGAAAGGAAGGGCTTTTCATGCTGAATAATGGTAGGACCACTATTTTAAAAGTCCAACATTTTACCTGATTTGGAAATTGAAAATTTACCTGATTTGGAAGAGAAATCACAAATATACCCACATAAACCTTCTACATACCCCTCGGTTTAAGTGATCTCAGTCAAAATCTATCTTTGGAGGAAGTAGTCTTTGGAAGGATCCCAGCCAAGCAGAATGACTTAGTTAAGGATGGGCAACTGTCTCAGCAGGCAAAAAAAAAATTAGATGTGGTTCTCATGATAAAACAGCAAAGGGAGAGTTCTGGAAAGGTCCTCACTATTTCAGATTGTACCATACAAAATTTGAAGTAATTCAGTTTTCTTTTCAGGTGCTTTCTTCTTTCCCCTCTGAATATAGTTTCTACTTTGAGTTTGTCCCTCTTCTCTTAGCATGTAGATTTTTATGCCTCCTACAGTTTTCCTCACTCAGAAAATTCAACTAAAAAAATTCATGATGGGGCCCTCCCTGGTGGCGCAGTGGGTTAGAGCACAGCACTAAGAAGCTTAAGCCACTTCCTCATGAGTTCGATTCCCACCGACCCCGGAGGAGATCCACGTGGTGTGGCAGACCTCTCCTGACCCGCCCGCTGCTCCCCTCAGCATTGTACTTCATCAATCTGCCTGTTCTGCTCCCCACTCTTGTCTCTGGTGAAGCCTCTCACCCTCCGCATCTCTGGCCTGTATCCCAGTTCTGTATGAATAAATAAATCTTTAAAAAAAAATTCATTATGATTTTAGTTACCATCCCCTGGGTGCTCATTTACAGACTCTAAGCTGGGACCTTGAAAACATCCTCTCTTTTCACTTTTCCTCCTCCTTCATGCATTATCATTCCCTTTGAGTAAATGAGGAAACTGAGGTTCAGAGAGGTTATGGATCACTAATGATTTTGATGGATTTTGAAGATGGATTTTGACTTAAACCTAATGCTATATAAAAGGTTTATATGGGTATATTTTTTGCAGGCTAGTTTCAGTCATTCTCCATTCACATCAATGGCTTGCAGGGCTGACTGATCCTTCTCAAGTACACTTGATCTTTTAAAGTCTACCATGCTGGGATTCTTGTTTTTCATATGAGTCCTTGTCTTCTAATAACATCCACTGAAATATTTCTAGATGAAACAATATAATGGCAAAGTAATCTTGAGGATGGTATACAAGATGAAGTGACATTTGGCCAGAGTAACAACTATTCGATATATTATTTTAAAATACATTTTTTAATATATTGAAATTTTTCCAAAATTTCAACTTAGAAACTGAGTTGAAAATAAAGGTCAAAAAGTAGGAGCAGTCTTCCAAAAGAAGACACTATTTCACCTAAAGGACGTCACCCAACAAAGGTACCCTTGTGTTGAACTGCTAAGGACCATAATTCTCTTTAGACACCCTTCAGTTATCTGCTCTAAGTTTGGCCTCTATCTTCATCATTATCGCCATTGGAATCTCATTGAGATGCCATCCTAATTCAATCATCCTTACTTTGCCAAAAGAAGACTGAGGTCTACTCTCTCTAAGCCTGTCAATCTCAAAAGTAACACTGAAAAAGAAAATAAAAAATAAATACGGAAAATGAACTCTGAGACTCTGGGCTAGCTGACCACTTGTATCTAGAGACAAGCATTGATAAGTAGTTGCCATTATGAATAACATTGTTCTTTAAAACTTCTAGATTTCTCTTCAAACAACTAGCAACAACAAATGTTGGCGAGGATGTGGAGAAAAAGGAACTCTCCTGCATTGCTGGTGGGAATGCAAACTAGTACAACCACTATGGAAAACTGTTTGGAGGTTCCTCAAACTGCTAAACATGGAGCTTCCCTATGACCCAGCAATCCCACTCCTAGGTATCTATCCAAAAGACACAAAAACACTGATTGAAAAAGATACTTGTACCCCCATGTTTATTGCTGCTTTATTTACAATTGGAAAAACATGGAAGCAGCCCAAATGCCCAAAAGTAGATGACTGGATTAGAAAGATGTGGTACATATATACAATGGAATATTACTCAGCAACCAAAAAAGAGAAACACATGTCTTTTGCAGCAACTTGGATGGAGCTGGAAAAGATCATGCTTAGTGAAATAAGCCAGAAAGAGAAAGAAAAATACCGGATGGTTTCACTCATAGCAGGAGTATAAAGGACCAGGCGAGAAAATAACAAAAATAATGAACAACCATGGACCAGAGACATTCTGTGGGGGTGGAGTGGGGAATGGGATCAAAAATGGGGGGGGGGGAGGGAAGGGAGGGAAATGCACGGGACTATGGTGGTGGCACAGGGGTGATTTGGTGATGGGAAACCCGTGGGGATTACAATTGAGATAAAAAAAAAATGTGCAAAATGATGTAAAAATAAACTTTTTAATAAAAAAAAAAAAAACTTCTAGATTTCACTGAGGGCCTAAGGAACAGTTCTTAGCAAGACTCCTAAATTCACCTTCACTAGAAAAAGGAACTCTCCTACACTGCTGGTGGGAATACAAATTGGTCCAAACAAATAGAAAGCTGTGTGGATGTTCCTCCAACTACTAAAAATGGAGTTTTCATATTATCTAACAATTCCAATCCTAGGAATCTACCCAAAGGACAAAAAAAAATTAATTCAAAAGGACACCTAACCCCTATGTTTATTGCAGCACAGTTTACAATAGATAGCTATGAAAGCAACCCAGATGCCCAAAAATAGGTGACTGGATCAAGAAAATGTGGAATATTACTCAGCAACCAAAAAGGATAATCTCATGTCCTACGCAGCAACATAGATGGAGCTGGAAGGGATTATGCTCAGTGAAACAAGCCAGAAAGAAAAAGAAAAATATTGAATGGTCACTTGTAGGAATAATGTAGAAAAAAAAATATGAAATCAGGGAGGTGGGGGGAGTAACTATAAGAAAGTAAAAATCAAAATCATCAGGCAACTATAGACCAGAGACATTTTGTAGGGGAGGAGAAGGAAGAAGGATCAAGACAGGAGTGGGAAGAGCTCAAGGGACTGTGGTGGTACACAGGTGAATTGGTGGTAGGAATTTCATGGGGAAATAGTACATTGTACAAAAATGAATGATGATGTAATATATTTTTAAAAAATAAAGAACTACCAAACAACAAAAAAAGAAAGTTCACCTCCACTGCTAGTGATCCTCAGTACCAGATAGTAAATTGGTCCTCTGCCTGCAATCCCATGCTCATGGTCAATTCCTTAGTATGCACTAGAGATGGAATTTTGCCTCTCTGGCTTGGGAATGTGATCAAAGTAAAAGCAAACAACCCATCATCTCCCAGGATTATCAAAGTGCAGTGGTTTGAGAACAGAATAAACTTTTGGAGCTTATTTTTGCTTGCTGGAATTTTAACCTCTTTAGTTTTGTTCACTTCACTATATCCTGTTATTCATCTGGCTGCCACGACAAAATATCATAGACTTGATTAAGAACAGAAATGTATTTCCCATATTTATGGAGGTTAGCTGTCCACAGTCAAGACAGCAGTATAGGGTGGTCCTCTCTTCCTGGCTGGCAGATGGCCATCTCACTGTGTCCTCCCATGGCCTTCCCCTGTGTGTACACATACAGAGACCTTAGCAAGACATCATTCCTGTGCAATTAGGCTCCCACCCTTATGATTTCTCTTAACCATGGTGACCTCTTTTTAAATGTCTTACCTTCAGATATCACACTGGAGGGTAAGGCCTTTGCATGTGAACTGGGGGTCATGCAATTCAGTCTGTTACATTCACAGTTAAGAATCAGTGTCTGCTCTCCCCAGAACTCTTCCATACAGTTCCCACTGCCCTTACCTACCTGTTTAACTCCTACTTCCACTTTAGGAATCAACTCCTGGGTCACCTCCTTTCGAGAGCCTGCTCTGATTTCAGTACCCCACTCTGTGTGACTATAACT
>NW_004567115.1:17978937-18015608 GCF_000260355.1 Condylura cristata
GTTCTAGGTCTAAGTAACCCAGGTATGCAAGGTATGGCAAGGCTTGAAGGTAGAGCAAGAATACCTGGAAGATTCCATCCCTACTCCTGGACAAGCAAGCATAAAAAGCAGTAGTCAGCTGCCATGGTAAGTACCAATCTGATGATCAGTCACAGGGAAACAATCCTTCCTCTACAATGGGCTGTCAGCCTATGCACCCTCTGGCAGTCACTCTTGTTTTGGTTTGATGTAGTTTGGGTTTTTTCCACAATTGACAGATATTTTCAATCCTTTTTTCCCTTGTAAACCTCTACTATATGAACTAAAAAGGCTGATTTTTTTTCTTTTTCTCAGACTCCGTTGTAGTCACAGATGATCATGTAACAGGGTGATGGCCAATAAATGCATTATCTAGCACTCCTTTAAGAGGCTGATGCAAACCTGTGATGAGTTGTTTGTATCACCTCCACTATATGCTTCTCAGGTTTTTGAGACTCACAAAGGAGAGCCCAGGAACTCTGTTCCTAGTATTCCCTTTCCTATATGGATCTGAAGTTTGCCATGACACTCATCTGAAATATATGACAGAAAAATGAGAGGTCAGTATCTTTCCGAGGCAGTAGCCTGCAAGTCAATGGGAAGTGTAGGGTTTGAAGCACAGTTAAAAGCAATTCATTTTGCTGTTTCACATGGAGCTATTTGGTAGGAGCTCTGCAGAATCACTTGAGATTTATTACTGCTTTCAAGTAAGCTCTGTTGCCACCCACTTCAGTGGTGTTGCTGAGTCCTCAGTAGTGGTGTCCTTCACCATAGCTCCCCCAGTTCTTGCAGGGGTTATATAAATATCTAATTCCATAGATTAAATTGCTTTATGCTTGGTATACATTAGTACCTTTTGTTTACACAGCCAAGACCTAATTGATATCTGTGTATAGATTTAACATCTGGAGCTGCAATAGCTGTCTTCTGATCCTGAGGAAATAGGTAACAGAATCCCTGAGATGCCAGTTCAGAGGTTTCCCTAGTGATCTGCTGAACCAATGTCAGAAACCCTACCTCCAGACATTCCCTTCAGCCCTGTTTGTTTAAACACCCTGTGACTGAGTATTCTGTCAATTGTAGACTAATGCAAATCCCTGATAAATATTTCCATTTTTAAAAAATAAACTAGAGTCAGAGAGAAAGTGGGGGGCGGGCGGGGAGTACGATGAAACAGTCATTTGTTTTCAAACAATCTTGCCGACTAGTACTTTCTTAGAACCTACAAAATAATGATGGGTAGTAAAGAATAGCTTATAAGAAGACAGCTGTAAAAAGAGGGATGATGAGTACTGTTCCCACCTCCTACTCCCACTGGAACAGAGGACTCTCCACCAGCAAGGGTGGGTGTGTGTGGAGAGTCCAGGGACAGAGGAAGAGATGCTACCTCTCTGAAATTGGACAGAAAAAAAAAAAAAAAAAAAAAAACAAGAAATAGAGGGGAGAATATTCATAGATGGCATTATAGAATCATAGTCTGTTTGAATTGGAAGGTGCTTTAATTTGAATATTTCATTTTACAGATGAGTAAAATGAATCCAGTGTTGCTATTTAAATTACCATGGTCACTAATGGAAACAATCACTCTTCTTGTTTTGTTTTTGGCCTTCTTTTGAATGTCTCTCTCTCCATAATTCAGTCATGAGACTATGAGGTTGGATAGAAGGTCAAGCCAAAACACAGGCCTCAAATTGTGCTCAGACACCCTTTTTCTCTGCCACTTCAGTCAGCTCTCTTTGAAGAAAGCAGGTACATGTGACTTCTTCATCCCTTCATGCCCTCACAAAATGAACTCCGCAATGTGCCTACTCCTTGTCCTAAAACATATCCACATGTTTGCCTTATAAGATGAAAAAATTTGGACTTAAATGCTGAGATATTTATGACATGAGAAAAATCCAGTTAGCCACCAATGAGTCAACCATTCACCTTTTTAAGTGTACCTCATGAGAGACAAGTCTTATCTTTCAGCCTAAATTGTGTGTTCCTTCCATCAAATTCTCTATAAATTAATAATTAGGGTATATCTTCCCCTAAATTAAAGAAATTAACCAAAGAAGGAGGAAATACTCAACCAAAAGAGCATCTAGTATATATTCTCTTCTCTTCTATCATAATAGAAAATATATTTTATAAGTTCAGACCCTGCCTGGAAAGCTACCTACACATGAAATTTAAAACAAAATTTAAGATATCATATTCTGAAAATTTAACTAACAAAAAACATTTAAAATTGGTGATAGTAGTTATCAACCAAAATATTCCAATCTTATTGGTATATTTCTTACCTAACCCAGAGGACACCAGATAAAAATAATGGAAATATTTACTCTAATGAAGTGCATCTGTCCTTGGCTGAGTTGTAATCTGTAAAACATTTAGGAAAGGAGTGAAACATTAAGAATGTATCTAACATATGCTCAGGAAGCAGTGGTTCCTTCTTCAACTGTGAATCTGTATATCAAAGGAATGGCCAAGCTCTCCCAGTTCAGTGACAGAATCTCCCAATCATCCAAATCTACATTCTGAATTTGCAGATCAAATAAACATCTGTTATTAATTCCTTTTCATGAAAGAGGATATATATCATAGGATTCAATTACTGTATTAAGTGATGTCAGTGCAAATGGCAGAGTCAGGAAATCTAAAAGTCCACATCTCCATAAAAGCAGTGAACAAACTGACAAAATTTATCAGAAAAAGCATTTTAAGAATGCTGGAATCTAATCATTAACCAGGGGACACTTAATGAAGAAAATATAACTGAATCTTAGGAAGAAAGCGTTGAGGCATTTTAACTTACTCTGGCCCCATCCTCCATTCCCCAGCTGGGAAGTGGGGAAAATAAAAGAAAATAACCAATATTCTCAGTACAGGTATCTAGTACCAGAGGGAACAGAGCAGACCTTATTCTTAAAGACTGTAGTTGTTTGTTTTGACTTGTCTGGTGGTTCCCTGAAAGATTAGCTCAAAGGGCTTGCTTTTAATTCATACTGTTTCAGAACTTTGCCTGTGCTGAGGCAGCTATTTGGCAGCTGGGGATGGGATGTTGGATGAGAGGTTGTTAAGAATATTTGAAGGAAAGTATATTCACTGATGCCATCTAGGACAAGAGTAAAAATTGGAGTAAATAATAGACAAACTGAAAATCTCAAAGACTCAATAACAGACAGAAAATTTAACTAGACCTGTAGCAAGAGATAAAGTAGTACTCAAAATAATTTCTAAAAAAATCCCAAGACAAGATGACTTCACTTGAAAACTGTCAAACATTGAAAAAATTAACAGCAATCCTTCTCAATGTCAAAAAAAGGAAGAACAGGTAACACTTCCTACCTCTTTAATGAGACCAGTGTCACTCAATATTAAGACTTTATAACTATTGAGAGGGCATTAGTTTCCAACGTGACCTACAGAGTCAGTGCAATCCCTATCAAGCTCTAATTGCTTTTTTTGCAAAAAAAAAATTCTAAAATTCATATGGATCCCAGAGTAGCCACAAAAAATCTTGAAAAAGAAGAACAAATTAAAAGGATATATACTTCCCAACTTCAAAACATACTACATATCTACAATAATCAATATAGTACAGTACTGGCGTAAAAGTAAACATACTGAGCAGTGGAATAGAATTGGTAGCACAGAAATAAAACCTCGTGGTCAATTGATTTTCCACAAGCGTATGAAGACCATTAGGTAGGGAAATAATCTCTTCAACAAATGGTGCTTGACAGCTGAATATCCACATGCTAAAAAATGAAGCTGGATCTATGAATCACACCATATGCAAAAATTTAGTCATAACCAACCAAAAACCTAAAAGAATAAAACTATAAAACTCTTAAAAGGAGACATAGGTATAAATCTTCGTGACTTTGGATTAGGCAATGTTTTCTTAAAGATGACACCCATCCAAAGAGGAAATGCAGATGGCCAACAAACATATGAAAAAATGTTCAACATCACTCGTAATTAAGGGAGATGCAAATAAAACCACAATGAGATACCACCTCACCCCAGTGAGAATGGCACATCTTCAAACAACTAGCAACAACAAATGTTGGCGAGGATGTGGAGAAAAAGGAACTCTCCTGCACTGCTGGTGGGAATGCAAACTAGTACAACCATTATGGAAAACTGTTTGGAGGTTCCTCAAATTGCTTAACATGGAGCTTCCCTACGACCCAGCAATCCCACTCCTAGGTATCTACCCAAAAGACACAAAAACACTGATTGAAAAAGATACCTGCACCCCCATGTTTATTGCTGCTTTATTTACAATTGGAAAAACATGGAAGCAGCCCAAATGCCCAAAAGTAGATGACTGGGTAAAAAAGATGTGGTACATATATACAACGGAATATTACTCAGCAACCAAAAAAGAGAAACACATGTCTTTTGCAGCAACTTGGATGGAGCTGGAAAAGATCATGCTTAGCAACATAAGCCAGAAAGAGAAAGAAAAATACCAGATGGTTTCACTCATAGCAGGAGTATAATGGACCAGGCGAGAAAATAACAAAAATAATGAACAACCATATACCAGAGACATTTTGCAGGGGTGGAGTGGGGAATGGGATCAAAAACGGGGGGTTGGGGAGGGAAGTGCATGGGATTATGGTGATGGCACATGGATGACATAGTGATGGGAAACCCGTGGGGATTACAATTGAGATGGGAAAAAAAATGTACAAAATGATGTAAAAATAAACTGTTATAAAATAAATTTTAAAAAAAAGATGACATCCAAAGCACAGTTGGGTTTGACATCATCAAATTAGAAGCTTTTAAATATCAAAGGAAGCTATCAATAAAATGAAAAGACAACCCCACAAGAATGAAATTAAATCATATGTCTGATAATAGTCCAGTATCCATAATACATTAAGAATTCTTACAACTCAAGAATAATTTAAATAGGGGCCCTCCCTGGTGGCGCAGTGGGTTAAAGCACAGCACTAAGAAGCTAAAGCCACTTCCGCGTGAAATCAATCCCCACCTGCCCTAAAGGTGACCCACATGGCACAGCAGACCTCTCCTGGCCCACCCACTGCTCCCCTCAGCAGTGTGCTTCTTCGATCTGCCTATTCTGCTCCCCACTCTGTCTCTGGTGAATCCTTTCACTGCCCCTGCACCTCTTGCCTAAACCCCAGGTCTGTATGCATAAATAAACAAATCTTTAAAAAAAACAAATAAGTAAATAATAAAGTAAAATGTATGTTAAAATGAAAACTATGCAGAAGTGTTTATTATAACACTACTCATAACAGCCAAGACATGTAATTAACTTACATTGGCTAATGACTAGTAAACAAAATGTGATATACCTGTATAATGAAATATTATTCAGCCTTCAAAATGTCCAAAGTACTGATACATGCTACAATATGATGAAGCTTGAAGTGAAATAAGTCAGATACAAAAGACAACAATACTATGATTATATTTATATGAATTGTCAGAACAGGGAAATCCACTGAAACAAAGTCAGTTAGTGATTGCCAAAAATTGGTGGGAAGGAAAAATAGGGACTGAATCCATAATGGGCTTGAAATATATTTTTGGAGTGATGAAAATGTTCTAGAATTGGTGGTGATGGTTGTGAATGTCTAAAAACCACTAAATTATACAATGGTTTTTAAATGGCTAAAAGAAGTGAATTTAAGTTATGTGAATTTTACTGCAGTTTTCTGTGTGTATGTGTGTATATGCACACACATGTGTTGTAATATTTACTCAAGCTATGTTTCACTCTATAAACTGGATTTCACTTGCAGTCCACTAGCCATGTGAACAAAGACAAAAAAAATTCTGAAGCTCAGTTTCTGATGTAAAATACATAAATAATGTCAGCCTCACAAAGGATTTAATGAACTAACAGGAGAACATATCCCCTAGAATAATAAGCACTTAATACATCATAGAAAATATAAATACATAGATAATATATACCTACATAAATCTAGTGAGAGCGATAAACTCCTTCAGAAAAGTACATACTAATCAACCAACAGGAACTTTCTTGTCTTGATATTTAACTAGTTGAAACGTTGTAATTTATCAATCACTTTTTAGATCTGTCTAGTATGATGTCTCTGAAAGTCATAACACCTAATAAAATGACAAAATAAAGTCACTGAATTAAAATGTTGAAAGCTGCTCTCTCTCTCTCTCTCTCTCACACACACACACACACACACACACACAATCTGTCTGACATAACATACGTTTCATCTCCAGAAGAGCATCAGCAATGATTTAGGGAAAGCTATTTATTGAATCCCAGTCTTGTGTATATCCACTTTGTGCAATGGATTTACCAAAATTACAGTTCCACACAACTTTCAACCTCTTTACAAGATCTTTCAAGATCAGTTCAGATCTCCCCTCAGTTGAGCCTTCCCAACAACCCCAGCTAAAGTAAAGAAACCTCCTCTCCCTTTGAGGTCCTCAGAAAAGAAAGCTTAAGTAAGGCAGGAAATGTTTCCCCTCTCCCTCTGGGGCTTTCTCAGGTTGGTTGAGCAATCAAATTACCAGAGAAATTTGTAGGAGAAAATGCCAAATTTAATTATGTATGTATGGGGAATCCACGTGGATATAGAATCTGTTTCCAGAGGGAGAATGAAGATGTATGTTTTAAGCTACAGAGTGAGGTGGGATCTAGGACTTCCAGAAGAGAGGAGGGGAATTCACATGAGGAGGACCAGACACTCTGTAATTAGGTTATTTGTCCTGCACATAGCTAGGTTTCTTCAAGAAAGGGTATTTCTGCTAAAAATTATAATTCTGGATAAGACCCCCGATTTTCAATCTTTTAGGTAATTAAGGGAGTGGTAAAAGTTTCTAATGAGCCTGGATTGACCTCAGCTCAAAATTGTCTACAAACAGTGACATATTTTGGGAAGACCTGTTCCAATCATCTTGAGAAGGCCTATTCTTCAAAAGGAAGAAAAGACGCAGATTCAAAAATACCAGTCTCCTACCAAAATACTATTTTTCCTTTCACATCACTTTCTCACATTCTTCCAATCCCAGATAAGAGTTCTTTTGACCTCATCAATTTCCCCAACACACTAGTACATCTATTTTCAATTATTTAGCTTATTCCTCTTAGTCCACTTTCAGTTCCTTGATCTATCATTACATTTGCTCTCCTGCAAATACCTTTAACTGTTACCTTTAACTTCCAAAGCAAAACCCTTAATCGTGGATCCAGTATCACCTACCTCCTCTGTGTCTCAACCTGAAATGTTAGTTATTACTAGAGAAAAATATCCAATGAGGCAGAATGGTAACAAATGAAATTCATAGCAACCTCAAATTTATACTAAACCAAGCCAACAATATTCCCAATTTTCTCTATGAGTTCCAATTCCATTTCCCATTGTTGTTACATACCTCTCTACTCCACTAAAACTCTGACTCTCTCTTTCCCTGATGACCACACCTCAAGTTTCAGCCACCCATATTCCATACTTTCTTCTTTTTCCTCTTATTATACAGAGGAAGAGCCTTCCCCTTAATAAAAGTTGTTCTCCATATAAGCCCTGAATTAAACTTCTTTAATTCCCTTCTGGGCCTTACTGTACACCAGGACATTGATATGGTTATTTCTGAGTGACTATGGATGATCTAGATGTGGCTATTTATCTTTACTACAGAAGTTATCATGATTCACACTTTTTTTTTTTTAATTTAAGAGAAAAGTATTATCCATTGAGCTCTAAAGTTCTGGTAGGCTTAGAGATACTCTAATACCCCCTTGTCATTGGAGTCAACATTCAGCCACTATTCACTTTTAGGGTAGGAATAAAACTAAACTTTGCCAACCAAGAAGCTAGATGAGCCAAAGTCTTAAGGTACTTGTAGTACTATAAGTACTACAGAATGTAATAGCTATGTCTTGACAGGCCATATATCTCAAGCCTCTTCCATAGCCCATTCAATTGTCACTAATTTTCTAATTTACCTTAATCATAAAAACTGAAATGGAGAGGTTACCTAATCACTGATCTCCAAAAGAGGAGCTAATTCAAAAGAAGTCAGTATTTGAGAGATTCAAGTGTGGGAGGATGTACCTCCGCAGAATCACTTTTCTTGTCAGTGAATCACACAATCAAATTACAGGAGAATGTGACAGGAATTTGGCTAAATTCCAACGCCCAGTGTCAGAAGGTTATTCATCAACCCTAAGGCTGCGGCAGCAGCAGCCCTCTTTGGCAAGGGATGTTTCTTCTAATTATGTATTGCTCCCTGTGGGCCACCCAGCAGGACCTTTATTTTCTCCACAGTTATTAATCAGCTATCCAGTGTTAACAAGAAGATCAGATCTAGAAGTATGTAAATTCACTCTCAATTCTTTCTCCTAATCACTCAGCAAGCCACCTCAGGAGCTCCCTAATGAGGTGCCGCCAACTAAAAAGCTGTTTTAACGAACCAGCTGGCCAGCTCCTGCTCCTAATGATCACTTCCAAAATGGAATTTTTTTATTTCAAATACACAGACCAGGTCAATATGCAGAAATACATGGTTTTTCGGCAACTTTCTGGTAAAGACTGATCTAAGTTAGGCAAAATTAAAACTGAGTAAGTTACAATAAAAGTATAACATGCCCAATCAAAATAGGAATTCAAAATAGTACAAATTCAGTACCTGGGGACTTTTCTGTCTGTGGCCAAAGACTTTTCTGTCTGTTTTCCATTATCAAAATTTTATCTTTCTGATGTCTCTTCCTCTATCAACTTCAAAATTGGATTCCTACTCTGAAAGAAGTATTAGATGGAAACTTAGGAAATCACCCATCTTTGATGATGTTTTTAAGATTTATTTATGCATACAGAACTGGGGTATTGGCCAGTGGTACAGGGGTGGTGAGAGGATTCACCAGAGACAGAGTGGGGAGCAGAACAGGCAGATTGACAAAGTGCACTGCTAATGGGAGCAGCGGGCAACTCAGGAGAAGTCTGCTGCGCCATGTGGATCACCTCCCTGGCCAAATCAAACTCAGAGCTGAAATAGCTGTGGCTAGCTTCGCATTGCTGCTCTTTAACCTTTTGTGCCACTAGAGAGGGCCCCTTGATAATTCTGACCTAAATTCTATTGCAATTTCATTTAGTTCAACCTAACAAACAGGCCCTAAGAGGTTTTGTGAAAGGGGTTGAGTTTTTTGATAATAACTAATTGTGATAATATGTTTAACATTTAATGTACTTATCATTCCACATGAATATTTTGTTATTATATTTTAAATTGCGCAAATTTTTATAGTCAGCACTATGCTGACATATATATATATATGTATACCCACATTCACTCATTAAACCCTAACATTCAACACTGTCATATCACAAATGTGAAAAATGAGGCAGAAAGGTGAAATAAGGTCACAGATAGGCAAAGGCTAGACTCAAGGACTGCTCGACTTACCAACCATTGCACTGCATACTTGCTGCAAAGTTACTTTGGGTGATAAATCAGAGGAAAAGAAAAAAGTTCCCTTTGATTCCATATACTTTTCGAGCCAATAAAACTTCTTTTTCACCTAGACCCTAAAAAGATAATGTTATACACAGGCGTTGAGAGTGAGTCTATTATATGCTATAGACTTCTTAAATTCAGAATTTACAACTTTTATAATAAGTTTTTATACTGTTGTATACGAAGTCTTCCTCTCTCCCTGATGCCCTAAGTCCTAAAACACAGGAAGATAAATATCCTTCACTGTATTTTTTTATACTATACTGATTATAATTAAGATTCTGCTTAACTTTTCAGAGTTGAGACTAGAAAATAGGAACTAGAGAGAGCACGTATTCGTGTACATGTGCAGGCATGCTCCAGGCACTATGTAAATCATATATGTAAATCAGGCTGCAGTCATGTGGTATAGACAAAAACCATTGATATATTAAGTAGAATACTAAAGATTTCTAGTTTTACTAACTCAATATTCTTCAAACAACTCCCACCATTACCGAGAATTCCAGATGAAGCATTATTTTGCACGCAAAGCTAAGTTCATCAGAAAGTAAAAGAAATTCCCACAGGCCAAAAATGAAAGCAGACCATTATATGATTGAATTGATATTACAGCTAACCTGAAATGGTGGGATATATTTACACTGTGACAAACTGAGGAAATTGGATTTAATATGCACATAGTGATCTGGGGCTCATCTCCCCAAAAGGGTCATCCTTTCTCTATGCCAAGAGTGTCAAGATGATATGGGGAACTAAAAGTTTAATGGAGAACCTGTAAAACCTATGTTGTCTTATGATGTCTGTTACGTCCTAAGGCTTATTATTATCCAAACAATGCAGATTATTTTAAGTTAAATGCAGTAAAGTCCTTAGAGAGAGAGAAGATTTTGTCCTTGCCTAAATCCTCACTCTTCCCTAATCAAAGAGATCAGCATTTCCAAACTTTTGCCCTATCCCTAACGAAAGAATCAACCACTGTTCTACTTAGAATATAGTTTGGAGGATATGGACAGGTGTAGGTTTATCCATTACATGTCCTCTCTGAGAACTGCTCAGTTATACTCTCAGATATCATACAAAGTCTTCCTGATGCTCTTAAGTCCCAAAACACAGAAAGATATGCATCTCTCATGCACGGTATGCTTTAGAATTTACAACGATGTAAATTCTCCATATATGTGTTATTGAATTGTTTTTTCTTTGCTAAGCTATCTGATGTTATTTGTTTACTCATCTAGTCAGAGAAGAATCCAGAAGCATTTCCCCCTAAGATAAAACAAAAAGCCCTGAGACTGTCAAGTAGGAAACTGACACTGGGCCCTACCCCTGCCCACATAATGTACAGTAAAAGAGTAAACTAGAAGTTTCTATCCATCAGCATAAGCACATGGTGTTAAATTTTATCTCTTTTGGCCTAGATTGAGGGAGGGAGGCAGTGGGGAAATGGGGTTTCCTTACTACAAACTCATTGGGTCATTGGGTCATTGTCAGAGGACAATCCAGGAATTCCCAAACTGGAACAGTGCAGAAACAGGACTGAAATAGAGCTCAAACAGTGCTAACGGACAATGGCCAAGCTAGGGGATATGTCTCTGTTAGTGAGTTCTCACTTGCATGTACAATAGCAAAACCAATGAACTATACTTAGGCTCAGGGTCCAACAGAGCTTAACAAACAGGATATTAGGGGATGGTGGCTCTCATCCCAGACGGTGTCTGCAGTATCCAGAAGTCCCAAACAAAGACCACTCGTGGAAGATGAGGTGACACTGCCATAGCCCACAGTAGCAGTCTGAAGGCTGGGCCGATGCCAAACCAGACAGCAGTGATGGGGCTGGAGACCCAGAGGTTGTGGTCAGCTCTTTGAAATGCTGGGCCGAGCCTGAGAGTGCTGCTTGCAGGCAACATCAGAGACAGGTGCAGGGTCCTGAGTTTCTGGGAATGTCTGCAGAGATGTGGCGGTCTGGTAGTCTACAAAGTTCTGGTGAAAGCCACAAAGGTTGACTGCTGGATGTATTTCTCTTGTGCAGGCTGAGAGCAGAATCCTTCAGATTTTGTCTAATGAATGTGTCCTTTTCAAAGGCAGCTGCTGCCTTCTTCAAAGGAAGTCCAACGAATCCTGCTCATTAGAGGTGAGGAGCAGAATGCTTTTCGGAAGGTGGTCCATCAAATCCTAGAACCAGATATAACAGGAGAAAGCCCAGCACAGCCTACACGCAGGTCAGGGCAGACTGGTGGCCTGTTGACTCCAGGAAGCCATGGCCAGAACTGGTCTCACTGGTGTCAGGGGAAGGGAAACATGCACAGGCCTGAGGTATACCTCAGCTGCAAGAAGCCTTCTTGCCCTGCAGCTGAGGTCTGGTAACAAAACCAAAAAATTAGCACATAATAGTGCTAAAATGATTACATTCCGGCAACACTACTAGCAGAAGAAAACCATCAATACAGGAGGGCCACACACCACTATTCTCACAGATAAAACTTTCTTAAAAAATGAATTTATAACACAAAATCACCAAACTCATTCCTAGTAATCTATCATGAGCAAAAGCCAGCAGAAGTAACAAGCATATAACAAAGTTCAGGTTGAGGGATATCAGAACCTCAGATCTTCAGATAATTGAATACTTAGTCAAAAACAGACTTTAGTGTTTAAAGACCTAAAAGATGAAATTAAAACATAAGACTATGGGAAAAACTTCTAGAAATGAAAATGTAATCATTGAAACAAAAAAATCACTAGTCATATTATGCAGCAGATTAGACAGGGCTGAAGAAGGACATAGATTATCGGGCTATGTATTACCAGAATACACAGCAATAAAAGATGGAAAATATTGACAGGAGATAAAAAGACACAGAGGACAGACTGAGAAGATAAACCTATGTTTAATAGGATTTTCAGAAGAATAGATATGAGAAAGTAAATGTTCAAAGAAAGAGAGTTCAAATTTTTTGAGAATTAATGGAAGATATCAATTCTCCAGGAACCACTAAAAACACCAATCAGCAAATATAGAAATGAATCTATATCTCATTACATTATAATAAATGACCCAAGACCAAGCAAATACTGAAAACATCAAGAGGAAGTAATAAACTACAAGGAATGACAAACAGCAGTCTTCTCAAAAAGAATTTTTAAAACAGAACAACTTCAAAATGAAAAAAAAAATAATTCTATGCAGCTAGAGAAGCTTAATTATCACTGAAGTGTGAGGGCAAACTGAAGACATTTTAAGGCAAAGAATGAGGGGTTGAACTGTGCCAGACTTTAGCTGTGAAATCTGTACCCAAATCAGAACTCTCCAAGATCGCAGAACCAGTTTCCTCAATTCCCCACCCCACACTCACGGCATGCAGAGTATTTTGAAATAGGAGTAATGAAATCTTTTGAGACTAAGGAAAAGTTCTCTCCTTACCTAAGTCCTATGTCCTCCCCCAATCAAAGAAAGTATCATCATATCCTAAATGCCTGCCCTGTTCCTAATCAGAGAAGAAACCACTGTCTCCCCTTTGAGGGGGAGGGGAACTCATCTATAATATTTGTAGGCTTATAAGTGAACATGTCCTTCCTTGCTAAAATCCACATCTCTACTCTCAGAGTAAAGATATGGTAACCCCTTCTTGTCTGTCATGTAGAGTCCCCACCCTCCAGTTGATGTGCCAGGTCCCCGAATGCAGGATAATCAAAATATCCCTGATCTGTTCCTTTATCCCTGGTCTGTTCCTTTTTCCTTTAGAATTTACAATAATATAAACTAAATTTTGGCCATTTCTCTTACTACTCTGGTATTAATTTGTTCATCCATCTGGACTTAGAAGAACCCAGATTTTGTGGAGAAATTTCCTGCAGCACCAGGATATCTGAAAGGAATTCTAAAAGATAAAATTAGGGGAAAACAGGAAAAGGAAAAACATACTCTCCCCCCTGCTACAGCAATTGCAGAAGAACCTGCCAAAAGGTTCTGCTCAACCAACCAGAACCTACCCCAACTGATGCAAGTAGCCAGAATGTATCTAAGTGACAGATGATAGTGACCTGAACTTTAGTGGCAAAAATGGGAAAGATAGGAAGTCATCAGAATCTGGATATTTCTATGTATGAAAAAGGATTAAGTTTTATCTGAGTGAAAATGTGAGAGAAATGACACATGGTTCTAATATACTTTGGAGATACCTTGCATAAAAAACAAGTATTTTTGTTTTCATCTGTCCCCCGCCCCACTCTGACAGGGACAAACAACTATATAAGCAACCCTTATATTGTGGTAACAGTTTGGGAGCCTACAACAGTGTAAACAACCCACTAAATATTAAAGGAAAAATAAGATACTGCTTTGCCCACTATACTTTGTATGCTGGAACATTACTGCCCTCTAGTGATGAAAGACAAAACAAACCTATAGAAGGCTAGAAAGTGGCAACCAACACAGCTGAGAAACACACATTTTGAAATTTTTTGTTTTCTTTGTAGCATGACAGACTAGAACTTTTGATGAGAAGATATGATTAATACTACTGTATCAGTAAAGCAAAATCTAACAAACTCTTCAAATCTATCCATAATTCTTAAGAATCCTGGAATCTATGAATTAAATCTGACCATTTTAAGTATAAGAATTAATAGGATTTGTTGTGAGGTCAATGACAGAATCTGCAGTCTACTAATCCTTCCTTTCCTCAGAAAAAACTATCTCTAGTCACCTGAGAGGTCGTATTCATGGGGGACTGTATTTAAAAGAAAGGAGCAAAAGTTACTGATATATTCCTCTTAAGCAAACTTTGATCTCTACATATTAAAAATACTTTAAAAATGGCCTTCAGCAAGCCATTTTTAAAAATCCTACTATAGACTTCTCCAAGTTCTATGGATACTCATGTACCCTATATTTATTTATTTATTTTTAAAGATTTATTTATTTGTGCATACAGAACTGAGGTACAGGCCAGAGGCTCAGGGGCGGCGAGAGGCTTCACCAGAGACAGAGTAGGGAGCAGAATAGGCAGATCGACGAAGTACACTGCTGAGGGGAGCAGCGGGCGGGTCAGGAGAGTTCTGCCACACCATGTGGTCACCTCCGGGGCAGGCGGGAATCGAACTCATGCGGAAGCGGCTTTAGATTGTCAGTGCTGTGCTTTAACCCGCTGCGCCACCAGGGAGGGCCGTACCCTATATTTATTAAGAGAAGATAAAAAGAGTCTTTTCAAGCAAAAATCTGCTGTGTGACTTGATAGAAAATCATGTCCAAAGGGCAGTTTCTATATTAATTTCCAAGGGTGCCATATTTAAGCACGGATCTTATCACTCCAGAAATCTGTCCTATAAATCTAAACATATATATATATATATATATATAAAGAACTAAACTGTATTTTTTTCTTTTTTTGGTGGGAATCCATCCTGTCTTTGGAGAGTGACATAAATATATGTAATGCAGAGCCCTCCCTGGTGGCTCAGTGGGTTAAAGAGCAACATTATGAAGCTGTCTGCAGCAATCTGCAGCTTTGTGCAGGACGTGTTCGATTCCTGGCCAGGGAGGTGACCCACATGGTGCAGCAGACCTCTCCTGTCTCACCCACATCTCTCTAGCAGTGCATTTAAGTCAATCTACCTAGTCTACTCTCCTTTCTGTCTCTGGTGAATCCTCTCACTCCCCTACCTCTGGCCTGAACCATAGATCTTACACACATAAATGAATCTTAGAAATAAATATATGCAATGCAGATATATATTTGGATATTGATTATTGCATGGTTGAAAGTAGGAAAACTTCTGAAGACAAGGCAAACATTTATCAATAAAGGAATAGGCAGATTACTTTATGCTACAGCCATGATGGAAGATTTTGCAGTTGCTCCAAAAAAAAAAAAAGTTGGTTTATTCTCTGTGGAAAAAAATATATATACTGAATATCATGTTTTATTTCTAGAACAATAACCAGAAAACTGTTGATAGAGATTGCTTCTAGGTAGAGAGGATACATTGAAGGAAAAGAAAAGAACTATAGGATAATGCAGATACAACCTTCTGTTTCTCTTTATATCTTTTTAAATGTTTTGACTGTGTTACAAAGAACTTGTTTTATTTGCAATTATAGGATACATATATCATTAAATTAAAATATGTGTAATTGCAGATCAGTTGAACATTATACTGCTGTTAACCTTAGCCTATAGAAGACCTCTATCGTTGAGCTTTCCAAGATGTCTATGCCCTTTTCATTAGTACATTTCTTTTTACTTGAGTGAAGGGAGAAACTCCTGAACATCTTTCACAACCAATTGTTTTAGAAATTATCTGCTAGAAAGCAGAACCTAACGCAAAGGTTAAAAGTTCTGGCATTTAAAAGAGGAAAGTGTCCTCTTTTTTGCAGGAGTGGAAAACAGAGAGATAAGATGTGATACTATGCAATGTAGTATGGCACTGTTGCTTCAAAAAGAGCGGAGGAGACACAAAGGTCACTTTGCAGAATGTTCACTGTGCATATTGCCCATCCCCAAGAGTTGTGAAGAAAACATACACAGTGTCAACACTCCTGAGAGGAGGAAGACTTTCCCATTGGTCACAGCACATTCCATAAGCTAATCTCTGAACTTCTGAGTTCCATGATCTGATACATAACAACTATTCAGGTAGAATCATTCCATGATATTTCATTCAGATCTCAAAACAGAGATTTAAATCTCTTCCTGGTATGGGAGAGACATTAGTCAGGTAGCGTAGAGAAAATCTGAGGTGCACATGGGGAGTGGGAATTGTCTGGAAAGTGATATGGAGAGAATAAGAGGCTTAGTGTTATTTGAGCTTGCATGTCAGCCTAGACCTGTGGCAGTACCTTCTTTTGTCCTACGCACCACTCAATATTAGCAGCTGTTTGGGTTCAGTAAGTAAATGAACAAGAGCAGTACACCAAAAGGAGAATTAGGACTTTGTTTTCTCCATCGAAACCCATGAAGAATTTTATCTTTTTTTTTTTTTGGTCATAGTAAACGCTAGATGCAACCACTTGCTAACCTTATAAGAGTATTCTGACAGGCTCCAGACTTCTAGAAATTTCAGTGAGGAGGGCATTCCTCCAGAAATACGACATTGCTCGCTTGGCTTTTGGTTTTTGGCTTAAATGACAGAAATTCATCTCAGGCTACAGGCTACAAGGTAAGATCAGATATCAGTAGGGCTCTGCTCCTCTGAAGCTGCTAGAACAGGATCAGCTCCAGGTGTCTGCTGGCCTCTGGTAGTTGCTAGCAATCCTTGATGTTCATTGGCTTTTGGACGCATGACTCCCATCTTCACATGTTCTCCTGGTGTGCTGCTCTGGATCCAAATTTCACCATTTTATAATAATGTGAGTCACTGAATTAGGGATTCACCCTCCTCCCATAACCTTAACCTAACTAATTCTATCTGTACATTCTGTAGGGTCACATTCTTTTTTTTTTTTAAGATTTTTATTTCTTTGTTCATACAGAACTGGAGTACAGATCAGAGGCTCAGGGGCGGTGAGAGGCGTCACCAGAGACAGAGTGGGGAACAGAACAGGCTGATTGACAAAGTAGACTGCTGAGGGGAGCAGCGGGCAGGTCAGGAGAGGTCTGCCATGCCATGTGGTCACCTCCCTGGTAGGCGGGAATCGAACTCATGCGGAAGCGGCGTTAGCTTCTCAGTGCTGTGCTTTAACCTGCTGCACCACCAGGGAGGGCCAGGGTCACATTCTTATCCCCACATTCTATGGGGGTGAGGTGAGGAGCTCAACTTATGAAATGGGGGAAGGGAGGCAAACCTCATGACAAATGCATTTTACAAGGAACTTTCTATGTCCCTCTATTTTTCTTCACTTCCTGACTTCCCCTCTATTGCTAGTCACCATCATTTCTTACCTTTTATTCTTGGACTCTAATTGAGTATCCACATATACTCAGCTCCTTGTATCTAGTGTCCATAGTGTACTCACTGTTGCTTGACCATTTTGGTACACAGGGCAATTCTAGTGGCTCCCACATAGTCTTTTATACCATCACCAACTCACCTCATGGATCAGAGAACCAATGTGGGGATTCTATTAGTTGCTGAGTATATTTATGCCAGAACTGGGGAAATAATCACAGAATACATTCAGTATTCTCACTGAGCTGGGTCTGAGCTCAAACACTAAATCACTGACTTTCATAAGCACCTTACTCTAACTGGTGAACTACAGTACATTTTGGGCCTCCTGGAATTAGTGTTAGTTCAGAGACAGTATCTAGTTATCCCCAAAATACCTCATTATTTTGTCTTCTCCAAGCCATAGTCCCTCTAGTAAACAGCCGTAATCCCTTGGGTAAGGCTGGGGGCTGGGAGAAGTGTAAATGTTTGGTAGTATAGCACAGTTAGACTTATTTTCACTTGATCTAGAACTCTTCTACTTATAAAGATCAAACAAGAAATCAGTATCATTAATACACTGCTTATTTCTTTTCTAGGTATATCATAGTCAAAACAGGTCTCTTGAATCAAAAAACTGTTGTTTTCAACTGAATGGGTCAGGCCTATCCAGAGCAAGGGTGATCTCCTTTACTTAGAAACCAACCACCTAGAGTAGTGTTTGATTGAATAACTAGGCCTAATCGTTGCCGAATAGATGCCTAACACTGACCACTGCACTTACTAACTAGAAGCTCTGGGGGTAGTATATTCAAAGCTCTCTAGTGATTCAGATGCACCCTTCAAGTTTGAAACCACTGGTTAAGAGACCAAATCAGCAGAGTAGAACAGATGTTAGAAGTCAACCACAGTGTTTTATTATTATTAGCTAGTATCTATTGCTTACAACTTAAGAATCTTAAAAGATTTACCATATGTACAAGGTTCTCAGTACAAACAACAAAAGTAACTCTTCTAAAACAAAAACAAAAAAAAAATTCTGAATGGAATAGAAAAAAAGCAACTTTTACATATAAAAGTTTTGCTGTTGCCCTTTGCTGTGGCTGAGTTTCTAGCCTTCTCATTAATTTTGTGAAGTCATTTGCAAGGACAGGAAGAAGAACTCCCTAAGGAACTCAGAGTAGCAAGAAAGACGCTTAAAATGATCACACTGCAATATATTAAGTACAAGAGAAAAAATATGTGTGCAGTGTGTTACTGGACGAACAGGGAAACTAAAGTCAGTCTTGGGTACTGAATCAGGATGGAAAAATAAAGGAACTTCAGAGAGAAGCATGCACAAAACTCTAGAAACACTCCTAAGTTTTTTAAAAATATCAGTAGTCACATCTCAGCATCCAAAAAGTTCTAAAGCCTCGTGTAAGTAAAACTGTAAATTTTTATTTCAGCACCCTTTTACCCCTTTTTTATGCCCTCCCAAATGAAGTACCCCCATTTTCTGTATTTATGAGCCATCAACTCCCTAATGTGATCCAATTGCACTGTCATTGATTCTCCTGAAATTATTATCACAGAATGTTTTCCATAAATAAAAAGTAAAAGAACACAACAGATAGAAGAATAACACTAAGAGTAACACTAAGAATAACCGTGTGGGAGGACCCTGAACCCTAAAGACCAAGCTTCTTTTCCAGCCCTTCCTTCCCTCCAGGCAGACGCTAAAAGATCCTCAAAGAACAACCCAGGCTTCTGAGAATAATCTGGGAGCCACCTAGTCAACTCCCTATTCACTCATTTTCTTGAGATTCCAATGACCTACAATAATACATTTAAGAACAAAAATCTGAGGCTAGCATTTTAAGAGTAACAAATTTTATATGCAGATCACTATCACTGGCCCAATCTGTAGCAATTTTTAATACTAACAGTATGGATACTTGGAAATTTATTTTTTTAAACACATTTTTAAAAGAGACTTCTTTCCATACCATTCCTAAATTATTTTTCTGAAAACATTTACCAAATGACTGGTATGTAAGGCAAGACTACCATGGGAAATTATTGTTTAGTGAGTCAGAACAGCTGTGTTAACACCTTTTCCTTTGGGAAGTAGAAGGAAAAAATAACACGAATTTATGTTAAGGCTGGTAGAAAGAATAAGAATAAAAGCCCTTGTTTGTATTTTTTTTCTGTCATTTTAATAAAAGGTTAAAACATATTGCCATATCATTAATTGAGCATCCAGGGAACAGTATTTCGATTGCTATTAAAAGGACTTTATTGCAGCATTTAAACTTCACCTCACAAATGAATATGCATGTTTCAAGCATTTTTTTCAGCATATGTCATTCACAACCTTCTATGTATTTACTTTCTATCTTCACTAAAAAAGGTAGTTCTCACTGAAGCCCCACTACTGCTAAAGCAGTCGAAGTGCCTGAGCTCCAAAGTGACCACGATCCCCAGATTAATCTAATCAGTAGACCAAAGCTTGGTTTAAATGTTTGAAGAGCAAGAGACAGCAAATAAATTATTATTTCTATGAGAGAATGATTCATTAAAGCCACGTAGACTAAAATTTCCATACTTAAAACTCTATTAAGATAAAGCCTTCATTCTTAAGGTTTCTTATGTCATCACAGGTTTTAGAAATTAAACATCACATTTTCTGCATTCCACAGTAATCGGCACTTTCAGAAACTGGAATATGTGCCTGCATGTTACACTAACATACAATTCTCTACTTAAGCATTTTTTCCTAGAACAATCTTTAGCCTCAAATATTAGAATACAAAAAACTATCTAGGAAAAAGCATCAGAACTTTTAAATATTCCCCTTTCCCCAGTTGTTAGCTGGTAGTACTTTTTTTAAAGAGCAGGTGATGAAAAAATCAGAAATTTTGCATCTGATGTTTGACTTCAACTTTTTACTTCCTTATCGTCTTCTGGTACCACCATATCCTAGAATGAGAAAAGTAACATTTATATTTGTCTTTACAATACATTACAATTTCTTATAAACTACCATAGTAACTTGTGTTACTATGTGAGCCAAAAGGAAAGAGGGAAGGAGAAAATGAACCACTAGATGGACCAGGACTATGCAGGATGCAAGGGATTGTCTGCCCACAACAGCCCTCCCAATCATCCAGTCATCAAGTCTACTAAACTGACACATGTTTAGTTTAAGATAAAAAAAAAAAAGAGCAGTGGGGCCTATGCTGCCTCTCACAATTCCAGGGGTAAACAGAAATAATGTTGGGTGGCGCGGTGGAGGTAGATTACAGACTTTCAAAGATTAATGTTATCGAAACATGCACAACATTTGCTGAGACAGAACTACAGGATGACAAGTGTTCCCATCTGGAAAGTCTTTATATATATATAAAAGCTTTCCTTCAGGTTACTTAATAAAGTTTTACAATTTTCTCCTTATAAATCCCATACAGGAATTCTGGTGGCACAAGGGTTAAAGTCTCAGCATGATGAAGCTATCAGCAGCCACTGCAGCACTTCTTCAATCCCCCAGCCAGGGAGGTGACCAACTTAGTGCAGCAGACCTCGCCTATCTCACCCACTGCTCCCCTCAGTTGTGTATTTCAGTAGATCTACCTGTTCTGCTCCCCACTGTGTCTCTGGTGAATCCTCTCACCCTCACACCTCTGGCCCTATGTCCCAGTTCTTGTATGCATAAAGAAAAAAAATCTTTTAAAAAAAAAATGAAAATAAAGAGGTGCTCTTTAAAAAAATTCCCAGGGCCCTCCCTGGTGGCGCAGTGGGTTAAAGCATAGCAGTAAGAAGCTAAAGCCACTTCAGCATGAGTTCGACCCCCGCCTGCCCTGGAGGTGACCCACATGGTGTGGCAGACCTCTCCTGACCCACCCACTGCTCTCTGCAGCAGTGTACCTTGTCAGTCGGCCTGTTCTGTTCCCCACTCTCTGGTGAATCCTCTCACTGCCCCTGCACCTCCAGGCAGTACCCCAGTTCTGTATGCATAACTAAATAAATCTTTTTTTTTAATCCCATATATATATGTTATTTATGGTTTTTTTTACAATTTGTTTCCACTGAGAATGAGTCTTCTTTTTTCAGTTTACATTCTGCATATTTATGTTCTTCTATGACCTCCCAATTCACACTTCCCTTTTTTTCTCAGAAAGTAATCACTATCTTAATATCAAGCAGCATAGGTTTATGTACATTTTTAAATGTGACTATAAACCCATTGTATATATCCTCTGTGTTTTTCTCTGTACTTGATAGCATTATCCACATTATTGCTTAAGATATGTGGCCACATTCATTCTCAGTGTCACAGCGTTCCATGGTATATAACTACACTTGATTTACTCATTTTCCTGCTGATATGTGGGTTTCTTCTAGTTGAAAGATATTATAAGCAGGGATTCTTACCATTCCAGGTACAAGTGTATGCAGCCATGTATCTGAAAATCAAAGTCTAGGGTATGATTATGTTCAATTTTAAACAGTTTTATTCAAAGCAGTGGTATCAATTTATTAGTACTATGAGAATTCCACTTTTACAGTTCAAGATCTATTTAAATGTTTCTTCTATCAATTTCAAGATTTAATTATTATGCTGTAACTTCCCCCCACTAAAGAAGAAAAATCCACAGCAATCTATTCTGCCTCATTAAACACCTACTCCCATTCTCTGCTAATTTGATGTATGTTTAATTTCAAATAGTTATTTGTATCCCTGCCTTGTACAAATATCCTTTTAGCAACTGCAATACTAAAAAATTTTAACAATGTATCATAATACATTTTTACTATGTTTACTGAATCTTAAAAGTTTACTTCTACCTAGACAATTGTATTTTAGAACTTAAAGGGTCCATAGAGCTTACTAAATTGAACATATGTAGAAACCAACATCCAGGAAGATTTAAGTTAAAACCTTGGATACTGGTAGAAGTGAACCTAAGCCAAATCCTGTTGGATTTTTTTTTTTTTTAAGATTTATTTATTTATACATACAGAACTGAGGTTCAGGCCAGAGGTGCAGGGGCAATAAGAGGATTCACCAGAGACAGAGTGGGGAGCAGAACAGGTCGACTGACGAAGTACATTGCTGAGGGGAGCAGTGGGCCAGTCAGGAGAGGTCTGCAGCGCCATGTGATCACCTCCAGGGCAGGCAGGGATCAAACTCATGCTGAAGTGGCTTTAGCTTCTTAGTGCTTAACCCATGGCACCATCAGGGAGGGCCCCCAAATCCTGTTGGATTTTTAAAGAATGACTACAAGTGACAGCAAAGAATGAAATGGAATTGTATTTTAATCTCAGTTACCTGTGTTACTAATATTTCTGGGGAATATACCAAAGCCATGACTACTAAACATATAGCCACTCATCTCTGTAAGTTCCCAAACTATTTCGATCCATAATAGGAACATCTGTATTTCTGCACTTACCTGATGCTGTTCTGGTTCTTGTCTCTGAATTTGAATGTCCTGAATAGCCACCTGCGCCTCCATGCAGTGGTGAGTAAGCACGACTATTCCATGTGCTGGAGTATGAGGAAGTAGGAGATGGATAGTACCATGAGTCTGAAAAAGGTGTTGCTGCTCTATAAAGACATAAAAACATGTCAGGGTTTTTTTTATATATAATTTTAAATACCTTCTTAGTCCTAAACTATTAGGAAAATATCTTTATCAAATGACTTTTTCCTCAAAGTTTAGCCTACCAGGGTTAACATGAAATAAATACTGTTTTATATTCTGATACTGTTAGTTATTGCCAAGCGGAACAGAAGTAACATAGAATAAAGGCTCTTTCTTTCTGAATTTCCACTTAAAATCTAATCTTAAACCAGCAATAACACCGATACTCCCAAATCTGGCCTCCAGGTCTTTTCAGTCCTGCCTCTACCATTTTCCTACCAAAGCAGACTAACTATTCCCCAAATGTTGTGTTCTTTCCTGCCTTATTTTCTCAAAAGTCAAAGTTTTCCCTCTCTTGTCATATATATAATAAGATACATAGGAAAAAAAAAAAGGAAATATATACAAATATTTATCAAAGCGCACAGTATACTTCCCCAATCCCTAAAAATATGTGATCTAATAGGAAAGCATCACAATTTATTTTTCTTAATAATACCAACCCCACTGAGTTAAAAAATAAGATGAAAGCAAAGCCCACCTATTGCTTCCAAACAAGTATCCCAATATTCCTCCAGTTCCCAAGCCAGTCCAGAACCCTGGTCCTGAATTTTCATATCCTTGTTGTCCTGTGAAAGCACTTCCAAAACCTGAAGTTGCACCATGTGGCCCTAGAAATAAAAGTGATATATCATTTAAACAAAACATAGGCTATAAAACCAAAAGTAACATGACATTTCAACTATTTCATCTATACTATTTATTTAAAAAGCTGAGTTCAATGTACAAATACATTGTATTTTAAGAGGTGTAACTAAAACACTGGTTTATAACTAAAAAGTGTATTTTCACCAAAAATGGAAAAGGAAAGATTTATTCTAAAATAGGAGGGAGGATCACAAATTAGAAAGTGACCCACCCCACCTGTCAGAGCTCCTCCTTTCTGCAAACGTTAACATCTCTAGGGCTTCCCTAGTGGACCTAGAAAACTATCAAGCTTCTGCTAGCCACTACAGCATGAGTTCAATCCCTGGCTGGCCAGCAGGATGACCCACATGGCACAGAAGACCTCTCCTGTATCACCTGCTGCTCCCCTGAACAGTGTATTTTAGTTAATCTGCCTGTTCTGCTCTTTCTCTGATGAATCCTCCAGTTATCATACGCATACATAAATGAATCTTTAAAAAAAAAAAAGAGTAAACATCTCTAAAGGTTCCAAGTGACAGCTATACTTCAGTGTCTTAAGAGAGGAATTCAAATGGAGGCAGCCAGGTATTTCTTTATATAACTTTAGGAAGCCAGGTCTTAAAGGGAACAAAATGTATCTTCTGCTCAGAGGATATCTTTTTTAAATTGATGCATAATATACATAAAGGTAAGTGTGCTAACCTCTTTGTACAGCATAATAAATGCATACATATGTACCCATCCAGGTATCCATCACCCACATCAATGGAAAATTTCTAGCACCCAGAGGCTTCCCCATGACAATTCCCAGTAAATAACCATCCACATCAGGGATAAATTTCATTATGACTTCTCAACACTTTAGTTTTACACACTTTGAGCTTTTTATAAAATAGAACCATACAGTAGGTACTATTTTGTCTCTTCCGTGTGTCACACCATTATGTCTATGAGGGGTTTTGTCTTTTTTAACTGACGTATAGTTTAAGGGGAGGAACCCACAATTTGTCTCATTCTAGTTATTATGGCCATTCTGTTTTCATTTTTTTTTTACTGTTGTGAATAAAAACTGCTATAAATATTCCTGTGTATGTCTCTCTGTGCACCTATGCACACATTTCTCTTAGGCATGTATCCAGGAATGGAAGTGCTCAGTCATAGAGCAAGCTTATGTTTAATTTAGTAGATACTGGTACTTTGCAAAGTGTTTTACCATTTGTGTGTGTTTTACCATTTTAACTTCTTCCAGCAAATACCAGTTGATTACATCCTCATCCATACTTGTACTCTGTCTTTTTAATGTTAAGCCACAGTGGGAATTATATGGTGGGTAATAATGGACTCTGTAGTTTCAACATGCATTTCCCTGAAAATTGAGATGCTAGGCACTTTCTCATATTTTCATTCTCCATATGGATATGTTCTTTTATTATAAAATGGCTATTCAAATGTTCCACCCAATGTTCAATTGTCTTTTCTTGGATTTGTAGGAATTCTTTATATATGTCTTTTGTTGGAAATATGTTTTACAAATATTTTCTCCCAATCTGCAGCTTGCCTTTTCATTTTCTTATCTTTTGCTGACTAGACATTCTTAATTTAAATAAAGCCTAATTTATCTACTTCTCCTCTATTACAGCTAGTGCTTCTTTGTGTTCTAAGAAAGTTTTTCCTATCCCAAGGTAATGACAAGTATCTTCCTACATTTTCTTCTGGAAACCTAACTGCTTTAATTTTTATGTTAAATCTATAGTACATAGTGAATAAATTTTGTGTGTAGTTGAGATAGAATTCAAAATAATGTTTCTCATCAAGCCTAATCAAGTTTTCTGATTAAAATAATTTATAATTTAATCATATATCCTTAAAATAGTAATCACAATTATGCTTATAGAGAAACAGAAGAGGGAAACAAAAATGAAAGTAAAAAATAAGACAAGCCTGGTTTGGTTTCCCCAATGTAACCATTTTCCTTTTCCGAAACCAGCACCTCACATCTACCCTACTTCTTGCTATTGCTGTGGGAAACATACCTGTGAACTCAGACTTAAAGCCTGGGGGAGCAGGTCCTGCTGAGTTGGTGAATCTCTGATAACGGTGGGAATACGAAGGATACTCAGAGTATGGTGGAGGAGGCTCTTGACCATCACTAAGGAACAACTTATAAACTCCAAAGGCAATAGCAAGTAGCACCACAATAGTAATCAATCCACTGATGCCACCGGAATCTGAAGAGTACAACTTATTGTAATAACCAGAGAAAGAGTTAAAGGCGTTATTTTTTCCAGACTCTCTCAACTTCTTCAGACCAATTTCTGTATAATCTAAGTTATACTCCAAGCCACAGGAACCTCTAAGTACATACTGGTCTTCAGAGGATTCATAGCCTTCACAGCTCACCACAGTTTTTCCAAATTTGTATGCAATATCTAAATCGGTCTTACATTCCCACTGTGAAGAAAAGTAAAAGCAGATTATTAGAACCAAAGGATTTTTTTTTACTTAATATATATTATATGGGCTACATATCTATCATAAAAACTACAAAATGAAGTAAAAGAATGACAAAATTCAGGAAAATGAGTACTTCTATGTTACATGGCAAATTAGAGGATTCTAAGGTATTGGTAATGCTAATTAAGCTAGGTGGTGAAGTCTTAAGTACTCATTTTATTCTATTTCTACTCCTTACCTGTCTTATAAGAAATTCTTTTGTAGTTAAGAATCCATCATTTATAAATTTTAAGCAAATTCTTAAATGTCGATTTTTGTCATCATTCCGCATGTGTTCTTAAAAGAGTTTTTTTATTTTATATTAAGGCTTAAAAGTCAGCATCATATCTGAAGATCTCACTACATATAACATCAGAAATACTAGATAACCTTCTGAGAAAAATTTTCTACACAGATTTTACAAAATCATAAGACTAAGTTTCCAAGAGTTCAATTTTGAAAGTAATTCTTAAAATTCAAGGTTAGATCAAATTCTCAGTATTTTGAACCAAATAAGTAATGTATTTCTGTAACAAAGAGACAACTAAGTAGATTGGTTTTACAACCTTTCTATAATTTTAGACAAATTATCTTCATCTATCAAAGTCCAGATACATTATTTTATTTTTTCTAAGTTTCACTAAAATAGAATTTACACACCACATAGTCACCCATTTTCAATGGCAGGTAGTATATTCACAAACTTGTTAGATCAACAACATATCCAACTTTAGAATAATTCCATCACCTTGAAAAGAATCTCATATCCATTAGTAATCCCTACCCCCATTACTCCCTAAATCACTCCGCTGTAGGTAGTCACGGATGTCTCAATGACTTCCCTATTCTCACATTTCATATATAAGGAATCATACAACATGCATGGTCTTTTGTAACTGGATTTTTTCCTTAGCATGTTTTCAAGGTTCACCCAAGCACTTCAGTGCTTTTCAAAGCTGGTAAATAATTTATCATATGGTTGTGCCGTATTTTCTTTATTCCTTCATCAATGATGGAATTTGGATTGTTTCTACTTATCTGCTATTATGAATAATATTTCTATGAACATTTACATACAAGTTTTGTATGGACATGTTTTCCATTTTCTTGGGTGTGACTGACTAGGTTTTCTAGGAGTGGACAGACTGGGTAACTATGTTTAATCCTTTGGAGACCTGCCAGGCAGTTTTCCAAAGTGGCTATGCCTTTTTACATTCATAACAGCACTGCGTGAGAGTTTCTACACATCCTCACCCACACTTGTTAATATGTCTTTTTTATTATAGCTATCCTATTAGGTACGATGTATCTTAGTGTGATTTTACTTCCTTGATGGCTAATGTTGCTGAACATTTTTCATGTTTATTGATCATTTGCAAATCTATGGAGAAAGGTATACTCATAAGTGGATAAGCTCCACTTTAATTTGGTTATTTGTCTTTTTATTGACTATAACAGTTATTTATAAATTCTAGATACAAATCCCCTACCAGATAAATGATATGCAAAAGCTTTCTCCCAATGTGTGGGTTGTCTTTTCACTTTTTTTTTCTTTGTTTGGTGCATAACATTATTTACCTATTTAATTCAAATTAGACAAGTGACTCTAACAGTGACTGAGCGAAGTTTTACATTCCTTTACCCGAACAGTACTGGATTTGATCTAATTTAGGTTGACATTTAGGACGAGAGCTAATATGCTTTTCCACCCTTCTAACTATACTTATGAGGTAAAGTTGTTTTACATTGTTTGTTTTAGGGGTTATGGGACCAAACCTCCAGCAAAGGTGTGTTTTCACACCATGCCCACTACCAAAGTCCCAATATCCTCCATTGTATTCCATAAAAACATCTCTTTCTCCTACTCCCACCCTCGCCCATTCTAGTTCCTCAGCTCCCAAATCAAATGCCAAGGGTTTGTTACTAGTTTGGTTTTGTCTAACCCTTTATTTTGATTCTCTATAGTCTATATTAGTGAAACCATCCCCTATTTGCCTTTCTCCTTCTGACTTATGTCCCTTTGCATTATCTTCTCCAGCTCCATCTAAATTGTTACAAATGGCAAGAGTTCTCACTCAAGATAGTTTTATTTGGGAGATGTATAAGTTTGCTAATTTAGATAAAACAAATCTCTTGGCATTTTATCTTAACTAACATTTTCTCAATCATGTATAATAAAAGTGATTTCCGTCATTATAGTTAAACTCTTGGAATTGGAAGAGGCTCTCTCTTGCTACAAAATGTAAGCCAAATGTATGAAATCCTATATACTTCTTTCCACATGCTATTCTCTTCTTTATTGCTTCAGCTCTAAAAATCGTACCCTTCCTTCTTAACATAGTTCAGAACTTCTCCTTTAAGTCTTCTCCAAACCCCCCAACTAGATATCACTTTGTTAGCTCCTACACGTAATTAAGTAATTGTCTTATCTTTTCTACTAGAAAGACAGTTTCCTAGTAGAAACTATGACTCCATATAGCCATTTTTACATACTGTTTAATATATACTTAATGAATGTCGTCAATTAGTGTCTTTATTATCCATCAAGGCCATAAAAGTAATTTAAAATGGGAGTGAGACTTTTGTGTTAATCAGAAGACTCCATGATTCAGTTCGAATCTTTGGGGAAAATAATGGAAGTCTGAACTCCATCTCTGAACAGCACAGGCCATGCATAAAGGAAATAACAAAGAAAAATATCCTAAGAGAAGAAATTATCAGCACAAGTGTCTTACCTAATGCCCAGCTATCTTAATACTTCTTGAAAGCAAGAATACATAATGTAAACATAGTAGTGATTTAACCTGAATTCATTTAATAAAATCTATTCCATTTCTAAAGCATTGTAACTTTTGGAACTTCAAGGAGATATTCTACCCTATCTACAAAATGCCAGTCTCAAATAAATTTCATTGCAGTGCTTCATTCAGAAGTAACTACCTTCAGGTATAAAACTGTTTTAAACTTCAGTGTTGGAAGCACAATACCTCCATTATTTACAATCCACAAACTCCTTATCATATGAACTTTATTTCTTAAGGGTAGGTTGGTATTCTTTGCAGAATGTAGAAAAATGACAGACAAAGGGGATCCTCTGCCTCTGACCCTAAGAACATAAAAAGTTTTTATTTAATTACTAATATCTTAGAAGAAATTTAAGGTACAAAATTTAAATTGACTATTTCCATTTACTATTTAAAATCAGTTCATTTCTTTTGGAGGATGTTTTTTCCAAAAAATGAATGGCCAATTTATATTTATATATTTTAGGTTAATCAGAGATTTTCTATATGTGTTTCCCAAAAACAGTTAATAATGTCCCAATTAAGACTTTTTTAAGGAAAAATTCCATTTAGAAAATCCACCAATACAATGAATATTACCTGTACATCATAACCATCCCAACCTTTGTTCTGACATTGTATGACTTTTGGAGTATAAGAATCACACCCAGCTGTGCCTCCTACACATTTCAACTGTGGGATGGGATCCAGCCTACGGGAGGTGGTATAGCGGTCATAGTGAAGAGTAAGAGCTTTAACATCCCGCAACAGTATTCTATCTGAAAAAGAACACAAATAAACAGCTAATAAATATAATTTCATATTCTACATAGAAAAAAGGTGATGAAACAATTTCCCAAAGTCACCCCAACAACGTCCAGTTTTTTTACACAAAAATCATAGTCATACATTTAAGCCCTCCCTTTATTTCAGGGTGGACGCCTCCCTAGCTGCTTCTGTATCACCTGTCTGCCTACTTTTTGTAAAGCCAGAACAAAGTGTTCATTAACCTAAAATACTGTACTGTTGTATGACATTAATGATCAAGTGGCAAAAATACACATGAATATTCCTGAAACTCACTTAATAACTTAAATGTCTGTCAAGTGGTGAATGGTTTAATAAAACAGTTAATAAAACTGTTGAGTTAACTACAGCTCATGAATGAGACTGAAAGTAGCAAAAACATTTTCAGTAAAATATAAGTTACAAAATATTTAGTGTAATAGTCTTAACATAAAGCTTAAAAAGCCAGCAAAGCAGAACAACATACTGTTATAAAGTAAATGTCTGGAAAACAATCCTAAAAGCAAAGGGGAACCAAAAAAAGGGTCAGGTAATAAGCATACTTATATTAGATAAAATAAACATCCAGTTTAAAAAAGGTAACAAGGGACAGGGATAGACATTATATAATGATTAAGGGGTAAATACAGCAGGAAGATATAACACTTATCAATACATATGCACTGATAAGACATTATATAATGATTAAGGGATAAATACAGCAGGAAGATATAACACTCATTAATATATATGCACTAAACGAAGAAGCACCAAAATATATGACAACTATTAATAAACATTGACTGCAACACAATAGTTCACCACCCCATTTATATCAACGGCCAGATCAATCAGAGAGAAATCAAGGAGGAAATGACAGCCTTAAATGAGGAATTAGAACAGAGGTGCCTAGTAGACATTTATTGGACACTGTATCCCAAAAAGCTGGGTATACATTCTTCTCGTGTGCGCATGGGCTACTTCCAGAATGGATCACATGTTGAGCCATAAAACAAGTGTCAATAAATTCATTAAAACTGAAATCATGAGGCCTCCCTAGTGGCACAAAGGGTTGAGTCACAGCACTAAAAAGCTGTCTACAGCCACTGCAGCATGAGTTCAATCCCCAGCCAAGGAGCTAGTTCACATGGTGCAGCAGACCTCTCTCCTATCTCACCCACTGGTCCCTTCAGTGTATTTCAGTCAATCTACACATTCTGTTCCCTACTCTGTCTTCACCCCACCCCCTGCACCTCTAGCCTATACCCCAGTTCTTAAACACAGAAAGAAATCTTTTTTTAAAAATAACATTAAGTATCTATCTCACACTAGACACAAAAATTAGCTCAAAATTAAAGGCCTTGATTTAAGACTAGCAACCATAAAATACACAAAAGAAAACATAGGTAAAAACACTCCACAACACTGACTTCAGGAAACTCTTTAGAGACTTGACTCCACTAGCAAGCAAAAAAAATGCAACATCAACCTAAAAAGTTTCTGTACAGTGAAAGAAATTATCACTAAAACAAAGACACCCTACTGAATGGGAGAAAATACCTGTATATCATATATCTGACAAAGGACTAATATCCAAGATTAACAAAGAACTCATACAACTCAACAAAAAGAAAGCAACCCAATCAAAAAATGGACAGAAGATATAGACACTTCTCCAAAGACGACATACAGAGGCAAACAGGCATAGGAGAAAAAAAATTCAACATCACTTGTCATAAGACAAAATGCAAACCAAACCCACGATGAGATACCACCTCACTCCAGTGAGAATGAACCATATCCAAAAAAAAAAAAAAAAATAGAAACAAATGTTGACAAAGATGTAAAGAAAAAAGAACCCTCATTCCCTGCTGATAAGAATGCAGACTAGCCCATCCCCTATGGAAAACAGTGTAGGGTGCCTCAAAATATTAAAAATAGATCTACCATATGATTCAGCAATTCCACTCCCAGGTCTCTAACCCAAATATAAAGTCACTAATCCAAAGGGATATATGTCCTCCTACATTCACCGCAGCACTATTTACAGAAGTCAAGTTATGGAAACAATCTTGATGCCATTTGACAGAACAGTGGATATATGCTAGTGTTATAAAATATATACTATGTTACTACATATACTACTCAGCTATATATTAAAAAAAAATGCCACTTGCACCAACATGGATGCAACTGGAGAGAATTATATACTAAATGAAATTGAAAGAAAGACACTAATCAATGGATTTTACTCATGTGAACCACAGAGAAAAAAGAAGGAACCAACAAAAGTAAACCAAAACAAACCCTAAAAGGAGTGCTGCTAGAGAGGGAGGGAGGACAGGGTGGCGACAAAGGGGACTCAGCAGACAGGATAAAAGATTGTGGGTGCTTTGGTTGTGGGAATGCTGTAATAGTGTACATATGAGGAGGTGTGAACATATTCTTCTAAAGCATATCTAGAATTGTAAATCAGTGTTACTTCAATAAAGAAAAATATTAATGAAAGGATTATTTATTAAGGATCTGCTAAATATATATATATATATAAGAAAAAATAACTTTCCGTCAAAATAAAAAATATCTTTCCCAGAATTCCTCCAGTCAACTGACCAGAATGGTTTAGTATCAAGAACTCTAGTAAAATGAGTAGTTAGCTTTTCCAAATGAGTATTTACATGGAGACTGACAGACAAAGAGAAGCAGCTACAGAATGGCATTTGAGTAATCATCCAGTAGAGTCTGTCATGCCTGGAACAAACAGTAGAAGAAAGAAAAAGAGTTTAGAATTTCTGAAACTACAAAGTCCAAGAGAACTTTCTAAAAGGTGATCCTGTTATAGTAAGTAAGAGAATGTGATAAAATATTTGAATATACTATCAGTTACCAAGTCAGCAGCTTTTTCTACGCCTATTCTATTCAATTCAAAATGAAGTCGAGGGTCCTCCTGGTGTCACCTCCAGGTGACTGTGAAGCGCAGCACTATAAAGCTATCAGCAGCCACTGCAGCATGAGCTGGATTCCCAGCCAGCGGGGTGACCTGTATGGCATGGAAGACCTCTCCTGTCTCACCCGCTGCACCCCTCAGCAGTGTATTTCATTCGATCTACCCATTCTGCTTCCCACTCTTCTCTCTGGTGAATGCTCTCATTTCCCACATCTCCTGGCCTGCGCCGCAGCTCTTGTATGCATAAACTTTTTTTTAAATGAGATGCACAGCATGTCAATTTAATGACAAAATGCATGCATGAATAAAACATCTAAAAATGAACTTAAGATCAATAGATATGTCTTTCTTACATAGATCACATATAAGACCTAAATAAAGTTAATGGACTTTGTGCCAGAAATCCAATCGAGTATTTCTGGAACTGGAATTTCTATGGGGGTCCTATGGAAAATTGATGTCTATAAATAGCCAATTTTTTAAAGTGAATACAATATTTTACCAACTAGTAAAGCTTATGAGAAATCAAAATGCTATGGAATTGGAACATAAACAAGGGAAATAGCTCACACACATAAATAAAATCGAGAAGTAAATCTACACCTATATGGAAGTGTGATAGAAGTAAAGGAGCATCTTACTTCAATGAAAAAAGGATGACATTTTTTATAAGTGACACTTGCATAACTGACAAAATTACAGCTAGAAAAAAAAATAGACCTAAAACTATATAAAAACTTAATTTCACACAGGCTAAATAATATCTAAAATTTCTAAAGCTAGATATTAAAATGCTAGATTAAACTCAAACTACCACTTCATACATAAAAAATATAACAATGAAAATGTTAAATGGTTCTAAAAGTCATAACATTAAACTAAATAACAAGAATAAAGATAACATGATTTTATTGTAGCAGGACTGAGAGCATATAAAGAACAGTGAATTCTCATCACCAACTTTAGCCAAGTCAGTTCATTTATCTGTGTAAACAGCTTCCTTACCTATAAAATTACAATGGTATCAACCATAAAATTATTGTTTATCCAGCAGAGTACTTGACACATAAGAGGTAATTAAGTACAGTAAACATCACTAAGAATGTTTTAAGAACTATATACATATAGGGTACCATTAGCATAACTGTACAACTCTTTTCCTCCTTAGAAGTCCAAATGGTTACTTCTCTTTTGTGACTCCCAAGTACCTATGTTGAAACCCTACTCCCCCAATGCGATGGTATTTGAGACTGGAGCCTTCAGGAGATGGTTAGTTTTATAACAGATGAGGTTATGATAAAGAACCACCATGACAGAATTAGAACTTTATGAGAAACAATTCAGAGAGCCTCACCCCTCCCCTCTCTGCCATGTGAGGACATCAAGAGAAGACAGTTAACTGTGAACTAGGAAGAGTGCTTACCAGAAACCAAATATGGTGGCACCTGGTTCTTGGTCTTCTTCCCCAAAAGTATGAGCGATAAATGCTCCAAAAGTGTGAGCAATAAATGCATGTTGTTTAGGCTACCCAGTAGCTTAAAATATGGTACCTTGTTGTAGCATCCTTAACTAGGAAAGTTCTATGAACAAACCATACCAGTTATATACCCCACTGGTTATATAAATCAAAGAAAACACCTCCAGACTCAAAAATCAAAATCCTCATGTAAGTCTCAGTTAAGACCTACAATTTAACTCCGCCAAATCTGATTTTCTCTCAGTCTCCCCCATGTCAAGAAATGGTAACTCGGGCCCAAGCTCTGGAATCATATTTGTCTTTACTCCTCTCACCCCCTGTATCTAATCCTTCAGAATTTCATGTCAGCTCCACCTTTAAAATAGGTGAGAAGAGAGTCCAACTTCACTGTTTCCCCGCTAGCCCAAACCATCAACATTCATAAAATTCACTGCACAGCAGCCTCTTCTCTCTCCCAGTTTTCTCCCTAACAGACTGTTTTCCACAGAGGACACAGAGCCTTGAAAATATAAGTCATAGTAGATCATTTATTATTACTCTCCCCTCAGATTTTTGAGCAAATGTCACCTTAACAGTAACTTCTTTTGTAAACAACAGGCATTTTGAAAGTCCCCTCTTCTGCCTGCACATCCTGCTCTCTTCACCCTGTTTTAACATTGTCCATACTACTTTTACAGTAAGACATGCCACTTAATGTATTCACTGTTTTTTTGTTTGCTGCTATATTCCTAATACCCTGAAGAATCATTTAAATATAAAACTAATTCAAATAATTTCTAAAATTCTTACATATTATCTTTAGAACTGGTACTATTTCTTCCCAATTATTGACCTATGTAATCTAAAGTACATCAAAAGTCAAACGAGACATATCAGAGTGGTCAATGCTTTAGTAAGGAACTGGAAAAAAATTAAGCCAAACACCTTCAAAAACAGCTCAAATTAAATTTAATTTGTAAATTTATAAAAATCAATTGTGTTTACTCTGCAAAGTGTTTTGGTGCTCTTAACTACAGAGCAATAGTTTTATAGAATAAGTGAATTAAGAGCTACCAGGTAGTGGTGCACCATTAACTTAAATTTGTTTCCATTTTAAAATAATTCCCCTGATGGAAAGCTGCATGGAAGATCCTGAAACTACTAAAGTTGGAGTTACCATATGACACAGTAATTCCAATCCGAGGAATATACCCAAAGATCATAAAAACATTAATTCAAAAGGAAACCTGCACTCCTATATTTATTGCAGAACTATTTACAATAATTAAGATATGTCCAAAACAGATGACTGGATCAAGAAGATGTGATATATATACACGATGGAAATATCATTCAGCAATCAAAAATATAAACTCATGCCATTTGCAGCAACATGGATGGAGCTAGAAGGGCTTATGCTCAGTGAAAAAAGTCAGCAGGAAAAAGTCAAAACTAGTAGGCAAACTATAAATCGGGAGACACAACAGGGAGTGGGGGTAAATCAAAAGGGAGGGAAGAGCAGAATAGAACATGGTGATAGTTCACAGGTGTTTTGGTGGTGGTAATTTTTTTTATTATTATTATTACAAAAGTTTATTTTTACATCATTTTTTTTCCATCTCAATTGTAATCCCCGCGGGTTTCCCATCACCAAGTCACCCGTGTGCCATCACCATAATCCCGTGCATTTCCCTTCCCCCCCACCCCCGTTTTTGATCCCATTCCCCACTCCATGGTGGTGGTAATTTTATGGGGATTACACCTGAGAGGAGTAATCTTGTACAAAATTTTGTATAAAAATGAACAGTGTAAAAATATATTTAAAAAGGGAAATAGCACTTGGAGCCTTATAGTTAAATTTAATTTTCAAATAAATGATCCACCTTATTAAATAAAATTAATAATAAAATAAACCCCCTGACTCTTCACCTATAAACTTCCTTTTTAAATATGAATTGACTATGGTTCAACTAATTAGCATTTCACTCCAGTTTTTAAATTGTAATTTTAATCAATATCTCTTATTCAGATACAACTTTCCAGGCTCGTATCAGAAAATGTATATAGACATTTAAATCTAGGGCCCTGCCTAGTGGCGCAAATGGTTAAGGCACATTATGAAACTATCCCCTGACACTAAAGCATGGGTTGAGTCCCCACCCATATGGAGAGGCAGACCTCTCCTGTCTGTCCCACTGCTCCCTTCAGCAGTGGATTTCATTCAATCTGATTGTTCTGCTGCTCTTCACTCTGTCTCTGGTGAATCCTCTAACCCCCTTACACCTCTGGCCTGTACCCCAGTTTTTGTATGCATAAATAAACAAATCTTTTTTAAATAAATAAATAAATCTGGCCCTCCCTGGTGGCACTGCAGGTTAAAGCATAGCACTAAGAAGCTAAAGCCACTTCCACATGAGTTCGATCCCCGCCTGACCCAGAGATGACCCATATGGCAAGGCAGACCTCTCCTGACCCGCCCACTGCTCCCCTCAGCAGTGTACTTCCTCGATCTGCCTGTTCTGCTCCCC
>NW_004567115.1:18015708-18025228 GCF_000260355.1 Condylura cristata
ATCTGCCTGTTCTGCTCCCCACTCTGTCTCTGGTGAATCCTCTCACCCTCCGCTTCTCTGGCCTATACCCCAGTTCTGTATGAATAAATAAATATTTTTTAAAATAAAATAAATAAGTAAATCTAACTTGGCTTTTTTATGTATTGGTAATTAAATATCCATATTTAATAGGCTACTCAAAGTCAAGTACTTTCAAATAGTAGCTTCTTCCTCTTTTCAGCACTTAAAATAGAAAATCACAATAAGGTTGGCCTTTCCTATCAGCAAATCACAAATGCAGTATTGGTTACTTTTCATGACTTAGTAGTATCTTTACTCCCCAAACCAAAACCTACATTTTAATTCCTAAAGTCATTTTTTTAAAGATAATTCCAACTTAAGAACATGAATCACTTAATAAATGCAAAACTATATATTAACTACCTGGAATATTAAAGACCCCATAAAATTCATCAGACAATTCTAATAATATAGTGGCATAAAAATTATTTTCCCTAGAAATCACTTAACATGTACCATCACACAAATACGTATTTTTTTTTCCTAGGGTACAGTGAAAACAATGGGGGAAGCTGACATAAGGCAACAACATACTGTGAAGAGACTAAGAAGCAAATTAACGGGGGGAGTAAGAAGCAATGACTTCGGCTAACATAAATAATACGGGCTATAATTCTGCTAATCTACCTGCAAGGTTTGCAGTCCTGTCCACTGTGACTCACAGACAGGCGGTGCCATGGCAACTGCCAGCCTAGCAACAGGCAGCAACGATGACATCAGTCTTGACAACAAAGTAAAATGCGCAGGTTAGTGTCTAGCTGTCCAGCCAGACACACGGTTGAGAACTGTAGCCCGAGAAAGGAGATTGTAGGCAAATTTTCTTAGTCCAGGAACGGGTGAAAGGAAACGATGGAGTCGCGCCACCCGCCCACTCTCCAACCATCCCCGCTAGTCCCTAGGATATTTGCAACTGAGCAAAAAGAGGTAGGCAAGGCACTGAAACTGGATGGAAAGGAGGTGTCAGGGCCAAAAAGCTCAGGGGAGACCGACGGAAACGGTAGCCCGTGGGGCCTCTGGGCACAGGCTGAAGATCGCGGGAAAGGGCGAGTGAGAAGAGCACTCACCGGGGTCGTTCCAGCCCAGGGCCGTGCACGCGATCTGCAGAAGTACAATAAGGCAGAAGAAAAGGCGGCGTCCGGCCGCTCCGAGCCCACAGGCCGCGACCATGGTGCTTGCGAAGATGGCGCACAGCTTACAGGCGCTAGCGGGCCGGAACCCGGCCTGCGGAAGTCCGCGCGCCGCTGCGCAGTCACGCCCGAGGCCCCGCAGCGGGAAAGGTAGACGCGCCTGCGGAGCGGCAGTCGCACGGAAGATCTGTGCGCTAGTGTCACGTCACGCCGCTGCAGCGCGTGGGGGAACCTGAGTGGACGCTGCTGGCCCCGCCCCCGGGGTTCAGCGAGGCTCCAGGCGGGGTCGAGGGCGGAGCGCTGCTGCTGGAGGCGGGGCCAAGGGCGGGACGCAGAGACTGAGCGAAGATGCTGCGGCTAAGACGCTCAAACTATCGCAACGCGAAACCTAAGTGCAATCAAGCGTGTTTCCAAAATGTCAGCAGCCTTCCCCAGGGAAGTTACTGTGCCTTATTCAACTTGATGCTTTCAGCATCTAGCATAGCTCCTGGCACGTGACTGATGATGTTGTCCTGTTGACTAGAGGCGGAGCAGTGACGCGAAATTTAGCTTGGAAAATAGCTGCTGTTTCAACAGTTTAAACCTTGACCTATCCCCGTGTACTTCGGAATTTCATGAGGAGAAACTACTGTTTAAATGAAGAACCGGCCAGAGAAAACAGTGCTAAGTGCACAGGTGTTAATCGCTGTCTGACAAGCCTGGGTGTTTCGTTCATTCATTCAACAAATACAGGTCGAATGCCGAATATGTGTCAAGCACTGTTTTAAGTATGGAAAATACAAACAAGGTTCCTCTATTCGTGGAACTTGCATTGAAGTAAGGATGGACAAGTAACAAGATAGTGAGCAAAGATAATAGTGATAAGTGCATAAAGCAGTAAGTAGCAATACAATGGAGACTCGGGTTTGGGGAGAGGGCAGTTGAAGGAACTTGCTGACAAGTGATTTTGAAGCTTGAGACTTAAGTGGTGAGAAAGGTAAGGGGGGCTCCCTCCACTTAGAGGCTATGCAGGTGGTAGACCAGACCCTAGCTCCACAGGGTTGGTCAGAGCAGTGATGACTTGGAACGAGACTCCTCAGGATAGGATTAAAGATAATAGCAAATTCTGCCATCAACATGTTAAATGTGAGATGACTATTAGGTATTCAGATAAACATAATAAATACACTTGGATTTTTAGATCTGAATTTCAAAACTCAGGGAAATTTGGCAGTTATCAAATTAAAGATGGTGTTTAATATCACAAGAAGAGATACAATGAGTAGGAAGAGAATTTAATTATGGCAAAGAAGGAGGTGCAGGACCCACCTAAGAGAACACTATCATTTGAAGCTCAGCAAAAGAAGCACTTAGAAAGAGTCTGAAAGTAATGTAGGATGTAGGAGAAAAATCAGGAAAGTAATATGGTAATTGAGATAAAGGACAACGATCAGCAAGCATTCATTGTTGTTGACAATTTGAAACAAGAAGTGATCTTTGAATGTAATATAGAGCTCACTAATTACCTTAACAAGAGAATTTATTTGAAATGCCATCACTTGCTATGTACAGTTATAGACAGTTATAAGCAAAACATAAAAGGTTTGTACTAATTCATATTCTAGTAGGAGAGAAAACCAACAAATAATATAGTTCAGATGAATAAGTGCCTTCAAGAAGAAAACAGGATAATATGATATAAAGTATTACAATAAATAGAATGTCCAGGGATGGTTCTGAGAAGTTACCATTTGAGCTGAGATATGAATACTAAAAGGCAGTTTCTTAAAATATTTCTGAGACTTATCAACAGTAATGTGTAAATCTGATTTGATTCTGTTTTAAGCAAACCCCAAAATAAATGACATTTATGAGACAATTGGACATTTGAACACTACTAGACCCTATGTGATGAAATTAATTAATATGATAGATGTACAGTGTTACGCTATAGAATCTTTTTAAAAACATATCAAAATAGGGCTCTCCCCAGTGACACGAGTTAAAGTGCAGCACTATGAAGCTATCCGTAGTCACTGCAGCCAAAGTTCCATCCCTAGCCAGAGTGGTGACCCACATGGATCAGCAGACCTCTCCTGACAGGTCTGCTGTTCCCCTCAGCAGTATATTTCAATATATCTGCCTGTTCTGCTCCCCACTCTGTCTCTCAGAGTGAATCCTCTCACCCCCTGCACCTCTGGCCTGTATCCCAGTTTTTGCATGAATAAATAAATCTTTTTAGAAAAGAATAAGTAACTTTTAAAAATATATAGCAAAATATTAAAGATAAAATTATGTCTGGAATTTTCTTCAAAATAATAGGGGAGTTTATAGGATGGAAATGGGGAGTACAGAGAAAAGAATATGTCACTGGAAAGTTCATTTTATCATCCTATGTTTCATATACTTAAATGTTTCCATATAAATTTTTTTTAAAAATAAAAACTCTGAGATTTCACTGACTTGGCTTGTAAGGGTTATTAATTGCAGGTTTAAAATAATAATAATTCCAAGTTTACAGAACATTCGAACATTTAAAGGATACAACATTAGCTAATTTGGGGATTAGTTTGTAAAACTGATGAGGTAAATGCCTGACAGTCAACATTTGCTGACAATTTTCAAGCTTTAGTTTGCATAGGAAAGATTTAGGATGTTATTAAAATTTCAGATTCCTAGATTCTGCCTATGTAAATTTAGATTCAAAAGTTCTAAAGTGAGACTAGAGATTTTGCATTTTTAGGAAACATTCCAAAGAATTCATTTATAGAGGATCTTTGAAATGCAACATTTGGAAACACTATTCTCTAAAATCTGAAAAAAAAATCTGTAGAATAAAAAAAAAATTATCTTTGGATGGTATTTCCTTGCATTGTACCACTGTGAATCTCAAGGAAAAGCACGTGAAAAAAAAATTGATGAATAATCTCTATTGCTCCTTAATATAAGAAAATAAATGAATGTTTGTAAAGCTCAACCCACTAGTATTCAAAACAAGGAAATTAGGGGACTAGCACTTAACTCAGTCACTGGCGCTTATGGAAGCCCCAAAATACTTCCCAAAACACGTGATCTTGGGCCCTTCCTGGTGGCTCAGCAGGTTAAAGCACAGCACAAAGAAGCTAAAGTCACTTCAACATGAGTTCGATCCCCCCACCCCAGGTGATCCACATGCCCGTTGCTCCCCTCAGCAGTGTAATTGGATCTGCCTGTTCTGCTCCCCACTCTGTCTCTGGTGAAGCCTCTCACCCCACCCCCCACACACCTCTGGCCTTTACCCCAGTTCTATATGCATAAATAAATAAATCTTAAAAAAAAAAAAAAAAGGTGATCTTGACCCCAGGAGCCAAGCTATGAGTCTATCAGAAAACCTATCACCCCCAACACCACCCATTGATCAGTTATCTCTACTATATTCTCTCAATCTTCTCTGCCTCAAAGATGAAAAACTATGGAACAAAATAAGAATAGGGGTCGTTTTGACAATTTGGGGTAGAATAATTAACTTCAAATTCTACCTACTTTCAAGATGGATGGGGAGGAGAATGTATATGACTGCTTCAGTATTTCAGGAAAGAGCTGGTGATTCACAGGCTGTAGAATGGGACGCACATTTCTAGAGCATATGTTCAAGTGTGCCTTGTTTTTGCTGCTACATCCTTAAATGGAAATGTTATCTTCACGTTACAGGAGATGGCATAGCTTTTTGCAATAACTTGAGTGCGAAAAAAAAAAATTCTACTTCTTTAGAAGACACTTCTAGACTAGTTTGGGGGCATTAAGCCTCAAGAAGTGATTTGCTGTTTAAGATGTAATTGCACCCTGGAAGTGTAGGGAAGTAGAGTGCACAATACCAGCATCTTAGTACCTTCACCTGTATCTTTTTCACACTCATTAAGAGTGTCATTGCTCATGAGATTTAAAAAAAAAGTCTTATTTAGGATCCTGCTGTAACATCTGCCCCACCCCACTTTGAGCAACAAATACCACTGGCTTTCTTACAGGACCCCAAACTTTTTCCAGCAGAAAAGCTCTGACTCGCAGAGTTTGCCAACAAACTCACTGTGAGTGGCCCCTTCCCTGTAGTGGCTTTTCCCTTTTCTCAAATTACAAGATACTCTTCCCTCCCTCGGGGAATATTCCATGACTGATCTAAATCAAAGACTTTCTTGGGACTATCTACCTACCCATTGCCTGGCTGTTATCACTGTTGTCATTTCACACTTTTTTCATGTTTCCATCATAAAACTGCAGGCTCCCTGAGGGTCGAATCGGTGCCTAATCTTGCTTACCTCGGTGCCGGTTCCCGACACCTAGTAAAGCTCAATAACAAACGTGGTCCTACAGCTCCTTTCTCTGGCGGAGGGCTCTAACCAGAACCCTAGTTTGGGCAGGAAACCGAGGAGCCAAGTGCGGGTCACCCCTTCGGCCTTACTTCTCTTTTATTGCAAGACTAAAGAGGAGAGAATTTTGCGTTTAAAGAATGCGAAACAGCTTTCAAACACATCACAACCGGTCCCCCAAGGCACCGCGGCTCCTAGCGCCCGCTGCTTTTTACAGGATGCAAGCGGTTGCGGGATACCGGCGGGAGCTTCCGCCGACCCCGAGCGGTACACCGAGTCCCGCGCCTGCAAGACCCCGGAACCCCGGCGTGGTCGGAAAGCCTCCCAAGGCGGAAACCCGTGTAGGAATCAGGCAAGCGAAAAAGGGGTCGGGCCCACGGCCCCGAGACCGGCGCGCCCACCGCGTCCCCGCGCGAGCGCGAGCCGTCGGCGGAAGTGCTGCGTCGTGCACTTCCGGGTGTTGTCTGGCCGCCGCCGCCGCCGCCGAGCGTCTCGGGTCTCCCGGCCGCCTCCTCTGGTCCCAGAGCCACGAGCGACGTCACCGCCATGGCTGGCATCAAAGGTGGGCCTGGGGCGCAGGGCGCCGGAGAGCTGGGTGGCCGCCCGGAGAGAGAGGGAGGGGGTCCCACGCGGCCCCCGCACGCCACCTCCCGGGCCCGGCGCGCGCCACGGGGTCCCTACGCCGGCGGTCGACCCCCGACCCCTGCCTCAGTCCTCGCAGCCCCCCGGGCCGAGGTGGGCGCGTCGCCCGCCTGGAAAGGACGGCGGGGACGGCGTCGCCCGTCAGTCCCACTTTCTCCTGAGCGCGGCAGCCTGTCTCCCACCCTTCGCCCCCCGTAGAAAGAAAGAAGTGGCTGGTTGTCTGTTAGGAGTCCCACTCAGACTTGGGCTATTGGACACGTTTTGCAGGAGTTTGCATGCACAAGAGACGCGGCCCGAGGGGCTTGAAGGGGTTGAGGCCGCTAGGGATGCCAGTTATGGAAAATCAGTGTCATTTCCCACTTAAAGGCACAAGTACGTTTTTCGAGTGCTGAGCTGAGCTAAGTCCCTCAAGAACGCCCCGGGAGAGCTTGAGGACCGTACTTGCCGAACTCTGGGCGATTGCATCCACTTTAGTACCCCTGCACGTTGCTTCGTGCTCTAAACAGGGTAGACCGAGTAAGCGACCCCAAAGTGCTCCTGCTCTCTTCCCGCTTCTCAATCTCATGTTCCAACATTTTCACATTTCAAAGTTTGTGTTTAGTTTTTACCCTTTTAAATAAAATAGTGTTAGAATTTGGGGAAAAATACTCTTATTCGCATTTTTTATTAAAAGAAGTATTGCATTTGTTTTCAACTGTTCTGTTAATTTTGTCAGTGGTTAGAATATCATGAACAGCATTTTTCAACTTTTTAGAAATGAACTGCTTTGATTTCCTGACCTGCTTCTTTGTAGGTGTGGTGGACAACAGGAAATGAAGAACTTTGAAATTAGTGTTTTACTGTGTGTTTTATTTCCTTTAAACATAAGTTACTAAGCTGCTTTCCCCGAGTCACGGTTTTTACTGTCTCTTGTTTATTTTGAAATCTGACATTTCCCATGTAAATCCTTGTCATCTTAGCAACTAAGACTTTCCAGACTTTCCTTTGAATATAATAGATCACTTTAAATCAGTTGTGACAGTGCTGCGGTTTTTAGGATGTTGCCAGTTTCCTCATTTCTTCAGTATCAAATGCAGGCGTCTCAAAAGCATTTTATAATTTCCTTCTCCAAAGCTGTATAAGTGGTGATCAGGTGAAATGTGCCTGATGGTATTGCACTTACAGTTTTGGTTTCAGTAAGATTGATTGTTGGAATTGCTTATCAGGGTTTTTTCCCTTTGTCCTGTCACCTTAATATTAAGGAAGAATGTTGATATCAGAGTGTTGATGTTTAGCCATTTGCCTATATTACTTTGGCATATATTCAGTTTTCCCACTAATTCTCAGATTACTCCCAGACAAGGGAACTGGTCCCGTCTCCCACTGTTCTTTGTAATCACAGAATCTGCACTTGTCACTAGAATGTTCAGATAATGGGCCTCTTCCACCCCTACCCCAGAGACTGGGAGTAGAAACCAGAGGCATATAAGTTTTGCTTTCCAATTGTTGCATCACTCAATTACAGTATAAATTATTGCCTTGATGATGTGTCACCTAGGACAACAGTTTATACACAAATGATGAAATTTATGTATTAGTCAACAATTGCTTGTTTCACAGGGCTAGAGAAACTGCACATTTTGAGACAACTTTTGAGAAGGGTGCTTTTGACTATTTTATCCTATGTTACTGGCAGGTGAATGTCAAAATACATTATTTTTTATACCTGAATCTAATCTTATTTTAGTTGCTTTTTTTTTTTAAGGGAAGTCTTTCTTCAGCTGTTTGAATAAGCTGAACTTAGACTTTGAAAATACTTTGATGATAAAGATAGAACTAATTGTCATAGAATCTAAGGGTTTGTTGTAAAGAATGTTAGCCTTCAGTGTATGACCTTTTTGGCATTCACTTTTGTTTTTTTAGTTTTGGCTGTTGCTTCCTTCAGGATTCTAAGCTATGTATTGGCTATACAACTTAATAAATGAATACCACCACATAGCATTTGTAATGATAAATTCACGCTTGACAACTGCATTTCAAAAAGGAGATGTTCAGAGACTTACTTGCATTTTAGATCTACTTTAACTTGTAGAAGAAAAAACTGATGCTCAGATCAACTATTTCAACAGCTAGTTAGTGATTAATAGGATTAGTAGGACCCAGAGCCTCCTGATTCTCATTATGTGCTATTGCTTCTCTGTTAACCTTGGGCACTAGGCACTTTGTATCTTCTCTTTTCGCTTTCTCTTTAATCCTTCTCCTCCAGCCTCTTTTTTTCCTCCTTTGATTTCCTTCATTCATTCTACAAATTCTTGATATTGAGAGATAAGAGCTGGGGTGTGTCATCAACAGAAAATCATTTTCCCTGCCTCCCTTGAGTAAACAGTTTAGAAGGAAAGGCCAATACAAATCAGTATAAGATAGTACAGCTGTGATAACTACCCAAAAGGGCACCATACAGTGCAGGCAGCCTCATGGGCATGTTCTTGCCTGGATGCTTGCCCAGATAACCACACTCCCTCAATTCAAATAAATCTCTGCTCAGTTATCAGCTCCTCAAAGACATCTTCCCAGACCGATGTGTCTAGAATACCATCCTCTTACTCTACCTACTCTACCTGATTTTTTTCGTAGCACTTGACATTTACTTGCATATGCTTTTAAAATCATTTTCTTCTCACTCTAGATTATAAGTTTCATGTGAACAAGAGCTTTCTCTCTCTCTCTCTTTTTTAATTGTCATTGCTTTATGTCCAGTATCAAGACAATATATGATACACACAAAGTACGCAACAGACACTTGAATGAAAGGAAGGGAGGGAGGAAAGGAGGAGGGGGTTTGGTCTGGTTGGGAGGTTTGGGAAAACCTCACTGAAGAAGAAATGATTGAGCTGAAATCAGGAGGATAAAGAGTCAACTCTGGAAAAAGGAGAGGAGTGGGCAAGAATGCAAGCTCCATTTGTGTGAAAGGACTTTTCTCCTTTATTAACATACCCCAGCACCTATTATCTGTTTAGCTGTCAGTAAATATTTCTTGAATGGAGGAGATGAATGAAAATGCCTGAAGTGAAAGAGACAACATGTACAAAAGCCATGTGGGTGAGAGGACCTGCTGATTTTTTTTTTTTTTAAAGATTTATTTATTCATGCATACAGAACTGGGGTACAGGCCAGAGGCTCAGGGGCAGGCGAGAGGCTTCACCAGAGACAGAGTGGGGAACAGAACAGGCAGATTGATGAAGTACACTGCTGAGAGGAGCAGTGGGCGGGTCAGGAGAGGTCTGCCACGCCATGTGGTCACCTCCGGGACAGGCGGGAATCGAACTCATGCGGCAGCGGCTTTAGATTCTCAGTGCTGTGCATTAATCGAACTCATGCGGCACCAGGGAG
>NW_004567115.1:18025343-18035328 GCF_000260355.1 Condylura cristata
AATCGAACTCATGCGGCAGCGGCTTTAGATTCTCAGTGCTGTGCTTTAACCCACTGCGCCACCAGGGAGGGCCCGAGAACCTGCTGATTTTAGGAAAGGAAATAGGGCTATTGTGACTAGAATGCAGAGAATAAGCTTCATGGGATACCTGACAGAAGGCATAGTAGATGGTGAGAATCTGTTTTGGTCAGAAGAGACAAAATAATAAACAGTGCTGTGCTTATAGTTATACTGCATTCCCTTTTAAACTTCAAGCTCCTTGTTTGCTATAAAATAAAAATACAGTTTTTCTGTAACTGAAATACGGCATTAAGGACTAAGTAAATGTATTCAGGTTGACATAATGCACATCTGAATCTACATCATGAAGCTGTATGATCTATCTCAGATCTTTATTTGGAAACTAAATCTGCCAGGCTTCCATGTCAGTGGAGGTCTCTGTCATTTTAATTCAAAGAAACATACATATGTAGTGCTTGGAAGCATTTAACCCCTTTACTGTTAATTTTATTTATATATATTAGCTTTGTACAAGTGTGTGAGTAACTTTAGAAACTTGCACTTTTAGATTGCATCTGTTGCTTGTGTTAATGTCTTAAAATAGTAGTAACTATGGAAGGATTGTGTCCATTACCTTTCATTTTCCTAAGGGGTAGGAGATTAGGGGAGGAAATTCAGCTGTACTTTTTCAAACTATGTAAAGGTCTCTAACAAAATTAATTGACCAAAATTATTAACTACAGATTGGACACTTTTTCCTTATCAATTTTATGGACATTGAGGGTAAATGTGCAAGAAAGAGTTGATCCAGAGTGTTTTTAACATAGGATGAGACCTCTAAAATCCTGTAAACCCAAGAATGTGGCATTTCTCTATACACTGTCAAAACTGTAATGCCCTATTGAGTAAATATAATTCTGATGCCGGAAGACATTGATCTTGGTGACTGAGATACTTGTCAGAAATAAAACCAGCAATTGGCAAATGTGGTGGTACCAAATGATAGGTCAGAACTTTGAAAATACTATCACTTTATTTTGCCTGGAAAGGGCCCCAAAGATTTCTTCTAAGATTAGATAACTTATCTTTTATAATGACTCACTCACTTTAAATATATTTGTATGTTTGTGTTTTCTTTTTGACTTCAGGGATCACTGGTAATGTTCAGATTTATTAGTGATTAAAAAATAATATTTGTTTTAATGGACATTTCTTTTTTATTTTTTGTTTACTTTGCAGCTTTGATTAGTTTGTCCTTTGGAGGAGCGATTGGGCTGATGTTTCTGATGCTTGGATGTGCCCTTCCAAAATACAAGTATGGAATTTTTTTGGGTTTTTTGACAGTTAAAGGGTAAAATTGTTCTACACTTTTACTGTTGTAGAAGTATCCCTAAGAGATGTTCATATATTTTTAAAAATATCTTCACTTGAAATTGGTAGATTTTAGGATGACAAGGTGTAGAAAAAATTTGGTTGGTGTTCCTTGACTACTACCTGGTCACTGATGGCAGATAGCTACCCAGTAGACCAGTGCTACTGCTCCATTTTGAGCACCTACTAATAAAATTAAATACAAAATAATTAAACTGTCTTTTCAGAAAAATGCCATAAACAGTCAGGAGACTAGTTAGGGAAAAAAAAAAAGAGTAATTATTATTTAATAATAATTATTATTATCAAGTAATTATTATTTTTCTTAGAATAGAAAAAACATGAAAATTAACAGGACACATTTGTAAGAAAAACATAGACGACCCAATAGAAAACTGAACAAGTAAAAAATTGTAAATCGCTAATAAGTGCATGAATATGTTTTCAGCTTCACAAATTACATATTTTGGCAAAAATATATAATATGCTCTGTCATGTACTATGGGTAGAAGAACAAGTAAGAACAATCTTCTGGAAGACTGCTATATACTTTACCTGTATGGAAATGTGGCAGGACCCAAGGAACCCCAGTAGGAGAGTGGGAAAGAGAAAGCAGAGGAGACATGGGCAATTTAGAACTCACTTTTTATGCTCTGGTACTTTTAAAATTATTCTTAAGCATTGTGATTTTTTTAACTATTTATTTATGCATACAGAACTGGGGTACAGGCAAGAGGTACAGGGGGTGAGAGGATTCACCAGAGGCAGAGTGGGGAGCAGAGTAGGCAGGTCAGTGAAGTACACTGCTGAGGGGAGCAGTGGGCGAGACAGGAGAGGTCTGCCACGCCATGTGGGTCAGCTACAGAGCCAGGGATGGAACTCGCACTGAAGCAGCTGTGGCTAGCTCACAGTGCTGCGTCCTAACCCTTGCGCCACCAGGGAGGGTCTAGCATTGTGATTTTTTTTATTAAATCTCAAAATATCTAAGAAAGGATAAGTCTTTGTCAATAATTCACTCTCAGAACTGAGCACATCAGTTCACCCAGTGCTAAAAAACCACAGATTTAGCTTAAACAAATCAGAGCTTGGAAGACCTCATGCAGTCTTCTGAGTATAGGCAGAGCCCAGGAGTAGAGTATTCCATTGTGATGGGTGTTTTTATTTTATGACCACCTATTTTCATTTTAACTTTTTCTTTTAAAATGACTAGACTCTCTCTCAATTGCAAAAATAGTGCAAAGCAGTCCCCTATACCCTTTACATAGCTCCCCCTTATGGTAATATCTTCCATAACATTATTAAAGGAGAAAATGCCTGTATTGTTTTTTTTTGTTTTTTTTTAAAGATTGAAAATGCCTGTATTGTAACAGTTAGCTAGACTGTAAACTAAAAGTCGTCTGTTTTTGTGATGATAACTATGATATTCTAGCTGAAAGTCTTCAATCTTAATTTTAGTTCATTTTCTATATTTTGATTTAAGTGTATTGGGTTTTCCTAATGACCTAAGTGAAGTTGGGGATATTTCAGTTTGATGCTAAGGCTGTCTGTCATACATTAGTAGTCAAAGGAATAAATCTTAATTTCAAAATTTACTCTGGTAATATTCCCAGATGTCTCTGTTCATAACCTAAAATATTTTTTTAAATGATTTTTGGGTTTTTATTCCAGCTGTTGCAATGTATAAAGCATTTTCGTTTAAAAGTAAGACATATTTAACTATTGTGTCCTAATTGAATAGTGTGACTCTAAATGTTTCTCTTTACAGTCTTCAAGTTACTGTTTATTTTAAAATTGTATAATGCTTTGTACCTTGCAATATTCCTATGATCCTTATTAAGAAAAAGCATATTTAGTGTGTAGGAAAATTACATATATAGCAAAAACTACATTAACTTATTTTTCTTTTTCTAGCCAATACTGGCCCCTGTTTGTTCTCTTTTTTTACATCCTTTCACCTATTCCATACTGCATAGCAAGAAGATTAGTGGACGATACAGATGCTATGAGTAATGCATGTAAGGAACTGGCCATATTTCTTACAACGGGCATTGTTGTGTCAGCTTTTGGACTCCCGATTGTATTTGCCAGAGCACATCTGGTAAGTGACTATATTCTTCTATTTATGATTTTAAATTAGCCTGTGCTAAATTTTTCTCAGGAAAAAATTTTTGTTGAATGACATTCAAAGAGAGATGAGACCTAGGGCCTGAAGGACAAAAATTAAAACCTTGCCTTTGTTGTTGCTGTTAACTGATTAAAATGACCTTGAAGAGCATGGCTCAAAGCACAAGCTACAGTTGACTTGCCAGTACTTCACTCTCAGAACTAGGCATGTTAGCTCACAGTGCTAAATAACCACAGACCTGCCCTAAACAACTGAAAACTTAAAAGACTTCAGGAGATCTTGTGTTCTCTGCAGATAGGAGTGTTCAAAAGAGGAGAAGGGGGTAGTAATTAATACATATTATGTGTACTCACCTTCCTCCCAAACTCACCAGTCAGATGCACTCCTGGTCTCCTGGAGTAGAGAAGGAAAATGAAAGGAGCACGTAACTCCCCTGTTCCTTTAAGATGTATATGCGTGGTCTTTATAAGTAGAAAATTTAGAATTCTGGGCTGCTTCTTCATAGCCCAGCAGTCAAGATTGCTTTGACTTTGTCTTTAAAGAAACCAAAGAGAAATAAAAGTATAGAAGTACCTCCAAGTATGTATGAAAGTCATTTCAAATCTTATGTGTTTTAGATCATGATTGGCATACAACTGTATTACTGGCTAAAGTAAATCTTTTCTCTTATTCCAGAAGGTTGTAAAATTAAGTTTTGTATTCAGCACAATACAATTTGTGCTTGCTTTGCTTTTCATTTTCTTTTTGTTTTTCATATGCCTATTAACTAAGTATTTATATCTTATTTCCATAGATTGAGTGGGGAGCTTGTGCACTTGTTCTCACAGGAAACACAGTCATCTTTGCGACTATACTAGGCTTTTTCTTGGTCTTTGGAAATAATGATGACTTCAGCTGGCAGCAGTGGTGAAAAGAATTTCTGAACCATTGTCAAGTGGACTTCTTGTCATTTGTTGGTCATCCATGCACACAGGAGATGGGGCAGTAATGCTGAATGGTATAGCAAGCTCTTGGGGGTATTCTAGGTGCTCCCTTCTCACTTTTATTGTAAGCATACTATTTTCACAGAGACTTGCTGAAGGATTAAAAGGATTTTCTCTTTTGGAAAAGCTTGATTGATTTCACACTTAATATTGTATGCTGTTTGTGGTGTCCTGCTGAACTCAAGTATTTGTGTTTTCCCTTTCAGTATTTTTTTTTTTAACCAATATGCAATGTTAAACATTTTTTTAAATGTAATAACCATTTGCATTGGTTAAGAATTCAGAATTCTGGCTGTATTACTGGGCTGAATTACATCTTTTCTCTTAAAATAATTTATAAACACCATTATTTCAAAAAGTTCTAAAAATAAGTTTTCAATCAGTCAGGATTACATCACTCCCAATTTTATGCAAACATGCAGACCTTATAGATTATATACTCAGAGCAAATATAGCTGCATTTATACCTCAGAGGGGCCAAGTATTAATGCCCGTGCCCTCCATAAAGGGTTGCTGGTTTTGCCAGTAAGCAGGTGTTTTGTGTATTGAAAATTATTTTATGTGATTGTTATAAAGAAGTGCTTTTCTTCTCAATTGTTAGAATTTATTATTAAACCTAAGGGTATAAAAACTGATTTTGAAATACAGTTTTTATTTATGTTTATTATAATTAGAGTGAGTTGCATTGTAGAAAGAAACTATTGAAATTCCATTTTTTGAATCCTGTATCTATTTATAAGTGAAGTGAAACTTGATCTTCTATCAGTCTTTCATGTTTGCCATGGATAAAATGGGCATACATGGAACTACTACTGATAATGGACAGTTGTATGTTCGTATCACATAATGCCAGAAAGTCCTTTCCCTGCTTCCTTCTTTTAACTTATTTTATATGTTACATATGTTAAGTAAAATAACTTCTCAAATATAGTTTAATACACTTTAAATTAGAAGTGTTTAACTTACCTGGAGAGTAATTGCAATATGTTCAGAATGCCCCTACCCCAAAAAGCCTTGAAGTGATTAACAAGTGACTTGTTAGTCTTGCAGATAATTCACGCATTAACAATTAAGATTTAGACCATGGTAACTATAGTTCTTAATCTCTAAGGTTATATCATATGTAATTTTAAATATTTAAGACAAATTTCCTGGACAGTTCTCCACTGTTGATTTTGATTTCATTATGATAGAGCAGCTGTTTCCTTTTAAATGGCATTTATTGTGTGAATTAATGCAAAGTAGCCAAATCCAGCTGCATAGCAGCTTCATATACAAACCTGACCAAAAATCCCCAGTAACCAGGCATTGTCAAACTGTAGTGTTCATTTCCTTTTTAAAATTATCAGTGCTTTTTTCAGGAGCTAGTTATGAAAATATTCAAGTTGGTCTGAGAGTTAAGGATATTTGTGTGTGTGTTTAGTATACTTACATAAAAATTGTTTTGCCTTCAGACAAAACTGAGTAATCATGACAGCTATCTTTTATTATTTTATAAAGTTTATTTCTTAAGAAAATGGGAACAAATTCTGGGTTTGTTGAGCTTTTTACTAAAGATACCTAAAAGCCACAAGTTTTATTGTTCATCGTACTTGTTAGTTTTAGCTGTGAGATGGGAAGCAGAATAAAATCTCTGCATGTGGCTATACCATGTTACACATTAGGCTGGCAATGGCTTACATGTTATAATGTTACAGACTTAAAGAAGGTACAGGGACAAATGAATTAAACAGCTGGCGATACAGCTGGGGACTCTGTGCCTGTGGTCTACTCCATATTTTTCTTGCAGAAAGTACATGCTTTGGTCCTTTGCTGCTTTCTGTTCTAGAATGTCAGTGCAGTGCACTGCTACTGTTTTATTCACTTGGCCATAGACCCTTTTTGGAACAGCTGCATATTCTTTCTGTATACTAACTGCATTGGCAGCATTGTGTCTTTAGCCTTGCACACTAGCTTGACATAGTGCTGTCTTGGATTTTTAGGCTAGTTATTTGAGGTATGAACTTTCCATAGACCATGCACTGATACTGCATTGCCATTCTTCTATGGAAAGAAAACTTTTGATGATGAAACAATAAAGATTTTAAATATCTATTTTAGTTTGTGGCTGTTTTTGAAATGAAAATGTATTACTTCAGTTCCTGAAGTGCATTAACCATTTTAATGATGTAAGAGAAAGCAAGAGTGACATTAGTTATTATTTTTGACTTGAAGACATTTACTTATATAAAATAAAGTTAAAACCATAGAAGCAAATATTATAATGAAATCCTATGATTTTTCAACTAGCATAAGACCATTAATTATATTGGGCAGTAGAATTTTTACTTAACCTTTTACAAAAACAGATTTTGTGGACATAAAGAAGACTAGTGATATCAAAGTAAAAATTCTACTTGTTCTTAAATTTTCCGTTATTTTTATGATTGCATGTCTTATTATATATTCATTACCATTAATTTTTAAGTATTTTACCCTCTACAAACACTTCACATAGTTAAAGGTAAAACAATATCTTGTAGTACAGTGTAAGCAAAGAATACTGTTCTCTGTGGTCAGACATGTCCCCGCCTTGTCAATGGCTTACATGTTATAATGTTACAGACTTAAAGAAGGTACTTTACAACTTCATACACTCCAAAAAGTTTAGATGAGGGCTTCTAAAGGGGTAGCACAAAGGGTTAAGTCTCAGCAGTATGAAACTATCTGCAGCCACTGCGGAACATCAGTCCCCAGCCAGGGAGCTGACCCACATGGTACCTGCTGCTCCCCTCAGCTGTGAACTTAAGTCAATCTGCCTGTTCTGCACACCATTCTCTCTGGTAAATCCTCTCACCCCCCCACGCACCCACCACATCTCTGACCTACACTGCAGTTTTTATGTGCATAATTAAATAAATATTTTTTAAAAAAACATTTAGATCATAGGTTCTTAGTGATGAAAGAAAAGAATAGGAAATCTAAAGGAGACATCAAAAGGTTAAAACCTGACTCATAAGGAGGTGGGGCAGAAGGAACTAACATGACCATTAACCCAGTCACAGAGACTCCTACATCAGACTGCTATAGAGAATACTGGAAGCATAAACCTAAGGGTAAAGATACAGAGATTGGGCATTGTGAGATTCCACAGTAACCCAAAATCAGCAGCAAACAGGCCATCCACAAAGGAGTGAGCCCCTCCCATACATAAAAGTACTATATCAGTACAGTCTGCATTGGCTCAGGGCTGCAGTCCTCTGCCCACCTGTGCCTATGCAGGCACTTCTTGCCACCCACTCTCTCCCTCTGCAGAGCAGCAGTGTCCTGCCTGTCTGATCTGTACCATGCTGGGCTTCTCTACACTGACCTCCCTCAGTGGAGGCAGCTCTCCTACGGCAGCCAGACTGCAACCACGCAGGCCTCTCAGCAAACGTGTTGCTCTGGGAACTTAACACATGCCACTGAAAGGGGAGCTCGGGTGAAACCTTTCCCAGAGTGAGCCCAAGAACCTCGAACTCCAAAAAACAACATCACTAGTGTCCTAATAAGGTTTTAGGTGCATTGTCCCCAGAAAGTAAACTCTTGGGTATTAATCTTAAATGACCAGACTCGTTAAGCTTCAGATAATTTAAAATCAGTGCATCAAATTAAACCTGCAGATATGCAGCCTTTAACACTGTTAAAGTGAGTCCTAATGCAAGATAGGAATAAAAGTAGTTTCAGGACCGTGCAGGCAGTGACTTAAGGAGCCTTAAGGAAGGCTCCAGAGACAAAGGCAACAAATTCCAAAGGGGCATAATAAAACACCCCAGGCCTAGAGACAACAGGACTTTCTGGAACAAGGATGACCAAAGTATGCTAAGATTAGGGCTGGGACACAAAGACTTAGTGCTGGGTGCAGAGACATAAAGGCAGACTGAGTGAGGCCTCTGAGAGCTAAGGGATCACAGAGACTGGTAGAGCTTTAGAATAATCAGGGAGACAAAGTCTATATTCCCAAAGGCACAACTCCACTTGGGTTTCCTTCCCCCTCTGGCCTGGTTCCACCAGCCTGAAGGTCCCACTTTATTTGTTTCTTAATAAATTTTCTTTCTCTAAACAAATTTGCCTCTTTTTGCTTGCATGCCTGTGCCTCAGTGAAGTATGTGCTGAGGCTTTGTGAGTCACCAACACATGGTGGTTTAGTGGCTGGGACTCTGCTGCTACCGCAGTCTTGCATCCACTACTGGCTGGGAGAATAGACCTGAAAACCTAAATTTATAGCATCAAAAAGATAAGTACATTTTAGATTGCAAAATTCTGTGTGATGCATAAAATCGGTGGAAAAGTCAACTTGGAATTCCTCATAAGCCTGCATAGTTTCTTCTCTCAGTGAAGCTTAGGAAATTTACAGTGGAGCTCCTTAATTTTCTGGCATTTCTGGAAAAGATAATATAGTCTATAAAATAAACATTCCAGATAACTGATGCTTTACCCAAAAAAAAAAAAAAAGCTGCTACTTGCTTTGCTTTAGCCATATTAATGAAAAATACTAAATACTTAAGTATCTTGTATTTCCTTAGAATATATTGATATGTTGGGCCCTCCCTGGTGGCTCAGCGGGTTAACGTGCAGCACTGCTAAAACTAGCTGCAGCCACTTCAGTGCCAGTTCAATCCCTAGGCAAGGAGGTGACCCACATGGCCCTGTCCTGCCTGCTGCTCCCCTCAGCAGTGTACTTCATCGATCTGCCTTTTCTGCTCCCCTCTCTGTCTCTGGTGAATCCTCTCACCACCCCCTGTACCTCTGGCCTGTACCCCATAAGTAAATCTTAAAAAAAAAAGAATTCTCTAAAAAAAAGAATATACTGATAATATACTGATGCAATTTGAATTTTTTTCTTGGTAATTTAAGGTTACCATAAAAGGTTACCATGAAGACTTGTATTTTTCTCAAATTGGGTTTTTGCTGCCTTTCTTACAACTGAGTGTTCCTTAAATTCTTTTGTTTCTAATTTTCTAATCTATAATAGGAAGAATGTAAAGTTTTCAGGGGGAAAGAATGAAACAACCAAGTTACTAAATCAGTTAGACAAGCTTTCTGTACACAGTATATATCAGTGATTTTTTTATGTCATTTTTTGAGTTCGGGGGCCTTGGGTTCACTCTAAGAAAGGTTTCACCAAAGCTACCCCTTTCAGCAGCATATGGCAAGATTCTTCACGAGACAGATTCAGTTATATTTAAAGAGGCAGTTTATTAGAGACAGGAGAGGAAAAGACACTTGGATAGGTGTAAGTGGGCAGGAAGAACTGCCCCGAAAGGGACGGGTTTGCAGGGACAGAGACCTGCATGGTTGCAGGCAGACGGTCTTAGGAAAGCGGCCTAAGTGTAGCAAAGTCACGGCATGGTACAGGTCATGGGCAGGCAGAAAGCTGCTGCCTTGCAGAGGGAGAGAGTGGGTGGAAAGAAGCACCTGCATAGGCACAGGTAGTGTAGCAGGGCGGTCCCTAGGAAAAAGGGAAGTTCCAGGTTCCCTGCCCCAC
>NW_004567115.1:18035798-18056266 GCF_000260355.1 Condylura cristata
GATGGCAGAACCCCCTTAGAGCAGGCAGGATTTGGGGGCTTCAGGGGTGTCCCTCTCCCCCTGTCCTCTAACAGATCTGGGGAGCCCTGTAACAGTAAGTGGTGGAGTGGCTGCCCTGTGCTGTTGGAGAGACTGTCCAGATATAGACAGCTTCTCTTTGGGAGGGGCTCACTCCTTGTGACTCTAGGTTTGTTGACTTTAAGGACGGAGATTGTCTAGAGAGCTTCATCTCCATATCCATGTCCTTGTCTTTACCTGGGCTCCAGGCATTCTGGCTTTGGTGCCCAAAGATCTTGATTTTATGACTCTGTCAATTGCTGCATTTGCCCTTATACCCATCCCTTTGTGTGACTCAATCTTGTGATGCCTCTCCTGCATTCCTTCCTCCATAAATTTTAATTAGTGTTCTCCCACTTCTTAAATAGATGCAAAACACTGGAGTGTTCAGCTATATGCAAGACAATGGGAGGATTTGAATGGGAGTGAGGGGGAAGTGGTGTTACTGTGGAAGCTTTAGTTGATTGTCAGTTTTCTACACGTTAATGTGGCAGTTATTCAGAGCCTAAAATACTTCCAGTTCTTCATCTGGGTTCTTACATCTTTCTTCAACATCTGTTATTAATTGTAAAAAGTCTAGAGATGAAGACAATTTTCACAGCTTACTTTTACAGGAAATTTGATACATATGCTTTGCTCCTACTCTTGAAAATTATTTCAATCCATTCCTAGGTTTAGAACCATACAGTATAATCACAGCAATTAAAAATATGAACCACTACTTAGTGTTTTGTCCCAACTTCTGTGACCGGCCGCAAGAAAGAAAGGCAGGAGGAAGAAAGGCTGAGCAAGTAGAGTTTATTGCTCCCGGACAGCAGCTGAGAAGCTGAGACTGAGCCCCTAGAGTGGGGTCCGCAGCTACTGCCAACTCAATAGGGGGGAAGGGTCTCCTATATATAGGTACTAAGCTCAGATTTCAAAGGGGTGACTCATGGCTGTGTCCTTGAGGTGAGGCCCAGTTATCACCTTCAGCTAGTCCCATCCAGGATGCAAGGCACAGTTAATTGGATGCAAGGCCTAATTTATTACTGCCCTTATCCAGTCCCTCAGTAAATCTCTGCACTTGGTCACTCCCAACACTTAGAAATTCCAATTGTTTCAGGGAAAGGAGAGAGGGACCACTGAACCCCCAAACCTGGCTGCTCTAAATAGGTTCTACCTTCTGCCGCATCAAGACAAAACATATAAAATTTTAATGAAAAGGGACTTTAATACGGTGAGTATACAATACGGAAGACAAAGGATATAATTTCTAAATCAAACACCTCCCCACGAATCTCTCACCCACATCCGTTTCAAACAGCACAGGGCCAAGAAACAAGCACAGCTTCTTCATCACACGCTCCCTGTTCCATGTGACTTCCACAGGTCTCCTTCTGGCTCTCTATCCTGCTTCCTTCTTCTGTTACCAAATGCCGGTCTCAGTTTCCCTCAGCCAATAAAAGGAAACAGTTTGAGGAAAAGGAAAGTGGTTTTATTTGTCGACAAATGAGGAGGGCAGCAGACTCATGTCCGAAAGACCACCATCCTGCTCTTTGGCTTTACAGGGCTATTTTATACAATGTTCAACAAAGGAAAGGGGAGGTGGGTGAGCCTCCCCAAAGGGAGACCAGTGGACACCAGCCATTATTTACACAAAGACAAACAAAAATGGGGAATCAGCAAGAGTAATGGGGAGGGGCAGGGCCAGCACAGGGAGGAAGAGGAGTCAGTGCAGTCCAGCTTTCTCACTATTTGCTTTTGTTTGGGATTTCCTTTCCTCGACCCTAAACCTGCCAAAAGAAGAGAAACTGCAAGGAAAGGAGAGAAAAAATGTAAACCCACAGACAATTAAGAAGTCTGGGAAAACCAATTTCATCATAAATTTGTCAAAGGCGACAAATCCGCAAATGCTTATCTGAGAGCCCATTCACTGTATCACTTCCTTTTGACTCCTTCTCTTCTCTCCTTTTCTCTTAGCTCCACCCTCCTTCTGGGTGGGGCAGAGAACCTGGAGCTTCCACTTTTCCTGGGGACCACCCTGCTACACAATCTGAGACAATAAAACAGAAAAGTGCAAAAAATGTTACCCTTGAGTGAGAAATTATGGCCATAAATCATCCCTTTTTCAATGGTAATTAAGTTTTAGATGCAGTACTAGTAAGGGAAAATAATAAATTTTAAATTTCAGAAGCCAGTAGGATAGCTAATACAATGAAAGAGATCCTTATTGCCATTTACAACCATAGAAGCCATCAAACAAAATGAAATATTACAGAATAAAATGAGTATTTGTGTATCTATGTTTTAATAATTTAGTTACCTTGATTTGATATAGTGTAATGTCAGAAATAACTTCTTCTCTGGGTAGCTTATTATATAATGTCATATAAATATAGTTATGACATAAAAGTAGATTTGTATGGATTGGTGACCCTCTTGCAAAACAGGATTGATATTTTCCTGAAAACTAGGTTAACTTATGTAGAACTGTTAAAGGGCTTCCCAAATCTGTTACAGGACAGGGGGAGAGGGGCACCCCTGAAGCCCCAAACCTGCCTACTCTAAGTGGGTTCTGCCACCTGCCATGTCAAGACAAAAACATATAACATTTTAATGAAAAGGGACTTTAATACAGTAAATATACAATACGGAACACAAAGAATATAACTTCTAAATCAAACACCTGAAGTTACCCATCCCCTCGTGGGCAAAAGTCAACCCAAAAGGGATTGGTCCAAAGCAAGGCCTGAAAGCCTGCCACCAGACTAAAGCACCTTCTGGCCGGGACCCATGGAAAAGGGTCAGACATGGCCAGACAAATCTGGGAGGAAAAGAGCAAAATCAAAATCAATATAAACACTGCCATAGTCACCTCCCCACAGGTCTCTCACCCACATCTGCCTTAACCAGTCCAGGGTCAGGAAACAAGCCCGGTTTCTTCATCACATGCTTGCTGCTCCATGTGGCTTTCTCAGGTCTCCTCCTCCTTCTTCATCCAGCTTCCTTCTCTTCTTTTTCTCTGCTCAGCTCCACCTTCCTGGGTGGGGCAGGGAACCTGGAACTTCCCCTTTTCCTAGGGACCACCCTGTTACAGAACATCTGAAGATGGATCAACCTACTAGGATTCAACTAAGATGGATAAATTTTTTTTTGTCATGGTGTAAATCATCAATTTCAAAAAAAGTTATGAGCATAGCCATGAAGAAGAGAGTTAATTTCCTAAGGGTTATATATACACACACATACATGGTTTGAGCTACATTCTATATTAGAAACAATTGTCATTTATAGGCAAGTGACCAATAATTATCTTGCCAGTCCAGTGCTTAAAGCTTCAAAACTATGTACTGCTTCAAAATAAATAAATAAAACCAACGTATCAAGAAGTATCCAACAAGTAGGTAGAAATTGTATGATATTCACATAACTCTACTTCACCTTAACTAGGTCTTTAAGATATTTGCACTAAAACTCTATATTTGGTTCAAACTTTTTTTTATTTGTATTTATTTTTGCTTAGAAGAATTGGGGTGTAGACCCCAGGTGTGAGCAGTGTTGGGAGTGAGCAGAGATTTACTGACAAGGACTAAAGTAGGGCGGTAAAGAATTTTGCCTTGCATCCAAGCTTGATAAAGTGGTAATAAAACTGACCTTGAGATCCTGGAAGGGACTAGCTGAAAGTGACAGCGAACTGGGCTTCACATCAAGGACACAGCGATGAGTCACCCCTTTTGGAATCTGAGTTTAGAATCTATATAAGAGACCCTTCCCCCTTATTGAGTTGGCAGTAGCTGTGGAACCCTGTGGCTCCATCTCAGCTGCTGTCCGGGAGCAATAAACTCTGCTTGTTCAGCCTTTCTGTCTCCTGCCTTCCTTTCTTGAGGCCGGTCACAGAAGTTGGGACAAAACAAGCAGTAAGAGGATTCACCAGAGACAGAGTTGAGAGCAGAACAGACAGATCTACTGAAATACACTGTTAAGGGGAGCAGCATATGAAACAGGAGAGGTCTGCAGTGCCATATGTAGGTTAGCTGCGTGGCCGGGGATGGAACTCAGGCTGTCACAGTAATAACACTGAGACTTAACCCATAGGCCACTAGGAAGGCTCTTGGTTCAAACTCTAAATCTAAAAAAGTTCTTGGTTCCCAGTGTCAGATATACATGACTGCATTGTAGGTAGGATAGAAACAAATAGGAACTCAGGATCCCCCTTTGAACTAACAATCTAGGGAGCTAAGACAAGAGGTAGTCATTCCCACACATTCCTAAAGTTCACAAAAAGACAAGAATTGGGCAGCAGAAGTGAGTTGGAGGAATCATTGCCTGTTTTCCTTAGGCCTGGATGACCTGTCCAAACTACTGATTCATCATATCCATTTCTCACCTAGAGATACCATCACTTACCTTGTTTAAAACCTTTACCAGGACCCTCCCTGGCTGAGGGGGTTAAAGCACAGCATTAAGAAGCTAAAGCCACTTCAGCATGAGTTTGATCCCTGCCCTGGGGGTAATCCACAAGGCCTGGCAGACCTCTCCTGACCCACCCACTGCTCCCCTCAGCAGTGTACTTCCTGAATTGGCCTGTTCTGCTCCCTGCTCTGTCTCTGATGAATCCTCTCACCACCTCTGGCCTATATCCCAGTTCTGCGTGAATATATAAATAAATCTTTAAAAAAAACACAAAAAACCTTTACCAGACAAAATGCCATAGGTAGTGACATTTTAATCTTTTCACTGCCTTTAAATTCCTTGGGGGTTGCCACTGCAGCACACATCTTGCATAGTGGTTATACTGTGATTTGGAGTCAGACAGCCTAGACTTCCAGCTCTTCCTTAGACTAGATGTGTAATCTGAAGCCAATATTTAACCTTTCTGTGTCTTATCTCCAGCTGTAGAATGAGGATGATACTAGCACCTACTTTATATTGTGGTTGTAAGCTTTAACTGTGACATGTGGAAGACTTATAGTGACAGTGACGGTTAAGTGTTAGCTATTATTACTGTGCTTCCTATCAGTACCCAAAGCTTCTAAGCCATTTCCTCATCCCATAGAAGTAGACAAAATAAAAATGAAAACATTTTAAGAATGCAGTCTTTTAGACTATTGCAGACGTGAGTCACTGCCAGCCTCATAGTAGCCCTTGGAGATGTGTCCCATCACTGGTTGTGGTACTCCAGTGAGCACCTCCAGGGTGCTGACATGTGCTCTGCGCCCTCTCCCTGCAACAGCCCTTGAAAACTATATGATATATATATATTTAGACTAGGCCAAAACTATTATTGCCAAACTTATGGGGGAATCTTGATGGCTCTAAAACTAGGAAATCCCTGAGTAGGTGAAATATGATCGAATTGAGAGAGAAACAGTGGCCTCAAATGCTTTTTGCAAACTCCTGGGAGAATAGTAGTCTAAAGGGTGCCAAGGAGGCCCATTATCTCTGCAAGCGGTGGGACCTGGGGTTTGGATTGGCTGCTTACAAAGAGGCAACTTACAGGGGGGTGACCTGGGATGCTGCATTGGCCTCTCCATGTGCGTCCCCATCCCCATCTCCCCCATCTCACACTCTAGTTTGATAAGGGGAGAACATGTCTCCTGCAGTAGCAAGAAAGGGAATATCAGGTCTGGAAGACCCACCATCAGGGACCCTGCTGAGTGACACATTTTTTTCATTCCCAGTACAATGAAAACCCTGTCTCACATTTCAGTCTGACTGCATAAAGGAGAAGCAGTCCCCTAAGGAGGGAGGTGGGCAGAAGTGGATATCAGTAGCAAATATGAGCTCCTAGTCAGTTCAGGAGTGCTCAACAAAGAAAACAAACTCAGCATTTACCACTGAGGAAACAGCAGAACAAAAAGAAGTTGTCTGTTTACAGTCTTGAGTATTGGAGTCATTCACTGACCTCAAAGACTAGACTAAGTGTTGTACGTGGTCAAGCTGCTGAAGTTGTACATCTTTTGTACATTTTTTTTTTTTAAGATTTATTTATTTGTGCATACAGAGCTGGGGTACAGGCCAGAGGCTCAGGAGTGGTGAGAGGCTTCACCAGAGACAGAGTGGGGAGCAGAACAGGCAGATCCACGAAGTACACTGCTGAGGGGAGCAGCGGGCAGGTCAGGAGAGGTCTACCACGCCACGTGGTCACCTCCGGGGCAAGCGGGAATTGAACTCATGCTGAAGCGGCTTTAGATTCTCAGTGCTGTGCTTTAACCCGCTGCACCACCAGGGAGGGCCTTTTGTACATCTTTTCACCCAAATCCAGTTAGAACTTACCAATACCAAATCCTAGGGAAGACACTGTTTTGCTGTTTCTGAGCCTTTCTTATGTCGCAATGGCTTTGATAATCTTGTTATGAATAAACGTTTTTGCCCATGACATCCTATCCTAAGACGGTGAACCTAATGCCTATCTGCTTCAAATGGAAGAAGGAAAAGCTATAGTCAGCATTCTACCTCTGATGTGACATATTGGTTTCTTGGATTTTTCTCCTTAAACACAGTATGGCCTACATGGGTTTTTTACTTCAGGCAGGAGGGGGTGGCACCCAAGGGTCAACTGTCACCCACGAACCAATTGTGTCTTAGAAATCAAAGTACTGGTCAAGAGACCCTGGAAGTCAGTGAATTGAGAGCCTGATTTTATGGGGATTTGAGGGAGACAGGCAGGGGAAGTTGTATAGTAATGCCTATCTTTTCCTCAGAACTTCCTTTGTAAAAAGAATTTTGTTGAATACTCCTGAAACATTGTTTTTATCTACCTAGTTGTAATGGTTGTAGAGGTATAACTGAGGTGAAAAATAACTGGGAAGAAGGGCTTTGCAAATGTTTTATTTTTAATATTTATTTATTTATGCATACAGAACGGGTACAGGCCAGAGATGCAGAGTTAGTGAGAGGCTTCACCAGAGACAGAGTGGGGAGCAGAACAAGCAGAGTGATGAATCACACTGCTGAGGAGAGCAGCAGGTGGGTCAGGAGAGAGAGGTCTGCCACACCATGTGGGTCAGCTCCCTGGCGGATGAATGAAATCACACCCAAGCTGCTGCGGCTGTCTTTATAGTGCTGCTCCCCAACACATTGTGCTACCAGGGAGGTCCCGGCAAATGGCTTTTGAGCTAGGTGCAGTGTGATTCTAAGTACCAGTTCAGCTCTCATCCTTTGTGACAGTTAATATTATTTTTATACTGTCCCCTTCCACAGCATTTCTGGGAGCCCCCAAGAATGCTCGCATGCTACACCGTTAGCCTCGGTCATGGCATGTACCTCCTCATGTTTAGCAGTGGACTGGTTTCCACTTTTTTGCAGCCACCTTTTGCCATTTTCTAGTTGCTTTCCCAAGCTACTACACCTGTCTCCTTATAACCATGGATAAGACCTTTTCCCCTAATCCTGCCAAGCACATCTAAAACCAGGTAGGAACTTGAAACAAATATTTTACAAAGGAAGATCTGAGGAAAAATAGGCATTACTATACAACTTCCCCTCCCCCAAGTCCCCATTAAATTAGGCTCTGGACTCACTGACTTCCAGGATATCTTGACCAGTACTTACTTGCTTGGCTACTGACCCAAGTCTACCTCCCTAGCTCTAACCTATGCCTGGTTGATGGTTCCATTTTACTTCCCCTAAACAGGAGTCCACGGTCCCCTTAAAACATCCTAACTTGTAGAAATGAAACTCTTCCCACAGAGAAGATGGTATTCTCTGTCATTAAGCAGAAATATCTTTTCAAACATTTTAATCTAGAAGGAAATTTTTGTTTCATATAGCCCAGAAGCCTTGCTTTCCCTTCTCCCCCTTGAATAAGAGAAGAATATTATTAAATATTCTTTTTTGTTGATATTTTGAAGCATCAGTTTCTCCTACTTCTAGCCATGAAGGTATTTAAAAATCAGGGTCTGGTGTCAGAACCTCCTACCCCATAATATTAACTTACCTATTGGAGTATTTGTTGATGTTACAACATCCAGTAAGGGAGCATCACATTCCAGTGCTGACAGTTGACAGTAGAAGTCAACAGGATGTGTTAAAACCCTTTTGGAGAATAGAGTAACCTACACTGCAGTAGCAAAGGACTCCAAACCCCAGTCTAAGAGCAACAAAGGTATTATTTCTCACTCTATCACAGATGGACAATGCCTCTATTTCTGACTTGTTCTCAGGAACCTGAGCTGACTGAGTACCTGCCTGTGGCAATACCATCAATCTCTTGGAAGATGGGAATGAGCATGGACTCCCACATGGGGACTCTGGTGACTTCTGGCATCTCTACTCTCATTTCTTTGACCAGAGGAAGTCGCTAAGCTGAGCCTGGTCCCAAGCAGAGGGAAGGGGAAACCCAGCAAGACAGATTATCACTCTTCTTGTCCCGGATTTGTATAAATCACACAGTCCTTGTGAGGAAAAAAAAATTATCTCCATTGTTAAGGTGTTTCTGAAGAAATAGATATAGTAAAAACCAAGCAAAACTATGCGGCAAAGATACTTCCTTAGAAATAATCTGGCATCTCTAGTGAATATTATGAACTATTTCAGGAAATGAGGCCCAAAGCAGATGAATATCATAAGTATTCAACAGTTATCAGCTGCCAAATATAGACTGAGAAATTAGAACTATTATTCAAGAGAGGGAGAGTCAGAGAAGTTAATAGTTTTTTACTAGTACTAGAGAAATATTGTTTCCGCTCAGCTTTTTAATGAGTCACAAAAAATATATCACTTTGTTCTTTTTATGTTGGGGGAAATAAGTCGATGAAATATGTCAGTTGTTTATAAAGAACCTTGGACATTCAGCAGATTTTCATCTGTTCCTTCCTGCAAAATTCTTGCTGGATGAATACAGGAGGCTTGGGAAAAGGATTTCTTAACTTTTTCCTGTTGAAATATTGTGTTGAATAATTGACAAAGCATTTACATAATCATGTCTTCCGATTTAAAATAAAGGATATTTTATCCACTGCCCCCCTGTTGGTACATTAGGAAACTTGAGCTCTTCCTGGGAATGGCTGGGGTCACACGGCCAGTTATTGTCATATGGCGAGGACTGGGCCCTCTGGACCTATCCTCTGCCTGAAGGAGAGCCACGCTGACCACTACAACACAGGGCAGAATCAGAATCAGCAGTGAATAGGAATCAAGTGCTATTTTACCACCCTACTTCTTTTGAAATGCCTCCAAATAAGTGCCAGATGAGAAAGTTTACATAAAACATAATCACTGGTCTTTCCTGGTGGCGCAAGGGGTTAAAGCACAGCACTATGAAGCTATCCGCCAGGGCAGCTGCCGCTGCCACAGACACCACCTCTACCACCACAACACAAGTTCAAGTTCCATCCCCTATCCTGAACCAGGGAGATGGCAGACCTCTCCAGGCTCACCTGCTTCTCCCCTCAGCGGTGTATTTCATTTGTTCTGCCTGTTCTGTTCCGCATTCTGTTTCTGGTGAATCCTCTCACCTCCTGCACCTCCACTGGCCTGTACCCAGTTTTTTATACATAAATAAATCTTTTAAAAAATCACTATCCCTTCACCTCTCAGTGCTGACCCCTGAGAAGATATAGAGCCAGAGTCCGGAAGAGAGTTGGCAGTTTAATCAGGATAATTACTAAAGATCGCCGTTCATTGGCTAGTGCTGTGACCATAATCTATCGATTTTACAGTGCTCCTGAGATCTCTGGTCAGATTTGTTCTTTTACATTCATGAAGCCTGCTTCACCAATCAGCATGCAATTGATGCAATTGTTTGACTCTTTCCATATCAAACAGGTTTGGCAGGCTGACTTCCAGGGCCCCTCCCCTCGGTCAACAGAGAGAGCTCATTGCCTGCCTACAAGAGGTTGGTCATATGGGCTGAGTAGCATCCTTTAGGCAAAGGTAGAACTTCGCTCTCTTGACACTTTTCTTTTTTGAAAGATCTAATGCTTGCCAAAGCTTTCCGTCTGAATTTCTTTTTCCATGTTCTCAGGGAACTGATGAATCAACAATCTGGATGTGTGTAAGTTAAGTGTCTCTGATCTGCGTTTAAAAAAAAAATAACTAAGGCATCAAAAAATATATATAGATAGATAGATTGGGGCCCTCCCTGGTGGTGCAGTAGGTTAAAGCACAGCACTAAGAAGCTTAAGCCACTTCCGCATGAGTTCGATACCCACCTGCCCCGGAGGTGACCACATGGTGCAGCAGACCTCTCCTGACCCGCCTGCTGCTCCCCTCAGCAGTGTACTTCGACAGTCTGTCTGTTCTGTTCCCCACTCTGTCTCTGGTGGCTCTCCCACCGTCTGCATCTCTGGCCTGTACCCCAGTTCTGTATGAATAAATAAATATTTTTAAAAAAAATAGATTGGACTGTCTTCTTAGGGAAAGCTTAGCCGTGAGGGTCGGTTATTAAACCTGGGGAGTCCCTTTAGAGCCACTGGCTGCTGGTCATGGCAGCTGTTAACAGATTCAGAACACTGGCAGGAGAGAGTAGTTGCATTTATGTTAGGGGGAAAGACTCCCTGTGAGCCTAGTTTATTTATGTAAGAATAAATATTTCATGGAATATTTATTAACAAGTCCATATCAATACCCATTTTTATATCAATTCCATATCAATAGACATTGACATCTATAGTCTGCTGAGGAAGGCAAATCTTGAGGCTTTTTGTTAAATAATCTTCCCGGGGATTTCAAGTTTTTCAGGTATTGCTAAATCATCAGAATCCACACAATAATACTTTCAAACAACTGTATAAGATCCCCTGGGTGTTCATCAGGAACTCTACCAAAACTTTCAGAGTAACTTCATTAACAAAAGGTAGAAGGACAGGAGTTAAGATGTTTCCATGGGTCTCTAGGCTCTAGTATTTGCCCCCCAGTGTTGAGGTTTTTAAGGTTTTTTTTCCTTTCTGAGTGGAGAAGTGTCACTTTTAATTATATATACTTTGTAGCGATCATCCTTCCAGTTTGGGGACTAACTGTAACTAACCCTTCTCTCCCGCTTTGGAAACTGGTTAAAAGACTCTTCTCAGGCCTCCCAGGCCACCAGACCTTATCTGGTCCTTGAAATAATGCAATAGGCCCAGCTGGAGTGTGGGATGGCAGAAATACAGCTGTGCTCCTCTGGAGGAGTGTGTGAGGGCACTTTCCCATTCCCTTGTGCTAGAATAGAATTCACTATCCAGAGGACAGGGACTGTTAGTCCCTACCTTGCATTTATAAAGGATAACCATGAGTTAGCAAAATACCATTTTGCTTGGGCCAATAAACAGACCAGAACAGGATGGAAATCAGGAGTGACTTGGGGGTCACTTCTAGATTAAGCAAGGAAAATATCAAATATAGTTCTAGACGCAAGGTCAAAGTCATGATATTAATAATAAGAGAGGTCAATAAGCAGGTTCTACCAGTCATGAGTCAAAAGGGAATCTGGTAGAAAATCAGGGTCCTTGAGTGAAGGAACTGGAAACTGAAGGGAAGAGAAACTAACTAGCTTCTGTTGAAAGCCAGAATAACAGCAAGGGTGGGGAACTGAAAGAGTTGAGCCCTAGCAAAAGTAACAAGTCCTAGAAGATATTCTCTCTGTTTCCAACCCTCCTGGTCCCAGAACCTTCTCTGATCAGGGTGATGGCTCCCCAGACTCTGACTTTATTCCTTAGATTAATTCCTCCAAATCACCTTGTTCTTTATACTTGCCAACTAAATGAAATCCTTCCTAATAGCAAATAGAAAGGGAAGGAAGCAGATATCCTGATTCAACCCACAGAGGAGCAGAAAAATACTCATTAACAGATAGATTTGGAAGCCCAGTCAGTTGTACATTCCAAAACTTTATTTGACCAACTTCTTTTTAAAATTAATTCTTCTCATAAGTATTTCCTTAATCTTTAAAGCATTTACAAAAAGAATTGAAATTTAAAATCTATACTGAAACTTACACACATCATAAGTATATTTGTTGAATTTTCACAACTACACACATTCATCCTTGTAGCCAGCTCCCTAGAAATGACTCTGTAAAAAACATCCATTTTTACTAGTTCTGTAACAGTCCAGTATAATTTTAACTTGTGTGCTATTCTCTAAGGCTGAACTTTTTATACCACAATAATGATTATTACTTTACATTTTATCCTACCTTTATAATACCATCAAATACCACCCCAGTTAGTTAGCATTATCAGGATTTTCAACTGAATGACATGTTTGACATTCAGAATCCTTTGAATCCTTTAACAACAACTGGACTTCTTTCTGTTTTCTCCCTGACTGTCCCCAATGCTGATTGTCTCCTTTAGGTGACTGAATGTGGGGAGAGAAACTACAGAACAGGCTGCTAAGGTCACTACAAATTCATACTTTCTGTTGAGCATGGTCCTTGCTTCTGGTTGTGTGCTTAGACTGGACTACTTGTTTGCCTGCATGCTAATATCTATGTGAGCTATAATTTCTCACTTGATGTTATTTTTGGCAGACTTTACAAATTATGATCATATTTGCAATTTTGTATTTTGAAGAGGATGAAAATGACTGGCTTCAGATGCTTGGATGCTTGTTCCGTGCTTCTTTTGGTGTTTGGTGGGGTAGATGTAATCCAGAGGAAGCAGATGATTTTCAGCTGTATATAAATAAGCATGTTTCCTCTTAAACAAGTATGGGTTTATTTTAGTGAGTCCTGAAATAAAATAGTACTCTGAACCAAATTTTCATCATTCTGATTTTTTTTTAAGATTCATTTATTTATGCATAGAGAACTGGGGTACAGGTCAGAGGTGCAGGGGGTGGTGAGAGAATTCACCAAAAACAGAATGGGGAGCAGAAAGGGCCGACTGACAAAGTACACTGCTGAGGGGAGCAGAGGGCAGGTCAGGAGAAGTCTGCTCTACCATGTGGGTCACCTCCCTGACTGGGGATCGAACTTGTGCTGAAGTTTCATAGTGCTACACTTTAACCCGTGCACAACTAGGAAGGGTCCTCACCACTCTGTTTTTAAAATAGAGGATAAGTGTAATCATAAGTTGAATCAAAGTTGATGTAAAGATATGACAGTATAGATGTATAGATGGCCTGTACAGGTGACATCACTGATGAGGTGGGGTGCAGAGTCTAGGGTGAGCTGGGCACAGGGAGTGGAAGAATCTAGATACTGAGAAGTAAGAGATAAAGTGAAGTTCATTGAGAGTGCTTACCACAGGAGGAAAGGGCAGAAGCCACGCTGACTCTGCAGAAGTCAGTGATTGTCTACAAAGTGACAGGAGCTAGAATCAAGCTTTTATACTTCAGTTCTTTTTACCTTGTGGTTTCTTTTTGCTCACTTAGCAGACTCTTGTTTAGCGAGTGCTGGATACAACCTGTTCTCTGCAGGTGGTTTGGGTGCTGATTGGGGCTGCTGTGCTGTGGTAGGAGCTTATGAGGTGCCAGCCCAGGACTCAGCTTAATTTGGAAGTTTAAACTTATCAACTGGGAAAGCCAGTTCAATGCCACCGCCTCAATGCAATCGGAGGTCCTAACATCTTCCTCTTGGTGTATTTTAATCTATCTAGGGTATGCCAAGGCAAAGGAAACGACCCTTCAATGTTGCATTAATACAGTGTTTACTTCTTGTTATCAGTCTCCTTGTGTGATGTTTTTCATGAGTCAATTTTATATTCAAGTGGTTATCAATCCTAGCTGGATTCTCAGTTTATTCACATATTTTCTGAATATGGTAGCAATGTTTCCATCCTTAAACAGAATTCTTCTAATTATTTGTGGATGGAGATAAGTCCAGTGTTATATTATGATTTAGGTTTTGGTTTTGGTTTTTTCTTGCTTAATTCACATTCCAGAATGAAATGGACCAATAGGACACTCAAGTTTTGGAAGTCCCTGTATTTGCTATTTGGCTTATAGTACCTTATGTTTTTACATACAATTTCATGTTTTCACATACATGTTTTTCATATAATTTTAATTAAACATTGTTTCTACATATAAACTGTAAACCCTAAGGGGAGTTACCATGTCCCTTCCATTTTGGGATCCTTAGTACTAATGCAATAACTTGCTAAGGTAGATACACAAATTTCTACAGAAAGTCTTCAGGTATATGCATTCAATACTTAATAGAAAAAAGTTATTATGGAAAAATTCAAACATGCATCGTCAATGCACCATGTGGCACTTTCTAAACTCTGTTTCACTGATGTATAAGATGAAAGCCAGGAATGATGTCAGTTACATTTGAGCTTCCTCTTTGCTAATAGGAAAAGTAAAATACAATATATTATAGGGAAGACACTATTGTATGAGTTACAGAGTGGCAAGAGAGAGGAGAGGCTCCTGGCTTCCACAGCCAGCATTATATAGGCAATAATGAGTTGGGTGTGGATCCAGGTGAGAGTTTTATAGAGCAGCCTCATTGGCCAGGATTTGATAAGCAAATTGGCAAAGGCATGAATCAGGTAGTCAGATTCCACCATCACAGCCCAGAGGAGGAAACCAAACACCTGTCCGGGATGGAGCCCATGCCACCAGGCAGAGAAAGCAAATGTCTGCAACAAGGGCCAGGCCTTCCCATGCTGGAATATGAGGCGTCTGAGCCATCGAGCTGTGCTTTGGTTCCACTTCCTGGTGAACTGAGATATCCTGTGTGTTGTTTCTAGTGTCCAAATGTCGGCATCAGGGATATACCCCTCCTCACCAGGGCTCTGACCAAACTCAGATCCAAAGCCTGCCGCAAGGAAGAGGGAGTCATCCAGAAGCCAGTGGGAGTAGTAGGTGAGTTTGAAGAGCCCAGCTGTGGACCACATGACATAGACACACTGCAGTTGCTGGCAGTCAGTCAGGCCCACTCCTGCACTCACCACCCCAGTCAGGGCCACCTTTAGGCACTCAAGCCCTAGAATCTGCAGACCCCTCCAGGTCAGAGCCCAGAAAAAGTGTCTGGGACACAAATTGCTGGACCGTTGAATACGAGCTTGAAATGTCTGGAAAGAACACAGTGGCCCGCCTAGGAGAGCAGGGAAAAAGAGCAAGTAGCTGAAATAGGACAGTGTCTTACACAGATGTTCAGACAGAGAGCTTCTGCTCCTGTTGCCTCCTGGTGCTGTCTCTACTCTCCCCTCACTAATGTCCAGAGAGAGCGATGTGATTCTCTGGGTCAAGAGCATGAGGGCAGAGAGAGTGATGCAGAACCTGAAAGAGATTTTTTTAAGTAAAAACACTATATATTTATTTTATCTATACCAGTCGCTCACACGTGAACAGATAACAAATGGGTGTCTCTGAGCAATTAAGACTAATCTTAAGGTCTGCCCAAAGACATTTGGATATATTCTGAAACACAGACAACTCCAGGCAGCATCAAAAGGTAAATGGGAAAATTAATCAATCATCAGAGAGACAAATAAAGGATGACAATGAATATTGTGGGAAACACTAACATATATCTAAAAATGGCTTAAAAGAAGATGATCAGTGATGTGGGGAAACCTGACCATAAAAGAAACAAAAATTTAGTAGTGGAAATTTTATAAGAAGTTTTACATTTTAAATGTGAGCCAGTCCCTGATTAGAAGATTCTGCAGGCCAGGCCCTCCCTGTTGGCGCAATGGGTTGGGACTCAGCACTGCAAGCTAGACGCTGCAGCTTTGGTGCAAGTTCGATCCCTGCCTGGAGGTGATCCACGGAGCTGACCTACATGGCGCAGCAGACCTCTCCTGACTGGCCTACTGTTCCCCTCAGCAGTGTACTTTGTTGATCTGCCTGTTCTGCTCCCCACTCTGTCTCTGGTGAATCCTCTCACCACCCCTGCACCTCTGGCTTGTACCCTAGTTCTGTATGCACAAATAAATAAATCTTTATTAAAAAAAAAAAGATTCTGCAGGCCTTGGATCTTGGATTTGTGCTTAGGGAAGAAGGTGAGTCAAGCTAGAGGTGTAGGGTGTGTGCTGAGTCATTAGTAATTTGAGGTGTGTTCTAGAAGATCCTACTGGAAGATAATTGTGGGGAACAGTTAATGAGACTTACAGGGACACACTCCACAATCAGGAATGCTATCTGTGGAGAGCAAAAAGCCCTAGTTTCTAGCCACTACTGTTTCTGTGTCTGAGGATTTAAGGTCAAGAGAACCCCTGCTTTGATTTATCCTAATTGTATGCAATTTGGCCTCCCTAGTGTCACCAACACCTTTATTCACTCACCCTCTGCTATTGGGTGAATATGTCTCCTTCTCACTCCTCAAAAACTGCTGTTGAAGTGCTAACCCCAGTTTCCACAGAATCTGACTGAATTTGGAGATAGGGTGTTTAAAGAGGTAATTGCATTAAAATGAGGCCATTATGTTTATTTCAGTATAAAGTTAGTAATGTTAAAATGCTTTTATGTTCCTGACTATATTACATTTATAGTAAAAGTCATACATTTAGTACAATATAAGAATTTTGTTATAATTTGAATAACAGTGTTGCCTTTTCCCAAATCACAAATTTATCACTAGTCTTTTCAATATGTAATCTCATTTTTCCTTTTCTTTAAAGATTTATTTATGCATGCATGCAAGAACTGGAGTACAGGCCAGAGGCGCAGGGAATGAAATGAGCCACCACAGACAGAGTGGGGAGCAGAACAGGCCGATTGATGAAGTACACTGTTGAGGAGAGCAGCGGGTGGGCCAGAAGAGGTCTGCTGTATCATGTGGGTCACCTCCCTGTCGTACAGGGTTACAATGGCTGGATATTGTTTGATAACACTGAAACTTTAACCCATTGCGCCACCAGGGTGGGCACTCATTTTTCCTTGTTAACAGAATTTTTTTTTTAAAGATTTATTTATTTATTTGTACAGAACTGGGGTACAGGCCAGAGATGCGGAGGGTGAGAGAATTCACCAGAGACAGAGCGGGGAGCAGAACAGGCAGATTGACGAAGTACACTGCTGAGGGGAGCAGCGGGCGGGTCAGGAGAGGTCTGCCACGCCATGTGGTCGCCTCCGGGGCAGGCGGGAATCGAACTCATGAGGAAGTGGCTTTAGATTCTCAGTGCTGTGCTTTAACCCACTGCGCCACCAGGGAGGGCCTGTTAACAGAATTTTAACTGGCCAAGTGTTACTGATAATTCAATAATGAAAATAACAAGAAAAAGAAAACAACATATTTAACAACAACAAGAGAGGTCATGAGCATGGATCTTGATGGAATGCAACTGGTGTCCTTATAAGAAGACATTAGGACACAGACTAGCCCAGAGGGAAGACACAGGAAATCACAGGGAGAAAAGAACCATCTACAAGCCAAATGAGCGAGGCCTCAGAGGCAGCTGAACACCTAAACTAAACTTCTAGCCTCCAGAGGGAATGAATATTTATTGTTTAATTCAAGACTCTGGACTCTGTTATGAGAACCAGAGCAAACCAATATTTAGCTCTGGCTGGCCTTCCTCCCATCTAGCCAGTTCCTGTTCAACTGGCTCTTCCAGTCCCTATTATTCCTGACCTCCTAGAGAAAACTTAATTCACTGCATCCCAAGCAGTACCTCTCTCCCCACCCACCAGCCATCTTACCTTTTCTTCAGGCCCTAAAGACTTTGATAAAAAGGGTCTGGGTGTGGCAGGGATGGAGTAGTGAAGAAACAAGTGGTAGGCTACAGTCAGGTGACCTGTCTCCACAGGTCACAGTCCTATTTTGTGAGGGAGCCAAGCCCCTGCCAATTGTTACAACAGACCCATAACAGACCCAGATCACAGAGGGACCCCTTGACCCTAGTTTTGGTGCTTCTGATGAAGGAAGGAATGCAGGGGAGGCATCAAAAGATTGAGTTGTACAAAGGGGACAGATAGAAGGGGCTAGTGCAGCAACTGACACAGCCATAACATCAAGGTCCTCAGGCACCAAAGCCCCATGTCCAGGATGTGCCGGATGTCTGGATGTCTCCAAGAGGTCCCAGCAGATAACAGACTGTTGGGGCTGTGTTGGAAGCTCAGAACCAAAAGGCAAAAGATAAGGACATGGAGACGAAGCTCATCAGGAAATCTCTGGTCCTCTCAAGTTCCACCTAGGCTCACAAGGAGTGAGCCCCTCCCAAGGAGAAACTGCCTGTATCAGGGCAGTCTCTCCACCAGCACGGGGCAGCTGTTCCACTGCCCACCTGTGACAATGCAGGTGCTTCTTTCCACCCGCTCTCTCCCTCTGCGGGCAGCAGCCTCCTTGCCTGCCCGTGACCATGCCAGGACTTCTCTGCGTTGACCTCCCCCAGCGGAGGCCGCTCTCTCCTTAGGCCGTCTGCCTGCAACTATGCAGGCCTCTCCCTCTGCAAGCCTGTCCCTTTGGGGCAGCTCTTCCTGCCCACTTGCTGCCATGCAAGTGTCTTTTCCTCTCCTGTCTCTTTCTAATAAACTTACTCTTTAAATATAACTGAGTTTCTGTCTCAGGAAGGATCTCACATGTGCCGCTGAGAGGGGAGCCCTGGTGAAACCTTTCTCAGAGTGAACTCAAGAACCCCGAACTCAAAAAACAACATCACTTCCACTGGTTGTTTTCCTCCTAGACTGGACCCTTCTCTTTGGGGTTGGAAGAGCTGAGCCTCAGTGAAAGTAAAAGTCTAAAGCAGCAGCTGTCATGCGAGGACAGTGAAGGTTTACAGTAGTTAGCCTTTCTCTGTTCTGCTGAAGAGGAGGGGAAGCTGCTGGCTTTGTGAGTAAACCACCCACACTGAAGTATGCAAACAGTGCTTAGTCACCTCTAGGCAGACCTCTCCTGGGGGCTCTGGGAGTCGTGGTGGAAGCCCCTCTCAAGTACATTGATAATTACAGCTGCAGGTCAGATACTGGCTACCGAGGCACACATGTTATTAGTGCTAGTAGCTGTACATTTACATTCATAATCTCTAACATAAGCCTTGCAAGGCTGCTATTTATTGCTCCATCTACTTTCCTCACACTTTTTTTTTCCAGAATGAGGTCAAACAGACTGATTGACTTGTTTAATTTGATAATATTCATATATGGAAAACTTCAGACTCAAACTCAATAGGCAGGTTCTCCCAATTACAGACTCAGTGCCAGTAAGCGTTGGTTGGTTCTGCCCTCCCAAATGGACAAGCTACTTTACCTTGTGGAAGGTGGTTCTTGCAGATAATACTCTGTGTAATGCAGACGCAGGTGACATAGTGTCTGCCAACTCATCTGAGCAAAGAAAGTCCACCTGTGGACATCCTGGGGGGCGAGTGAGGAGATCAGAACCACGGCACACAGAGCAGGAATGAAGACAAGCACAGCAAAGGAGCCCATGGCTGCCAACGCCAGGACACCTCCTCCAGCCAGAAGAAAGCTGTATCTGAGAGAAAACAGATAACATTGCAACTAAAAACACTAATTAAAGGGATAGATACACTCCTATGTTCAACGCAGCAGTGTTTACAACAGCCAAGTTATGGAAACAACATAAGTGCCCAAGGATAGAGGAATAGATTAGGAAGATGTACAGACACATGATGAAACACACCTCAGTTAAAAAAGAGAGAGAGAGAGAGATGAACTCTTGTTATTTGCAGCAACATGGATGAACTATGAGGGGGTAAAGTCAGATGGAGACAGACAAATATCAGAAGGTGTCACTCATATATGGAATATAGAGAAACAAAACAAAGAGTCCAACAACACCAAACCCAAGACAAACCCTAGACAAGGGACTGTAAAACTGAGGCTGAAAGAGGGAGAGGTTGGGGGAGGGCAGGAGAGGGTACAAAGGACTGTGGTAATCCTTATGCCTTGGTGGTGTGTGTGGTGTGATAACATACATCTGAAGAGAGGGTTCTGTATTTCTGAATCATATATAGTATTATAAACCAATGTTAAAGAAAATTACAATAATTTATAAAATGGAACAATGTAATTAATGAATCACCTCAGATGTCATCCTGGGCAACTCAATCAAGGCAAAACCCATGTAACACCTAAAAAAGTCATAATATTATCACCCCACATTTCTCCCTTTTTCTTTTTTTTTTTTTAAATCTGAAGGAAAGACATGGGACAAAGAGCCACAGTTTATCAGCAAATAGCTACCTTAGGAGACAAGTATTGATTCCTGCTTCAGTGACCCTGGGGCCTTCCTTTGATACTTGCCATGGAAGTGAGAATAGCACCTGCTCCTAGCTATCCTGTGGGCCACAGGTCTGGAGGATTTCCTGCTAGAGAAATCTTAAAAGTCCAGGGTTTGCTGCTTGAGAGTGAAAGTGATATGAGTCCAACCTAGAGATTAAAGAGAACTCTCTAGACATCCTTTCGCCCAGTGTTTCTCTCCTTCCTGCGGGGGTTACACTGCCCCAGGCCATTCCAAGAGTCAGAAAAAGAAGACAAAACATCTGCTTTGGACAAGTGTTTAAAATTTAATTGAAAATCTCTCTATTTGTTATTAATCCTGTCTATTACACTTTAAGATATCATGAATTCATTTGTGTGTGTGTGTGTGTGTG
>NW_004567115.1:18057721-18065227 GCF_000260355.1 Condylura cristata
AAAAAAAATAATTTTGAATACCAGATTGAGATAAAACTAATCTGACAAGATTTGTTTTGACTTCATTTATCTGAGAAATCATACAAACATATTTTAAAATATCACATTTAGAGATATTTTATAAAATTTAATTTTATTGAAGCTGATAAAATTCCATGAAATTAGAACTGGTCAAGATCATCTGGGCCATATATAAATGTATAATTTGAAGAATTCCTGTACTTTCTTGCTATCCATATCTGCCCAATTTTTTTTCAGGCTTTCCCCATTTAATGCAAATCTATCAAACATTGAGTCATGCAGACATGATGTGAATTTCCAGTTCTGTTTCCTCTTCTAGATATAGTCATCATCTAATCATGTAATCAAAAGTCAATGTGATTAACAACAACCAGTATAATTAATATAGTCCAATCTATTCTTTTTGACCTACGTTAGTATTCACAGCTGTAAAGGCAAAATTAGCCATCAAACCTACCTGGCATGAGTGGAAAATGAGTCCGTAACACAGAGATAATTAAACAGAAGTGCAAAAGGAATAGCTGCCCCTTGATAAAGTGAGACAGGATGGAGGAAGAACAGCTGAAGCCAATCCATTACTGACTAGAGCAGAGTCATTAACCAATGTCTTCCTGCAAGAGAAGCCACAACCCACTATCTCTGGTCTTTTTATATGACTTAGGAAGGCCTGGGTGAGCAACAGGCAAACAAAAGCACTAGAGATAAGCTCTATGACCAAGAGCTGTGTTATAGAAACCAAAACACATTTTGGTGTAATATTACTTAATAACAATATGTACCAAAAACATTGCTTCCAATGTCCTAGCTTTGTTTAATCTATACACCACATTATTTGCCTTTCCAGTCATCTGCTTGTCATATTTTCGCCACTAAGATAATGAACCATCTCATTTTCCAGTTACAGGCAATTCACCTGACTGTGGTGGAGGAATGAGAACGTGAGCATGAGGAAAGAAGGCAGGTCTCAAAGAGTAAGGAAACCTTCCCCTCTCAACTGCGGTTGTCCTTACGTTACTGCTTTTTTTCTCCACAGTACCTGTCATCACCCCTTATGTCTATTTTCCCTCTGCTCTGCAAAGCAAGAACATTTTTGTTTTCTGCTATTGCTCCAGCACATAAAACAATACTGGGAACATACTATGTATTTGGTAGACACTTGTTAAAACCAAAAGATTTTGAGGAAGCAGAAGCATGGAGAGGAACATTTAAAGAGAGTCTTTTGGGTGGTGATGGGGGCAGGGGTGTGTGTGAACAAGTACAGAGATACGGCCTAGAGGCAAGACAAGAATAACTCACCATTTCAGAGACTGGCCTGCTGGGCAGGGCATGGCAGCACTGTCTCTGATCAACTGTTTTCATCTCCAAAGCTCATGCAAGAATAAGTAGACTTAAACCAGGGACTGGATACAAAAGCCTCTCTCCTTTTTTTTTTCTCCAAATTTTAATTAAAAAAATTATTTATTTATTCATACAAGAACTGGGGCACAGGCCAGAGGTGTTGAGGGGTGAGAGGATTCACCAGAGACAGAGTGGGGGCAGAACAGGTAGAGTGACTCAAGTACACTACTGAGGGGAACACTGGGCAAAACAGGAGAGGCCAGGGATCAAACATGTGCTGCAGTGGCTGCGGATAGTTTCATAGTGCTGAGATGTAACCCCTTGAGCCACTAAGAGGGCCTTTTTAATTTTTAAAGTTTACTTTCTTATATTGTTCATTTTTGTGCAATATTTGATTTTTTCCCTTCTAACATCTACCCAGGCCAGTTCACAACATATCAACCATATCAACCACCATATCAACCATAAATCATCATCATTGTCCCTTGGATCTCTTCCTCTTTGTTCCCTGCTGTGTACCTCAAATCTATGGTCAGTTTGCAAGTTTTGTCATTTTCCTGGTCCTTTGTTCATTTTCCCTATATTCCTCCTATAAGTGAAATGGTCTAATAATTTTCTTTTTCCTTCTGACTATTTCACTGAGCATAATTCCTTCTAGCCCCATCCCTGTGGCTGCGAATGGCATGAGTTTATGTTTTGATTGCTGAATAGTATTCCACTGTATATGTGTGTGTGTGTGTGTGTGTGTGTGTACCACATCTTCTTGATCCAGTCATCTATTTTTAGGCATTTGGGTTGTTTCCAGGTTTTACCTATTGTAAATAGTGCTACAATAAACATAGGGGTACAGGTATTCTTTTGAATCAATGTTTTTGTGTCCTTTGGGTAGATCTCTAGAAGTAGAATTACTGGATTATATGGTAGCTCCATTTTAGTAGTCTGAGAAACCTACCTACAGCTTCCCATAGTGGTTGGGCCAGTTTGCACTCCTACTAGCAACATAGGCAAGTTCCTTTTTCACCCCATCTTTACCAACATTTATTGTTATTAGTTTTTTTTTATATGTGCCATTCTCTTTTTTTATTTTCTTTAAAGATGTATGTATTTATGCATACAGAACTGGGATACAGGCCAGAGGTGCCAGGGCAGTGGGAGGATTCACCAGAGACAGAGTGGGGAGCAGAACAGGCCAACTGACAACGAACACTGCTGAGGGGAGCAGCGGGCGGGTCAGGAGAGGTCTTCCGCACCATGTGGGTCACCTCCAGGGCAGGGATCAAACTCATGCAGAAGTGGCTTTAGCTTCTTAGTGCTGTGCTTTAACCCTTTGCGCCACCAGGGAGGGCCCCATATATGCCATTCTTATTCATGTAAGGTGGGATCTCATTGTGGTTTTGATTTGCATTTTCCTGATTATAAGTGATGTTGAACATTTTCTTGTATGCCTATTGGCCATTTACATAGGGGAAATTTTTTTATGAAAATTAAGCATTTTTAATATAAGAAAAAAAGAGAAGTATAAAACAATAGGTGGGGGAAGGGCTTGAGCTAGTATGAGCTAAGTTGTGGGAGCGTTTTTTTTTTCTTTTTTTTTGTAAGCTAGTTCCACATTGTTGCATGTAGCAGTAGTTTGTTCACATACAATGGTATATCATTTTCTGCTTGTGGGAGGATTTTTAAAGGAATGAGAAGGAACGTAACTATATTTAGTTCTTAAAGGATGATTTTCATTGCAAGAGATTTGGATGGGTACAGATATATGGGTGATATTTTAGAAGTCAAGGATGGAAGGACCAGACAGCTGGTGAGAAATGGGGACATATTAAAATAGAGAGTCGGTATAGGGAATAAGGCGACGTGGAAGAACAAAATTCCAGAGGTCGGACTGGCAGAATTCGCTGGCGAATTATGCATGTCAAGATAAGGAGTGTCTAACATAATTCTTGGTTTCCAGTTTGAGCAGCTGTATAAATGGTGGATTCCTTCACTCAGCTGGAGATCAAAGGACTGACTGGTTAAACCAACATTCCTGTTGTGAATGTTCAGCTTTGGTAAGTCTTTGAGACATTCAAGTGGAGATGTCAAGTAGGCAATCAAATAATCAGGTGTGAAACTGGGCAGAGAACAGGCCAGCGATACGAACTTGAAATAGCCAAGAGGAAACGCAAGCTACGGGAGGGATGAGTTCATACATAACGGGAAAGGAGCCCAGACCCTAGCAGGAGGAACCTCAAGGAGTGGAGCTCTAAAAGATGAAAAAACGAGTATCCCGTAAGTTGGCGCCTCCCATACTGGGTGTTGTTACTAATAGTGAACGGCAGGTTATAATGAAGTCACACTAACGCGCGTTTAGACTGCATGAAGCCACTGTTTTGAATCCGAATCTATTGTTTCGTGGGCTGCGTTAAACTCAGCAGCTCACCGGGTACCAGTCACAGCCTCGCTCATCAAGATCCCGGGGACCGCGCCAGCGGGACGTCCCAGCCCCAGGTGCGGAACACCCTTGGCTCCGCCCCCTCTCGATCCTGTCAGGAACTCCAATCGCTTGTGGAGAACATCGCTCTACTCAGGCGGTTGTGTCGATCGTGGCTCTCTCCAATTAGAGATCCTGGCCTAACCATGGCGGAGAAGGCTCAGAAGAGGTGGGTCTGGGGTTGGAGATAAACCTATTCTTAATTTTCTGCAGGAGTGGAGCCTGCTCCTGGTCGTCAATGATTGGGGCCGATATGGTGTCTTATGCTGGGAGATCGGCCTGAGTGGGTCCTAAAGTCCAGGCCGGGCCTCTGCCCAGGGTGGAGGCTACGGAACGGGGTTCAGGAGGGAGGATTGTTACGGGCTGCGGAATCGGTACCGGGACGGTGTTTGCTCGTCCATGCCTCCCCAGGCTCCCCGGCCCTTCTCCCCTGGGCGGGGCTGCGTGGGAAGAAAGGCGTCGCCCTCTTCCCGGACGCGAAGGGACGCCACCACCCTGCTGCTGTCTACTGTGCTCGATGACACTATCCACTGGCTGCTTGTGGCTGCGTTCGCTGCTGGGTGTCCTTGGACACCCGCGTTAGTGCTGGCCGCACCCAGTCCTCTACCTGGAGTGGGCAGCGTGCGGTTGCGTAAACTGGTTCGCCGTCGCTTGAGAGACAAAGGGCCGCGCCTGGCTAGAACTGTTAGCTACCTGCTGGGTGTGTGCGATCACCTTTGTAAACTGCACTGGCACTGTGGTTTTTCCAGCCGTCTTCACTGCTTCGGACAGAATCGGCCTGAAACGGGAAACGGCTAGGTTTCAAAAGCTCCAAACGCAGCAGAGTCGAGCACCCTCTGCTGACTCTTTCTGCAAAAGGAAACCGTCAAGCATTGTGTCGGATGCCACAAATTGAAGTTGAGGTTGTTCCTTCTACCTCGGCAAGTTATTGTAATCTTTTTCCAGAAACTAAATAACAAATCACTAAACGTTATGTGCAGTGTACAGTAGTCACAATAGAGTTGAGGATTATACCGATATTTTTTTTAATAGGTCGTTGGCAAAGCCACTCCCCCTCACCCCCGCATACCTACACGCTCTGTTACGGTAGAGTCTGCACCTAGGTGTTTGGACCACGTTTTAGTTGGTCTCATGATGAATTTCATTACTTCCTGCCTCATGGAAGTTGTGATACAAGCGATCTGGGGGCCTCTCCTTTGGGCTTAAAACTGAGGACAGACACTCTTCTAACATCTTTTGTTCAGGACAAGTTAAATGGTAGCTAATGTTCTCAAAAAATACTGAGCAGGAGGCTTAGGGGACTCAAATTGGAATTGGAAATAGCGTCTAAAGAGACATTTTATAGAGGTTAATTTATTGGACCAGGGCTTGATAAGATGGCATATTTTTGCACACATACCTGCGCTAAGTGTAAAGCATCAGAGAAGCAGCCTTAGGTGTGGTGATCCATTCAAGGACAGTATCATTCTGTTATGGGGGAAAATGACTGAAATGGCAGGATGTTTATAGAAAAAGATTTTTAACCAACAGAAGAGATGATTGGCGAGAAGAAATGCCCCGGGAACGAACTTTGCTTCAAGAAATGTCTAGTCTGTGGACTTAAGCTTCTGATACAGTGAATGGGCTCTCAGATAAGCATTTGCGGATTTGCCGCCTTTGAGAAATTTGTGACAAAACTGGCTTTCCCAGACCTCTTTTTTTTTCTCTCTCTCTCTCCTTTCCTTGCCGTTTCTCTTCTTTTGACAGGTTTAGGGTCGAGGAAAGGAAATCCCAAACAAAAGCAAATAGTGGGAAAGCTGGCCGGCAAGACTCCTCTTCCTCCCTGTGCTGTCCCCTGCCCATTACTCTTGCTGATTCCCCATTTTTGTTTGTCTTTGTGTAAATAATGGCTGGTGCCCACTGGTCTCCATCCCAGCACTAACTTTTACTCCCTCCCCTTTATAGAAGCTGCCCATCTCCCCTTTCCTTTGTTGAACATTGTATAAATAGCCCTGTAACTTGTCATAGGAGGAGTACGGTGGTCTTTCGGACATGAGTCTGCTGCCCTCCTCATTTGTCTGCTGCCCTCCTCATTTGTCGACAAATAAAACCACTTTCGTTTTCCTCAAACTGTTTCCTTTTATTGGATGAGGGAAACTGAGACCGGAGTCGGTAACACTTCATCCGTCTATAAAATGAGAGCACTGGGCCACTTTCTGTTCCATGTCAACGTTTTTCTTGTTTAGTAAAAGGGTTATATATCTTGTATGATTTCAGCAGAGTTAAATGACAATAGCCCAAAAGATCGTTTTTTTCAGAATTTCAATATTTGTGTCAAAATGATGGAGAAAGAATGTAGCTGATGTCGCTACTGTCTTAGGTGAGCAGATGTTTCTTGAAGGTAGATGGAGGAATGGCTGGTTTTTCTGTTTCTTTTTACTGGGAGCTTTAAAAACACGTTGTCTAGAAAGATTTGTTCACTGAAATTTGCAGAAAAGTTTGTGTATGGCTTCTGTTTTTTTAGTTTTTCCTGTCTGTAGAAAAGTTGGTGTGATTTTAAAACTTTTTTTGGTGTTAATTTGCATTTATATTAAGTGTTATTTATGGGGATTCTTCTGATGGAGAGATCACAGGTATATTTCTGGTTTAAACAGTTTCATCAACTTTAGTACTGTGTTTTCAGTTACTGGGTTTTTCTCCTAAAATGTCCAGAGATCTCAAACTGAATTTAAAATGTATCAAAATAACTATTCTTTTCAATGTTCTGATGTTTTTTAAATCTTCAACTAAGATTTTTCAAATGTCAGGTAAATGTTTTTTCAAAAAGTTCATCACATGTTTTATTTCCCTTGAAGATATTCCCCTTGATCTCCCTGTCATCTTTTCACTCTTAAGACTGATACACAGCATTATTCTGATGTCTCCCTGTTCTTATGTACTGGATCCTGTTTCCAGGATTTTGTCTTTTTACTGTTATTTAACTAGTACATTCTCCAACAGCTCCCTAATAAAGAATGCTTAGGAGATGTTTCTTTTTTTTTTCCCCAGTTCTTTCAAGTCTGAAAATGTCTTTCTTCTCCTTCCATACTGATTGCTTGTTTGAATGGATAGATAGCTCTGGTTTGAAGATAAGTTTTGCTCTGAATTGCTTTGACTTCTGGTATTGCTATTGGGAATTGGATAATCTCCCTTTTTTTGTGTATGACTTTCTTTTTACTCTGGAAACTGTAAGGATCTTTTCCATAGTGTTCAAAATGTTGTGAGAATATTAGTGATGTATTTGATATCTCTTGTATTAACTTAATCCTTGCACAGTTGAGATCATTATCCTTTAGTCCTGGGAAATTTTCTTTATTCTTTGAGTCTTTGTTCTTTATTATTCTTTTTTAGCTTTCCCCACAAATATTTACCTTTTCTTCTTTTGGGATTAAAAAAAAATTATATTCTATATCTCATTTTTGGTCCTCTAATTTTCTTACCTGGAAACTTCTATTTTCTTTCCTTTTACATTTTTATTTACTGGGAGGGCTTTAAATTCACTTTTTAAAAATTCATTCAGTGAATTTTAAATTTTGGTCATGTTTTAATTTCTGGGAGCTGTTTTTTTTTTTTTTTTTAAAGATTTATTTATTTGTACATACAGAACTGGGGTACAGGCCAGAGTTGTAGGGGCGGTGAGAGGCTTCACCAGAGAC
>NW_004567115.1:18065327-18077922 GCF_000260355.1 Condylura cristata
AGCAGAACAGGCAGATCTACGAAGTACACTGCTGAGGGGAGCAGCGGGCGGGTCAGGAGAGGTCTGCCTCGCCATGTGGTCTCCTCCGGGGCAGGCGATTCGAACTCATGCGGAAGTGGCTTTAGCTTCTCAGTGCAGTGCTTTAACCCGCTGCGCCACCAGGGAGGGCCTGGGAGCTGTTTTTTAGACTGTCCTTTTTCCATTCACTTTTGTCATGTTTTAAAAAGTGGTTATCTCTCATTTCTCTGAATTAAGTATAAGGTTGTTTTTATTTTATTTTTTTTAAGTTTTCTTTTATGCTATGAACTGTTTTTTCCTCAGAATATTTTTTTCTTGGTTGTTTTCATTTTTTCCTGTTTTACTTGAGGTTTTCCTACTCTATCTGATCATCTTTGACTTTCTGCCCATTGATAAATACTGGGAGCTTCAGGGAGAGCAAGGCAGATGAGGAGTGGAAAATTCATGATGTCTGTTAGTTTGTCTAGGAGCAAATCGTCTTCCACTTTCCTTGCTACCTGAAATTCTGTAAGAGAGCCAAGGGGGCACTAGAAAAGGGGATATTGTGGTCTCACTGCCTGCTGGTTCTCTTCACCTACTTCTAGGCCTGGTATTTTTGAGCACAGGCCTGACCCTCAGGTAAGGGTCAGTTACCAGCTGACTGTGGAACTGGAAGAGGCAGGAAGGGAGAAAGATACCCATCAGCTCTGCTTTTATCCTCTTCTACAAATCCTTAGTAGTTAGGTCTCCGGGCCTGCCACTCTCAGTAACACTTCTTTTGCTTAACTCTTCTCCTTTTGTTGACAGTCTTTTTTTAGTTAATATCTTTCATCTCCCCAGAAGTTTTGGGAGAGGAGATAAAGATATAGTATACATGGGGTCAGCAAGCTATTTTTATAAAAAGGTAGTTTTATCTTGTTTAATTGTTAGTGAGGCCAGTAAGTTAATGGCTGTTGACTATAAGCATACCTCTTTTTATTGCTTTTTGGTTTATTGCACTTCACAGATAGTGCCGTATTTTACAAGACAGCAAAAAGAATGACTTTTTGAAAGCTCCAATGGTGGTTAGCATTATTTTTCAGTAAAACATTTTATAATTAATATATATACATGTTTTTAGACATAATATATGTTATTTACTATATCTGATAATGTTATTTACTATGGACTATAGTATAGTATTAATGTAACTTTTATATGCACTGGGAAACCAAAATATTCATATTACATGCTTCATTGCTATATTTACTATATTTCAGTGGTCTGGAACTGAACCCTTACTATCTGTAAGGAGTGCCTGTATATTTTATTTCATTTACCCCTCCCCTTTTGTGATTATCAAAATTATTAACAATTTTCACTATTCTAAATATACTGCAATAACCAATTTGTGTATGTGTTTTTCTCCTTTTTTTATTAAAGTTTTTCTCCTTTTTTAGACAAATATGGGGTGTTTCTTTTTTTTAAGATTTTATTTATTTATGCATACAAGAAGTGGAGTACAAGCCAGAAATGCAGGGAGTGAGAGGATTCACCAGAGACACAGTGGGAAACAGATCAGGCAGATTGACTGAAAAGGGGAACAGCAGTAGAGATAGGAGAAGTCTGCTAGCCAATTGGATTAGCAACCTGGCTGAACTCAAGACAGTGACTTGATTGTGCTGTGTCTTTAACCCCTGCACCACCAGGGAGGCCCTAAGAAAAATTCTTAATGGGAACAAGATACCCAATGATTACCACTTTTAGTAGAGAAACCATTTGGTACAGTTCTTCATGTCAGTCATAGCAGCTCATAGCTGAGCTAGGACCACATTTAGCTAGACTGAACTGTATCAGTGTCATAGCAGAATACTAAAAAGCTTCAAAATACAGGAAACAGTGAATCTTTTAACAATTTCTCACCCATAGCAGTTACTATATAATAGGTATAGCTAGAAAATGAATAGGAATATTTACACATTTTAAACATTGATTTCTATATTAATATTACCTTGCTGATTACTAAATATTTTGAATGTACATTCTTTTTCATCCTTTTTATAAAAATAGTGGCAGTGGCCCTCCCTGGTGGCGCAGCGGGTTAAAGCACTGCACTGAGAAGCTAAAGCCACTTCCGCATGAGTTCAATCCCCGCCTGCCCGGGAGGTGACCACATGGCGTGGCAGACCTCTCCTCTCCTGACCCGCCCGCTGCTCCCCTCAGCAGTGTACTTCGTTGATCTGCCTGTTCTGCTCCCCACTCTGTCTCTGGTGAATCCTCTCACCCTCTGCATCTCTGGCCTGTTCCCCAGTTCTGTATGAATAAATAAATAAATCTTTAAAAAAAAAAAATAGTGGCAGTATATATACTGTCCATTTTCTGACTTTGCTTTTTTTTTTTTTTTTATTGTGCATACAGAACTGGTGTACAGGCCAGAGATGTAGGGGTGGTGAGAGGATTCACCAGACACAGATGGGGAGAAGAACAGGTGGACTGACGAAGTACACTGCTGAGGGGAGCAGTGGGCAGGTCAGCAGAGGTCTGCCACACCATGTGGTCACCTCCGGGTCAGGCGGAGTTGGAACTCATGCTGAAGTGGTTTTAACTTCTCAGTGCTGTGCTTTAACCCTCTGCACCACCAGGGAGGGCCTGACTTTGCTTTTTAACTTGATAATTTAATTTGAAAATCATTCGAAATCTTTACAAAAATATATTTATTCTATTTTATGTCTGTGTGATAGTCCATAGTGTAGCATCATTTAATCAGTTATTTTCAACATGTTGCTACTTGTATAGTAAGTAGTAAAGCATTGCTTGTGTTAAAAGAATAACACAAGCCCCTTCCTTTCTCAAGCTTTTTACATAAGGTGTCAAGTATGATTTAATCTGGTAAGTATGACTGAGTTTATAATTTTTAAAACTTATCATCTTATAATTTACTTTGCAATTTTCTATCAATTTTTTCTTAGTCTTTTCCTCACCAGTGTCAGGATAGCTTCTCTGATACTTTCAAAAACTTTACCCATGGTGAATATTACCTTATTCTTTCTGCAGTGTGAAGATTGCTCCAGGAGCAGTTGTGTGTGTAGAAAGTGAAATCCGGGGAGATGTAACTATAGGTAAGAAGATTGTGTAATAGTCTTATTTCTCAAGCACTTATATGATTTAATTATCAGTGTTTTACAATTAATCTTTCATGTTTGTGTATTTTACTGATGTCCTATCTTATTGCTAAAACAATCTATTTGTGCCTACACATACATACTGGTTCTAAAAGAGTATCTAATATAATGGAGTATTTATTTTAAACACTTCTTTGATAAACTAATGAAACACTGCAACAAAATCATTCACTCGAGAGACATCTAACGTACACCTTCTATGTGCTGGGCAGGTGCTCGATAAGGACACAGTGGTGAATACAGGGTATGCCAGCACTGCCATCTTGGAGCCTTATTCTGCTGAGTCATCATGAATAGAATGAACTGTGGAGTATGGCAGACTTAGATTGGCACCCTTGCTCTTTACTTGCTGGGTTGCCCTGGACATATTCCCTAACATCATAGCCTTCATTTTCTCCATCTATAGAAATGGGCGTTTGACATTAGGTTCAGTCACATGTAGTGATGGTTAAAACCTGCAGAGATTTGTTCTGTTGTATAAAAAGAACAGAGTCAGGAAAGTCAAGGCTGGTTACCTGATTGTCCCAGAACTCTAGCAAGCCTAGATGTGACAGTCAGAACATCAAGAGACCCTGGATAACAAAGGTGATGAGTGGAGGAAAAAGGAAATCTCTCCCAGTTGAGTCAGCTTCCTTTAGATAGCCTTCCTGAAAGTGCCACATGGTCCTTCTTTTTGTGTCTGATGCCTTGGATTAGTCTCATGGACACATCTAGCTTCAGGGATCAGTGGGAAATACAGCTTTAACTAAATACATTGCTACCCCAAATAAAATAAGGTTTTGTTATGCGGAGAAAGGGAAGAATGGATATCTGGTGACAATTAACAGTCTATCTCATGGCTTTTGAAGGATTAAATAAAAGAATGTTTGTGAGAAGCATTGCCCAATGCCTAACAGGATACAATAAGTGCTAGCTAATTACATTCATTTAAATCAAATGAACAGTATGGGTCAAATGCTTATGTGAATATGATTAAGTTTCTTCAAATTCACATTCGTCCAATTCTTTTATATATATTTTCACTAGCTATGATGCCCCTGTAACTTAGTATAAACCATCCTTACCAGGAACTGTATGTTATCAGAGTTTTCTTTTTTCTTACTTTTTTTTTAAAGATTTATTTACTTATACATACAGAAATGGGATACAGCCAGAGGTGCTGGGGCGGCAAGAGGATTCACCAGAAGACAAAGTGGGGAGCCAGGCAGATTGACCAAGCATACTGCTGAGGGGAGCAGTGGGCGAGACAGGAGAGGTCTGCTGTGCCATTTGGGTCAACTCTGGGGTGGGGATTGAACTCACACTGAAGCAGCCACGGCTTGCCTTAGCTTCGAAAGTGCAGCGCCAACCCGCTGCACCACCAGGGATGGCCCTAAAAGAGTTTTCAATGAATTAAGTATACTTTCAGAGAGAAAATATGCCATTCCATCTTAGATTAACAGTGCCTTTAATGGAAAAAATATATATAGAGAGAGATTCTATCTAAACCTCCAACCAACTTAGACATTGTATTTTTTAAAAAGAATAAAGGTTGTAGCAGTATTTTGGGACTTTATTAGGAATTTGTCAACTTAGGCTTATTTTAAATTAACAGGGTCCTTTTTCTGTTCAGTGTTGTTAACTCTTTGTTAACTTCAATTTACAAATCCTTTATGAAGAGAAATTAGGGTGGCCACACATTTATTACTTGCTCTTCCACATTTTTTTATTCTGATGTGTTTTGGCTCTTCTGATTCAAGGGCTAACCCCTAATGGTAGCTCTAAAAGTACTCTACAGTTAGAAGGAAAAGAGTAATAATTGTAGCTAATTATGTAAATTTTCCCTTTTAATTCTAATTCTTGCCCATTTTTAACACTAAGTATACAGTATTTAGTGTTTAGAGTATAGATAGTAGAGTATCTCAGTAGGCATAAATTACACATTGGGGTGTGTGTGTATGTGTTCAAATTTAAAAGTAATGCCTATTACATGTAGAAGCTTTTCTAGAACAGCAGTACAGGGATGGCCCTATGAAAAGAAAAGATGTGCTGCTGCAGAGTGAGCTGTGGGGTTATCAGGAATTAGCACTTGCATTCTGTTCTCTGTCTTCATTTTTTTTGCTTCTCACCTTTATCCTCCTGCCTTCACCAAGTGTTGAAATTACAAAACAATATGCCTGAATAAGGGAAACAATCAAGGGCCACTCAGCCTAGCTATAATAGTGAGATGATTAACCCAGAAATCACCACTGAGCTCATTGAGAGTCCTGGACTCCCTACTCCCTTCAAACTACCAGGAAAATTCAGGCAATACCCAAATGATATGTCTGAATCACACCCAGGCATTGGAAGAGGTGAAGACATAGACAGAATCACAATCTCTCTACTGGACCACGATCATAGGGCTAAATTCCACCCAGCAACAGCGAGCCTTGATATTCATGTGCTACCTAGTTCCTGGACTATGGGAGGCTATGGATGGCATTGGTATACCCCGTCAGTCCTATCTTGCTGCTCCCTTTCAGACTGGGGACAATATAGTGCACGATACTGTTAGCAAAGTACAATTCTAAAATACCGGAACGTGACATTACTTCTCTAGAGAAGTCGGCACTGTTGGGTCACTGCTGCACATTAATGATTGGAATAGTAATTGGATCTTCAGAGAAAATCTGAAATGGATCAGAACAAATTAAGAAGAGGTTTAAGAATCTTATGGTGACACTGAACAAACAAGGACATGGAGATACAGCTTCTGCATTAAGCCTTTACCCTCCCAGTGCTGCTATTGACTGGCTTAACTCATGGTTATGGGTTGGCAGTCTCATAGTTAGTTTGTTATCCACCAAGTTTGAGTCCCCTAGGAGAGATTAATGGACCTGATTAAAATGGTTGCCAGCTATTCCCAAATGACTACGTATATGACAATTCTTAGATCAGTGTATGGATGGAACCCTTGTTTTCTTGGCTGTTGTCGCTGAAATTCCAGCCTTCTTGCAAACAAAGCATGATATCAAACGGGAATGGTTTGGATTTCTTGGAGCTATACGCACCCTGATGTCATAAAACTGGCTCTAGGAGCCTTCCCTAACCTAGCATTTGCTGCACTATTCTGGAATAGAAGAGAGAGTGCAACAATGACAGCATTCAAGGCACCAATTACTCAACCTGGATCAACCTTGACAGAGTCACTCCTAACCAGGGCTCACAGACACGAAGTCATGCAGTCAGGAATGGGGTGAGATGAGTCCGTCTATACAAAAAATACTGGCGTTTGTGGGTATTACTGGGTTTGCACTGGACAAATGAATCTATCACCAAAAAAAAAAAAAAAAAAAGGAATACAGTGTATATGTTTTCTTTCTGTACAGTATTTGACCTCTAGCTGATAGTGGAAGCTCTGACAATTAAAATATAAAATGATAGTTCAATACAGGTTTTTCAGTGATGTATTATAGCATGAGAAGTTATGTATTATAGCATGAGAAGTTGTAATTCTTTCTTTAAAATAGTGTGATTGAGGGGCTCTCTCTGGTAGTGCAGTGGGTTAAAGGACAACATTTTGAAGCTCTCTGAAGCCACTGCAGCATGAGTTCAATCCCTGGCCAGGGAGATGACCCACATGGCTGGCAGACCTCTCCTAGCTCTCCTGCTGCCCCCCTCAGCAGTGTATTTTGTCCATCTGCCTGTTCTGCTCCCCACTCTGTCTCCGGTGCATGCTCTCACCCAACACACCTCTGGCCTGTACCCCAGTTCTGTAAGCATAAAATAAATAAATATTTTTTTAAAAAAGTGTGATTGAACCCTATCAAAGGATAGATATATGCTACTAATTTGTTTTGACCTAGTTTTTTTTTTTTTTAAGATTTATTTATTTATTCGTACAGAACTGGGGTACAGGCCAGAATGCGGAGGGTGAGAGGATTTACCAGAGACAGAGTGGGGTACAGAACAGGCAGATCGGACGAAGTACACTACTGAGGGGAGCAGCCGGCGGTCAGGAGTGCCATGTGGATCTCCTCTGGGGCAGGCGGGGATTGAACTCATGCGGAAGTGGCTTAAGCTTCTTTGTGCTTTAACCTGCTGCGCCACCAGGGAGGGCCCTTGACCCAGTTTTTTAAAAGAAAATTAGTTCAGATATCGTATAGAAGCCTTCTACAATTCTAATCTCATTTTATTGTGCATGTTTTATTTGTATATACAAGTATGTAAATTATACAGAATTGGTATTTCCATAGTTCTATCATTGTTATATTTGGTATAAAATATTTCTAAATTTCTGGTTACTGTTAATTCGTTTTTTTGTAGCAACAGATCAGATTAAAAGTTGTAATCATTACATCAGTGTAGAGGCTAGAAAAAAGTTATCTGATTAAAACTCATTCTACAATGCTTTATTTTTCATTTTGTGGTGTTTTATCATTTTTTGTTTCTCTTAATTTACCAGAATAATTAAGTCTTTTTCTGTTGTGCTATGTATATATAATTGTCAACACTTAATAAGCCCTGTTTTCTTGTTAAATAGCAGTAAACTTAAGTATCCTTTAATTAATAGATTTTTCAAGATGTTATATAGAACTATCCCCTAGTGGACTGTACTCTTTATGAAATCATAGTATTTCAGAAAGAATTTTTTTCCATTTCTTTGTTTCAGGAGAACTTTAAAATTGATCTCTAGTTTCCTAAAACCTCAGTTTATGTCAAAAAACTTAATCTGAACCTCTGAGTGTTGTTAATCAGAGATCCTATGACTTGAAGCTTTTCTGTAGTCTGACCCCTTCCATTAGAGGCTATTCAGAAACAGACTTTGGGAAAAATAACAGCTCTTTTGTTAATTATAATTTGGGTAAATAAGTATCATAATTATTAAGCCTGTTTTATTAAGCCTGTTGCTATATAAATTTATTAAAATAAATTAAGCTGCTTTATAAAAATGCTTTATACTTATAAGTCACGCATTACTTCCTGTAAATTTTGGTTTGAAAACTGAAGAACATTTTAGAAAGATACCTCTGAGCACAGTTCTGTTGTGCCATTATAGGGTGAAAAACAGCCTCCTGGTGCCAGAATAGGACTTAGTCATGACTTCATCGCATGAAGGTAGAAGTTGGCATAGTGGGAAAGCGGTGTGATAAAAACACTTTGCCCCACTTATTCTTTCTCCATTAGGGCTTTTAATTTAGACGGAAAGCTTCCCTTTTGTTGTGTAAAATTTTTTTCAATGAAAGCAGAAGTGACTTTGTCTTGAGAAATTCATCATATATAAAGTAGTTCTTACAGATACTTTAATTTACAGGTCAAAGGAATTGTTTTAGTTTTCAGGAGAGAGCTTATGACTTTTTGAACTACTTATTGACATGAAAATGTACACAAAGATTGCTTTCTATGGCAAAGATAGACAGGAAAAATGTCCTTTACCAAATGAGGGGAATGGAAATTTGATGCAGGAATGTCTTCTGGCTCTGTTGCGTCAAACCTAGCCAACCATTTAGAAAAATAATTCATCAGCCAGAGAGGGAGTCCAACTCTAGACACATTTATCCAAACAAGGAGATAAGCCAAATACGGTTTCAGCACATTTGGTAAGAAAATATACAAACTACCCTGCGAGAAAGAACTCTTAAGAAGGTTCACAACAGGCTTTAAAAAACCTTTCTATGGTGACAGTTTTTTGATTTTTTAAAGCATGTTAACCTTAGACCCTTAAACTTGGTTTTAATTCAGACCTGGTCTAGATAAAATTGCTTATTGCAGACAAGCATAGCACCAAACCATGCTCACGTTTTAATGTGCTGTTGAGGCCTAAACCTTCAAATAGTGCTTGAGTTGATGGAATTTCTGCTGTGAACCTCTAGCACAGAAGTCTAGGTCGAGACAAAGCTGTGTGGAGCACATCACTCACATAAGTCAAGAGGTGCCTTCTAAGAAGTTCTTTGTATTAACTCTTAGCAATCACATAAGTCCCTGTATATGAATCTCTCACTGTCTGCCCCTAAAAGGCCAAAGGGAGACTTAGGATTGGTTATTCAGTTTCTTGTTACCCATGATATTTGTTTTTTTACGTCGAGGTCAAAGTTTGACCTTTAAAGGACTTCAGCCCAGAAAACACCAGAAGCTGTAGTTTGGCATTGCGGCCACCAGGTGGATGCTGTGTCTTAATCATAGGTCTGCAAGATGCTGATGCTTTTCCTCCCATGGCAAGCTAAGATTTATAACCAAGAGTTTTCTAGTTACTAACTATGATAATAATAACAATATAATAATAAAACATTTGTTTAAAATAGCTCAGGCAGTATTTTTAAATATTGTGTAACAAGATGTGGGACTTGGATTAGTTTAATAATTCTTAAAACATTCTGTTTATCTGGCATTTTGTATAATAAACACACCCTTCTTTAAAGGAAAAAATAAAATTACCAGTTGTTTTCACCTAGAGGAACTTTTAATGAGACACAGATTCCAGGGGTACCTTTGTCTTGTTTTAATTCATTCTCAGGTAGCTCTGCAAGTCTGTTTATTGTCAAAAGCTGCAGCTAGAGAAACAGCAGACTACCTAGTGCCTCTGGTACTTATCTAGCAATGGCAGAGGACCTGCTTTCCTTCCCAGTGTGAGAACAGCCTCCTGTCCAAGAGTTTTATTTCTGGTTCATTAAAATACATTTATTAATCTTCTTTACTGTCTTAAAATAAGATGTGGAATCCCTCTCCTAGTCCCAAGTTAAAAGGAGGTATCCCCTGATACCTGAGTAAAGGAAGAAAGCAGACCATTTTCTTAAGCCAGGTTTTTTTGCTTATTATGGAGGTTTCTTGTTAGTTCTTAGTATCAATAGTGATGAACCCTGCCATGATCATCCTTTATTTCAGATATTCCACACTAAAACCCAGTGAAGTAGTATGTTGTAGAACCCATATTTTTATAGATGAGAAAACTGAGGTTTTTGAGAGATTAAGCACATTGCCTTTAAGTGATAGAGCCAGAGTCTAGACTTTTTAGACAAGAAGTGGGGTGCTGGTTGGGATTTTAATTACAAAGAACTTAAAATAGAAAGATTGTGCCTCTTTCTCATAGAATATTTTGAGTATAAGTCTTAAGCAAACTTCAGACCTAAATTGGTTCACAGAGCTAAGGGGACCTGTAAGAAATTTCTCATTTCAAAGGAATCCAGTGTTTCTTTCAGCATTGTTTACCACTTCTCTCTCAAAAGTGAGGACATCTATAATCCCTATATGTATTTAGTTACTTAATTTAATTAATCACAATTAAGAGGTTGGTTAAATAAATTGTGGTGTTTTGGTATGATATGAAATACTGTTCAACCATTAATAAGAGTTATCTACCTTGATGCTTTCGAATGGAAAAATGACCTAAGATCATTAGGGAAAAATGACTTTAGGACCTTCGGGTAAAAAAAAGTAAATTGGCTAATACTGCTCCATGGTTTAAATGTTTTAAGATTATAATGTGTATTTTATTTTCTCTTCAAGTTGAATTTATTATTTTAATCCTCTAGTAAGATGGAGTTTATATACCAAAAGTCCTAATCTGGAAAATAATGCACTGCAAACTTAAAAAAAAAAAAAAACTTATTTATATATATAAGCACTAGGGGTACAGGCCACAGGCGTGGGACTAGGGTGGGGTGAGAGGATTCACCAGAGACAGAGTGGGAAACAGCACAGGCAGATTGACTGAAATACACTGCTGAGGGAGCAGTAAGTGGATCAGTAGAGGTCTGCCATGCCATGCCATGTGGGTCACCTCCCTGGCTGGGACTCAAACATGTGCTGCAGTGGCTGTGGATAGCTTCATAGTGCTACACTTTAACTGTTGCACCACCAGGGAGGTCTCTACAATGCAAACTTTAAAAAAAAAGATTGATTTATTTATGAATACAGAACTGGGGTATAGGCCAGAGGTGTGGAGGGTCAGAGTATTTACCAGAGACAGACTGGGGAGCAAAACAGGCATATCAATGAAGTACACTGCTGGGGGGAGCAGTGGGTGGGTTAGGAGAGGTCTGCAATGCCATATGGATCACCTCCAGGGAGGGATTGTTGAACTCATGCTGAAGTGGCTTTAGCTTCCTAGTGCTGTGCTTTAACCCACTGTACCACCAGCGAGGGCCCTACAATGCAAACTTTTAAGAATAGTTATTTCTAGGGGATGGGATTAGCATAAGGAGAGGATCTTTCACTTTTTGATTTGCTTCAATTATTTGTATTAAGTATGTGTATGTGTGTATTTAACTATAGTCCCATACTCTCCATATCCTCATAACTTATTTTATAGCTAGGAATTTGTACTTTTTAACTTTTCACTCATATTGCCATCCCTACCTCACCTAATCACCAGTCTGTTTTCTGGATTCATGAGCTAAGATGTTTTTAATATTGACTAACATTGGTGTACCACATTTTATATGATTCAAAGCCACAAAATCATACTCATTCATATGTTTGTTACTATACCACAGCCATTGTTTTGTTGCTTTTTTAGATTCTGCATTTAAATAAGATCATAAGGTCTTTTACCTTTTTTTGTTGTTGTTGCATTTGACTTTCTAGTTCACTTCCTTCACTTAGCATAATGCCCTCAAATTACACATAAGATTTCATTCTTTTGTATGGCTGAGCGTAGTCCTCTTTGCTTTGTGTGTATGTGTGTATTTTGTGTGTGTGTTATTTTATTTACCTTTTTATTCACTGATGAACATTTAGGTTGCTTCTGTAACTTGGCTATTGAGAATAATGCTGTCGTAAATAAACCTACATGTGCAAATAGCTTTTCAAATTAATATTTTCATTTTCTCCACATAAATACTTAGAAGTAGAATTTGTCTTATATAGTAGTTCTAAATTTTGAGGAACCTCTGCAGTAGCTACACTAATTTACCATTCCTGCCAACAATGGTCAAGGGTTGTCTTTTCTCCACATCCTTCTCAAAATTTGTTATTTTTGTGTTTTTGAGCACACCGATTCTTAACAGGTATAAAATGTTATCTCATTATATGTGTTTTGGGTTTTTTTTTAAAGATTTATTTATGCCTATAGAACTGGGGTACCAGCCGGAGGTGCAGGGGGTGAAAGGATACACTAGAGACAGAATGGGGAACAGAACAGGCAAATCTATTGAAATACACTGCTGAGGGAGCAGTGGGTGTATCTGGAGAGGTTTGCACGCCATGTGGGTCAGCCCCCTGGCCAAAGATGGAACTCATGCAGCAGTGGCTTCTAAGAGCTTCATAGTGTGGTGCTTTAACCTGTTGTGCTACCAGTGAGGTCTCTATATGTGGTTTTTTGGTTTTTTTTAAAGATTTATTTATTTTACTCATACAGAACTGGGGTACACGCCAGAGATGTGGTGGGTGAGAGGATTCACCAGAGACAGAGTGGGGAGCAGAACAGGCAGATCAATGAAGTACACTGCTGGGGGGAGCAGCGGGCGGGTCAGGAGAGG
>NW_004567115.1:18078647-18082733 GCF_000260355.1 Condylura cristata
CCACCAGGGAGGGCCATGAGTGAATATTTTAAGTATTTCTAGTTTTCAACATAAAAAGCTCAAAGGGGTAAAAATAACATGTGTTCCTTTTTATTTCCTGATAACATCCAGTGCTGTTACCCTGCCTGTCACAAGCTTAAGATGATTATTGAATAAATTGACAATTTATACAACTGAATACTGAGTTTCATGGGCAATGAGCAGTGGTTTCAGTGTGAGTTTGATCCCCAGTCTCAGAGGTGATCCCCATGGCACAGCAAACCACTCCTGGAATGCCACTTCTCCTATCAGTAGTGTATTTCAATCTTTCTGTTCTGCTCCCCACTCTGTCTCTGGTGAATCCTTTCACTGCCCCTGCACTTCTGCCTGTACCCCAGTTCTGTATGCATAATAAAACTGTTTTCCATATTCTGTGAATCCCATCCACCCATTTTTCTTAATTACTTAACAAAAAGGGTAATCCTTAAAGTGTTACTGGTTTACTAGCAGTAAATATCATTGTAAGCAAAGGCCTTACCTTTATGAGGGAAAAGACGAAAGGGAATTAGTTTTTACTGCCAGCTGTGTGCCAGAATACTGTGTCTACTAACATTATCTCCTCGAATCCTTACAACAACCTGCAAGACTGGTATTATTCACTGATGAGATAACAGTCTGAGCCAGAGTTATCTGACTCCAAGCCCATCCTGTCTCTATCACGTTGGCCGCAGATTTGGCACTAACAACTCAATGATAAGAGCCTAGTGTGGTGCCTGGCACATACCTTAGGAAATGTTCCTCTCAACAGCCTTGGACACCCTTAGTCACCCCCCATTCTCCTGTTGGAAACATACCTCCACCAATAATTTGCTTTTGTCATTCTTTTAATAGGACCTAGGACAGTGATCCACCCTAAAGCACGAATTATTGCTGAGGCCGGGCCAATTGTGATTGGTGAAGGTAACTTAATAGAAGAACAGGCGCTTATCATAAATGCGTGAGTAAGAGTTTTACAGGTACTCTGAGCTAAGTGCCATAGATAGTGTTTTTGTTAATTTTGGCTCTCTATAGGAACCTTTTACATCTGGAAAGTTTTCTTAGAATATTAAGGATTTTTTTTTTAAAGATTTATTTATTTATTCATACAGAACTGGGGTACAGGCCAGAGATGTGGAGGGTGAGAGGATTCACCAGAGACAGAGTGAGGAGCAGAACAGGCAGATGGACAAAGTACACTGCTGAGGGGAACAGCGGGCGGATCAGGAGAGGTCTGCCACACCATGTGGTCAGGCGGCGGGGCAAGTGGGGATCAAACTCATGCGGAAGTGGCTTAAGCTTAGTGCAGTGCTTTAACCCGCTGTGCCACCAGGAAGGGCCAAATATTAAGGATATTTTAAAGAGGTAACCAGGAAACGAGAAAACCAAAGATCAAATATGTGAAGAGACTTGTCCAGGGTGAGGTAGCACTTTGAAATCTTTTGGTTATGACTGAAATGTTAGTCCTCAGGACCACACATGTGAACTTAATTCTCATATATATTTTCACGTACGTAGTAGGGGTAATATTCGAAACTGTGTTTGAAGGATTTGGGGTGCTAAAGGCAGTTTCTAAAAGTTAAAAATTTTAAAACATAACAAAATACTGAAACATGTACATGTTAAGCTATGTTACAATAGTTACAAAATTTTTATAAGCATTTGTAAGGCTTTATAGATAAAATGTTGGCAGGCTATTTACGCTTATACCTAATTTATAGCAGTAATGTATGGAATTTGTAAGAAAAACCTTAGGAAAATATTTAAGTGTGATAAAGAGATTGATTTGTCTTAATGTTTACTTAGGATTTGGGAGTTTCTTAATATGTTATTTTTTTCTTAAATTATATTTTGGCACCTTGAGTGTAAGTCAGTTAACAATATATTGCAGTAACTCAGCTGTCAGAGATAAAATACCATTTAAATGGCTTCCTCCTCTTAGATCATATTTTATGTTCCAGATATTTCCATTAGCTACTAACAGCATCAAATAATTATTTTATGTGAATACTTATTTATGTTTCACAATCTCAAATGATTGTTAAGAATGGAAAGATTTTTAAGATAGACATAATTTTGATTCCAGTTTAAAAAGTCAAAAGTCATAGCCAGCGTCTTCTTTACCTGTCCTGAGGAAGGCTCTCTGAGGCTGGATTTAAAAAAAAAAAAAAGGAAAACGCATACACCAATAACTTATTTATATTTCACTAGCACTTTTTTCAACTCAGAATTAAGCCTTCTCAGCATACAGGAATAATAATTCATTTGGTGTAAGAAATAATTTATAGAGTTACATATTTTAAGCTTGATGTAAACAAAATTGAGAGAACAAATTCTAAAATAGAACATTACTTATTGCATTATTGACTTTTGGTTATCTCTCTTTTTTTGTAGTCACCCTGATAATATCACCCCTGACACTGAAGATCCAGAACCCAAACCTATGATTATTGGTACCAATAATGTGTTTGAAGTTGGCTGTTGTATCCTTTACACTAATTTAAGATCAAAAACAGAAGTCATTTATTTATTGTTGAGACATATTTAAAGTAAAGCTTTACTTTCAGACTGTTTTGGATTTCTGGAGCAAGGAGTCCTGGCCTGCTACCCTTTGTGGCCTTTCCTTTGCCTCTTTCCTCTCCCCCCAGTGTTGGGTAACAACACTGAATTTTGGGGGTAAGAAGATGAGAAAATCGTTTTCTTAACTCAGGTTCATAGATTCCCAAGCCATGAAAATGGGAGACAATAATGTTATTGAATCAAAAGGTAAGCTGTATTTGGAGTTTTATTGTGAAAAACAGGCTTTTCTTTTCTCTTGGTGGTATCCTGGAACACACCCTCTGTACACACAGTGGCCAACTGTTGTGCTAGGAGGGAAGGTGTGGTTGGAAATGCACCACAGGAGCTGTGAGGCTCGTTTTTTTTTCTTTTACAGACCTTATTTTAGTATTTTAGAGCTCTTTACCTTACTGAGCAGAGACAGATGTAAGGTAATTATCGTAAGTGGAGCTACAGGTGGGCCACCACCATTTCTAGGCAACAACTTCAACAAACTTGTCCCACTAAAGTCCAGAAAGAACCTGAACAGTGACACTTCTCTAGAACAGAATATCTTTCTTTGTCCTGACTGGCATGTAAGAAAATGCTGCTGCTTTAAAAAATAATAATAATAAACTTATCTTTTTGTTAATATATTTAAGGGTTATTTTAATTTGGATCGCCAACTCTTATCACTATCATTTCTATTCATTATATGTTTGCTGTATATCAAACCTGTGTCTCCTAAGCATGCTCACCACTTTATAGCAAACTGTGTAGTAGGGCGGTCTCTTCATTTAATAAACTTGCTTGAGAATTTATAATGACTGTACAACTAGTCAGCAGAACTGTTTTGAGTCCATTTAGTGCTAGTCTGTGGTACCTGCCTCTATGTTATACATATTCAGAACTGAAAAATTTAAGTTTATTTTTGGGGCAATACCTATATCATCTTAGGGGAAAAAAATAGTGTCTTAATTATTTGATATCTTAAATGACAGTACTTTCTATGTTTATTCTGCAGCATATGTAGGCAGAAATGTAATATTAACAAGTGGTTGCATCATTGGGGCTTGTTGCAACCTGAATACATTTGAAGTCATCCCCGAGAATACGGTGATCTATGGTGCAGACTGCCTTCGTCGGGTGCAGACTGAGCGACCACAGGTACTAGAACTTCTCCCTAAATACAGTTCTTTCTAGAGATGCTAATTTTCATAAAATAGCACATAATTGTTTCAGTAGTAGCAAGTCCACTATTTAAAAAGCAAATGATTAAAACTGGGGTGGGAAGACTGCACAGGACTGTGGTGATGGCACACGGGTGAATTGGTGGTGGGAAGCCCAGGGGGATTACAACTGAGATTGAAAAATGCACAAAATGACGAAAAATATAATAATTTAAAAAATACAGATATTTAATATAAATAAAAAGTAAAGGATTCAAACAAACATCAGGGCCCTCCCTGGTGACGCAGTGGGTTAAAGCACAGCTCTAAAAGCTAAAGCCACTTCAGCATGAGTCGATCCCTG
>NW_004567115.1:18083054-18086041 GCF_000260355.1 Condylura cristata
GAGCAGTATACTTTGTCAGTCAGCCTGTTCTGTTCCCCACTCTGTCTCTAGTGAACCCTCTCACTGCCCCTTCATCTCTGGTCTGTTCTTTAGTTCTATATGCATAAAAAACAAAAAACAACAGCATCAGAAACATTCCTAAAAGTAGAATCTATTTGCAGTGGAGTTACTCAGTCTTTAAGTTAGTATCAAAATTATGTATAAGGATTATAATGACAAGCTGATTTTGGGAAAAGAAAATCCATAAATATCATTATTATTGTTGTTGTTATTTTAAAGATTTCTTTATTTATGCATTCAAGAACTGGGGTACAAGCCAGAGATTTGGGGGTGGTGGTGAGATGGTTCACCAGAGACAAAGTGGGGATCAGAACAGGTGGATTGACTTGACTAAAATACACTGCTGAGGGGAGTGGCAGGTTGAGTCACTTCCCTGGCCAGTGATTGAACTCCTGGGGCAGTGGCTGCTGATAGCTTCACAGTACTGCTCCTTAACCCCTTGTGCCACCAGGGAGGTCCTTTTATTATTTTTTTTAAGAATCATTCCTTTTAGGGCCTCCTTGGTGACACAGGGGTTAAGTCTCAGCGCTATCATGGTATTGCCAGCCTCTGCAGCATGACTTTGACCCCAGTCTGGGGAGCTAGCTCACCTGGTACAGCAGACCTCTCTTGCCTTGCCCACTGTTCCCCTCAGCAGCACATTTCAGTGGATCTACCTTTTCTGCTCCCTACTCTGTCTCTGGTGAATCCTCTCACCCTCCTGCACCTCTAGCCTGTACCCTAGTTCTTTTAAGAATAAATAAATAAACCTGTAAAAGAATATAATTATTCCTTTTATTTTAAGATTATTACTTTAAAATTTTTATTTATTAAAATTTATTGTGGCCCTCCCCGGTGGTGCAGTGGGTTAGGATGCAGCACTGTAAGCTAGCTGCAGCTGCTAATGCAAGTTTGATCCCTGGCCGGGGAGATGATCCACATGTCACAGCAGACCTCTCCTGTCTCACCAGCTGCTCCCTTCAGCAGTGTATTTCCTTGATCTGCCTGTTCTGCTTCCCACTCTGTCTCTGGTGAAGCCTCTCACAGCTCCTGCACTTTGACCTGTACCCCAGTTCTGTATGCATAAAAAAGTATATCTTTAAAAAAGTTATTGTGTATAAGAACTGGGATCTGGGGGGTGGATGAGGGATTCACCAGAGACAGTGGGGAGTAGAACAGGCAGATCTACTGAAATACACCATAATGGGAGCAGCAGGCAAAACAACAGAGATCTGCTACATCATGTGGGTTGCTCCCTGGCTGGGGATCAGGTTCCAACTCAGGCTATCTTGGTGGGCTGTCACAGTGGTAGCACTGGAATTTAACCCCTAAGCCACCAGGGAGGCCCAATCCAGAGATAATACTCCTGATCTTAGTAGTTTTCAGTGAAGATGCATTAGCAGACCTTGCAAAATGTACTTATTTACTCTTGAAATCTGAATCCTTGAATTAAGGAATAATCATATCAAATGTATTATACAGGATAGCTAACTTGGGTCCATCTATTAGTTGACTAATATAGTTTGTGAAAATAAACAAGGTTTGGAAATATGCAGTCATGCTTGAATATTCTTCTGGTAAACAAGAAAGTATCTCCTTCAAATAACTAAGATCAAAAATAATGACTTGTACATATTTGGAATTTCATGTTAGAGTAGAATATGAATAAAATAAAGACATTCTAATTGAAATTTTAAGCCTCATTGTTTAATACACTCAATATATATATTTCCTTACTCAATCTCCTTTCCCTCCCTTCCCCCAAAAATACTTTTCAAGACACCATTTTGCCTCTGATTCTTAGCTATATTTTATCAGAAATTAAAATTCCAGGGTTTTTTGGGGGTTATTCTAATTTTGTAATATTTGCCCTTTGTATTTATAGACTAAAAAGGAAATAAAAACAATTATAATTTTTTTCACTATCTTTCTGCATAACAGCAAAAGTTATTGAAGAGAAAGAAGTGAAGCTGGAATAGGGGAGGGAGATTAGAATCAATAAGCAAGAATACATGTAGCTTAAGACATAATGCTATGTAAAACTTTTCCAAGTTCACTGAGGGTCTTACAAAGGTCTTGTTTGCAAAAAGGATTCTCCAGTTTTGTTGAATCAGAGTATCTAGGGTAAGGAAATAAAATTCCTTATGTTTCACAAGTTCCCCAAATAGCTTTTACAAGGAGGGCAAAGCCGCTTTATGTTTTCAAGAGAACACTGCCACTTTGTGCTGTGAGAATCTTTGGAAAGCAGTGACTCTGGATACTTTACCTAATGTTGTCTTCTATAATTGGAACTTTTAAACTTTTTCGATGCCAAAGTGAAATCTACAAAAGCAAATTTGAAAACTGATTCATATTTTTATTTTATTTATTTTTAAAAATTCCTTTTCTTTTTTTAAAAAGATGTTTATATATGCATACAAGCTGGGGAAAGCCAGAGGAACACAGGGTGAGAGGATTCACCAGAGATAGAGTGGGGAGTAGAACAAGCAGAAGTACTGAAATAGACTGCTGAGGGCAATAGCAAGCAGGTCAGGAGAGGTCTGCCTCACCACGTGGGTCAGCTCCCTGGCTGGGGATCGAACTTGGGCATCATTGGCTGCACATAGCTTCACAGTGCTGCAGTGCTTTAACCCATTGTGCCACCAGGGAGGACCCCATTTATTTCTTTTATATAAAATCTTTAAAAATTTTTTTCTAATTACTAAATGTAATACATGCTCATTGTAAAAACAACAGGTAAGCAAAAATTAGTGAAAATCAGCTGTTAATTCCATAACTTTGTGATATTTATTTTTTTAAAGATTTATTTATTTATGCATACAGAGCTGGAGTATAGGCCAGAGGTACAGAGGCAGTGAGAGGCTTCACCAGAGACAGAGTGGGGAGGAAAACAGGCATATCGATGGATCCATGAAGTACACTGCTGAGGGGAGCAGTGGGTGGGTCAG
>NW_004567115.1:18086471-18089388 GCF_000260355.1 Condylura cristata
TTAATTATATTTTTAGCCCCAGACACTACAGCTGGATTTCCTGATGAAAATCTTGCCAAACTACCACCACCTTAAGAAGACTACGAAAGGAAGCTCAACTCCAGTTAAGAACTGAGAACAGTATATGAAAGGATAACACTTTGTCTTTTGAAAGAGCTGAAGTTGTTGATAACACTCTTAGCAGTTCATGGAACCTGTTGACTTTCTTTTGTAAATTGAGTTTTGAAGAAAGTAATAAATAGATTTTCATTGTAACTGCCCCCTATAATTTATATAAAATGTGTTATTTTCCTATATCTTCACTCCTTTTATGATAATTTACAAGTTTGTTTTTTTGTTATATAAAATGTTAGCCATAAATTTTAGCTATATATAAAAACTACCCATCGTAAAGAGCATATTATTGTGTATTTCTAGTCTGGTATACACTGAACTAAATAAAAATGTTGATAACAGGATTGTTAGTGTGCATACTTTAATCATTTTTTTGCTGCATTAACTTTTCTAAAATAACTCTTAATTTTTATTATGTATTAGCTATGGTTTTTACCTTTTTCATTTGTGGATTTTTAGTTGTTTAAAATTTCAGCAGCTATTGAATTAATTTAAGCTTCATTTTGTTCCCAAGAAAAAAAATGTTTTTCTTTTTAGTAAAGCAGAAGTAATCCAGATGTTGTCAGAGAATGCAAAGCCAAAGAGAATGGGGTAGTATTCTTGCTATGTTTATAAGCTTACGAAATTATTTTGATATATTAATCACTATTGTCCCTGCTTTAATTCTATTTAGTTATATAATGTCAAAATATGGAGGATTCTAGGGTTTTTTAATAATTCAAATGCATATACTAAATAGAATATATTTTCAATTTTTGATCAATAGATGTTGACTAGTACTAAGACATTAAATACATAAATATTTTCTCTCAAAGTTTCCTTTTTAGTTGTAGGTAATAGAAAGTAAAAGTATATTTGAACTTCTGAAAATGTCAGGGACAAATTAGCCTTTGTTCCCAATTCGAATGACTTAATTTTGGTAAGAATACTCATGGCTCAAGTTAGAAAACTATACGACTACATATAGTGACTGAAAAAGAGAGCATCCTGTCAGTGCACTATTTCTGATAACTGGTATTTGGTCATGTGGGTCACCTCCGGGGCTGGGGGTCAAACTCATGCTGAAGTGGCATTAGCTTCTTAGTGCTGTGCTTTAACCGGCTGTGCCACCAGGGAGGGCCCTGCTAAACCTTTTAAGATAGAGATTCTATAATTCAGGAGGCTTCCTAAATACTAGTTAGGAAAAGAACTATGGAGTTGCCTTGCTTAAAGTCTTTGCTTTTCAAATTTCTTAGGGATAATATAAAACAATAGAAATTTTTAAATGAATTGTTAGGTCTTCCCACTGAATTTAGTAAGTATTACCAAAAAAAAGATCCTCATGTTGAAGCTGTAGGTCATTTTGTCTAAAACTTTCAACTGGTCTGCTTATTATCACTCACTGTGGTGGTGAATTGTTGTTTAATTTATATAAGCAATATACTTTGCTTTTAGACAATTTAAGGAGTGAAGAAGTGCTTCTAATTCCATAATTCACTCAGGCATTTTGGTGACTAATTCTTCGAGTAATTCCAACCACTAATATAGATGATGATATTTTTCAGAGACTTTAAAGCTCTATAATTCCCATTGCATACTTGCTCTTATATCACAAGTAGGCACTAGGAAACAGGCTAGTTTTTCCCCTGTTAATTAGCAAATGGATACTTCTGAAATTTAGGCCAACCCATATAAAGTCTCCTCTAGACTTCTTTCACTCAACAAACTAGGATTAGTTCCTTTTCTGTTTGCTTCAAAATAATATAGTTTTATATTGTGGAGCATTAACTGAAAATAGACTCAGTGACACACAACACATTCAAATGGGGACTCAGGCATTGAATTCCTCTGTCTTCCCACAGAGAAATGCTGCTGGTCCTGCTAGACATCTTGCAAAGAACAGTTTGATCAAATTATCTTTCTTTTTTTTTAAGATTTATTTATTTATGCATACAGAACTAGGGTACAAGCCAGAAGTGCAGGGGCAGTGAGTGGCTTCACCAGAGACAGAGTGGGAAGCAGAACAGGCAGATTGATGAAGCACACTGCTGAGGGGAGCAGCGGGTGGGTCAGGAGAGGTCTGCCACTCCATGTGGGTCACCTCTGGGGGAGTGGGGATCGAACTCATGCTGAAGTGGCTTTAGTTTCTTAGTGCTGTGCTTTAACCCACTGTGCCACCAGGGAAGGCCTGATCAAATTATCTTTATTAGTGTTCCTCTCAATAGCATTTCAACACTAACTTCATGTGGATCTGAATGCTAAGTCTCTGAACTTAGGTTTTCCATTTCTTAAACCTACTTAGCTTTTCTATGACTCATACCTTTGAGTTAGTGTCTTAAGTGTCTGGTTCTCCAAGGAAAATAATGCTCTATGCTCAAGGCCCACCCAGTTTTCACAGCTGGTCCCCTGGTGGGCTTGTCTCTTTACTCCCTAATACAGTTTATGCCTTCCAGATTTCAGTTTCCAAACTTGTTTATGCAAGAAGTACTTAGGAATGATAAAATTTAATTCATTATTAGCAAAATTGAACAAATGGGAGTGTAAATAGAGTTGCAGTCTATGAAAATAAGTTGAATACTTGAAAAAAGATTGGGTAAGAACAGAAAAAAAAATGCTGTGGAATTAGGTCTGGGTAAGACAACTGTGAAAGTTTTGAAAAGAGGAAACCATTGTCAAAATGTAGAGTTTTGCCTTCAGAATGCTCTGCAAGTGAATTGAGTCCTCATTTCACTGAAATGAAAATGGATAGTGTTATTTGCTGTGTTAATTAATGACTTCTGTGCAGGCGTAGTTAGTAAACCCCACTGAAAGAAAAGTTGTCAAA
>NW_004567115.1:18090286-18092888 GCF_000260355.1 Condylura cristata
CAATAAAAAAAACTGGAAAGCTCTTGAATGAATTCTAGATTATTAAATTAATGACTATTAACTTTGCTAATGCCAGATGACAGAAAATCAAGTGCACTTGAGTTTTGAATATTGAACTTTGAGGGGAGAAAACTCATATTTGTAAATGATATTTTGTTAAAGTTACCTTCCATTTTTTTCTCAGTTGAGTGAGGGTCCCTTGCATGTCTGGCATAGAAGAAGAACCATTTTAGGCCAAGAGTGAACATCCATTCCCTTTTCCTCCTTCTTAGCTTACCCTTAAATTTTGTTCAACCATCCACCCAATCCACAGGTAAACCTTAATGAGTCCATGCCAATGAGTGTTTGATCTACCCTGGTCCACAAATGCACATAAATCTTAAATTTGCCTAATCAGCTAAGGAATAATTTAGAGTTTAGGGGAGGAGATTTTCCTTCTGCCACTGTCTGGGCACAGAAAAGTATACTACTTATTTGCTGCTTGCAGCATCTTATCACTATGAGGGAAGCAGCAGACAGGAAACAGGAAAAATATTGGTGTTTCAAGTCTCAGTTGAGTTTAACTGTAATCCACCTAACCAATTCTGTATTGGTTAGGTAAGATAACACACTTTCTCAGTAAAGTTTGAGGTAGGCTTTCTGTTACCCGCAGGAATTTTGTATCCTAACTGATACAAGATTACAAAAACTTCCAAGAAATTTTGCTTCCATTTTTAGATGCCCTGCTTTTGCTGAGAGATTCCACATGGCGGTTCTAGTGAGCAGTGTGGTACTGCTGGCTGCTGCAAGGATGGAAAATTGAGGAGGATAAAGAGGCCAGATGAGAAGCTTTGTTAGCAAGATATGATGATTTCGAATGTAGCATGAAGATAAGGAAGAGGGGACAAGTTAAAGAGATATTTAGGAGACATAACCGATAAGATTTAGGGAAAAGAAGAGACAAGGTGCTGAGCAAAGTGGGGGTTTCTAGTTTGTGTGTAATTGATGGCTGTTGGTCCATCCGCTAAGCTCCACAGAGTAAAAGGAGACAAAGATTAATTGAAAATAGATTAAGGACCTAAACATAAGAACTGAATCTGAATTCTTAGAAGAAAACAGAAGGGAACATCTTTGTGACACCAGATTTGGCAATACTTCTTTTGGACACAACACCAGACAACAAAATATAATAGATAAATTAGAGCTGGTTAAAATTACAAAGTTTAGTACATTAAACAATAGTTTCAAGAGTGAAAAGAATTCCCAAATGGGAGAAAATATTTGCAAATCATATATCTGGTAAGGGTTCAGTATCTGGGTTATAAAAAGAAATTCTCCAATTTGACAACCACACAAAAACAATGTAATTTGGTAAGTAACTTGAATAGATCTCCAAAGGTATAGAAATGGCAATAAGTACATAAAAAGATTCTCAGTACCATTAGTCATTGTGTTAAGGGGAAGGATGTCCTAAAGGAACTCTGCAGAGTCTTATGGACTCCACCCCCTACTCCAGCTTTCTGTACCCTACACCCTACTCCAGTGATTGGAAACTACAACTCCCAGCAGTACCAGGGAGAGAACTGCGAGGACCAAAGGGCGGAGCTAGCAGGAATGAATTCTGGGACATTCAGGGGGATAAATAGGAGGCTATTGCAGCTCTCTCTTGCTCACTCGCTTGGGAAGCAGCTCTCCGGTGTGACTCGGTGTGTTCAGTCAGCCTAGCCGTAAGGTATTCCACTTACTTTGTTTCCCACTCTCTTTCCTGGGTTGTTCCTATTCTTTTCCCCTTTTGTAAATAAACCCGTTATTGACCCTTTTGTGTGTCCCTGCAGTGTAACTGAATTGTGAGTGCGGGTGAGGCCCCACAGACAGGTGGCCCAGTCCACTACTCTGTAACAATTGGGGAAATGTAAATAAAAAATGCAAGATAATATTTAACACCTACTGTCCTCAGGACCTAGTTGACATATACTCTGTTTAGTGATCTGCAGGAATGACTAAATAGCACCCGACAGTCGCAGGTCAAAACTCTCAACCACCACCAGGAAGGCAAGATCCTACAGAGCAAGCATGACTGTGGGACCTGAGTCTAGGAGCACAAATCGAGGGACACACCCCCTCTGTATCTACTCCACTCAATTGAAAATGAATTTGCTTAACTGACTGCCCGAATTTCAGGAAGTTTTCTTTTAAAGGAATCTATAGACTCTGAAAATACCCTCATTCCTATAAAGATGACAATTAAAAGAGGAAGCTAAACAATGATTTTACCGTTAGTTGAAAATCTTCATGTTCACCAAGATCTTTTAATCTTTTGTTTTACTGCAAACCAAACCTTGAGGGATCTTCAGTTACTTCAGTATTACAGTTACTTTCAGTATTACAGTTTCAGGTCCTCACCATCACCCCCTCTAGCCCTGCACACCTAAACTAGTTAAAAAGATTGATGCTTCCATGAATATATAGCATAAACTTGTTAGAGTAGATTTATCGATAGCAGGCATTTGAAGAGAGGAATCCCAATTTGCAGCATCCCATGAATAATTTACTCACCCTCTCCTATTCCCCAAATGTTCTGAGATTATTTATTTATTTGTGCATACAGAACTGGGGTACAGGC
>NW_004567115.1:18093689-18111096 GCF_000260355.1 Condylura cristata
AAAAAAAAAAAAAAAGATAAAGACCTGTGCCCCTGCTTTGCCCAAACCAAGGCTTTTCAATTTTGTTTTGGTAGAGAAAACAGGCTTAGAATGGAGTCACTTTGTGCTGAGAACCACACACCTTACCCAATTACTAAATTGAAGTTTCAGCCTCTCCCAGAAATGTAACTGAAACAGGGCAATTTGGAGTTGTTTGGACAGCACTACTGAAGAAATCTGCCTGATAGATCCCTTCTTCCCACGCAACTTGCCCCAAAAGGTGACCTTACCTGAAGCAATCTTTTTTTTCTTTTCAGTAGTTTATTTTCCCATCATTTGTGCATTTTTACATCTCACTTGTAATCTCCTTGGACTTCCCATCACCAAATCACCCATGTGCCATCACTTGAAACAATCTTTACTAATAAGTTCCTTACTTCCCCCTTCCATCTGTCTATAAAGTCGCCCATTTTGGAGTGTCTCCCTACTTGTTAAATGGTCCATTGCTCCATTCACGAGAGGGTTAATTAGATCTTTAAATTTCCTTAGATGAATTTTGTTGTTTTTTTTTTAACAGCTTGAATAAAATACTACTGTTTACAGTGTAAATATTAAGAGAGTAATTTAACAAGAAAGGGTGTTGTTTTCCTTCTGGGTACATAGTTTATATTTTAGAATTTAAGACTAACTAAAGCCTTTACAGTTAATCACTCTTGAATATCATTCCAAAAATGAACTTCATTAATCTGCATGCTGCCTCTCACAAGGGAAATTTGCATTGGGTTAAGTTAGATAATGTGTAAGCATTACGATTAATAAAGTAGAAATGAAATGAACATAGCCAGGAGGAAAATGAGGAGATGTGCTAACCTTGAGAACTAGTTAACCACAGTGATTGAACATTTAACTTTGAAAGCAGGTGTGCAAAGCAGCTAGTTACAAATATTTATGGTAAAAATAATAAATGGTAGCTAGAATTATTATCATTCGCAAACAATATTACATTTTTCAAGTACTCATTTTACCACTTAAAGTTGTGACTATGTCCTTTTTTAAGGTTTTGTTTATTTTTTTAAGGTTAAGCATCCTTTTTTTATGTTAATTTTTTAAAAGATTTTTTATTTATTCATACAGAACTGGGGTACAGGCTAGAGATGCTGAGGGTGAGAGGATTCACCAGAGACAGAGCTGGGAGCAGAACAGGCAGATAGATGAAGTACACTGCTGAGGGGAGCAGCAGGCAGGTCACGAGAGGTCTGCTGCGCCAAATGTTCACCTACAGGGCAGGCGGGGATCGAACTCATGCAGAAGTGGCTTAAGCTTCTTTGTGCTGTGCTTTAACCTGCTGCGCCAACAGGGAGGGCCTAAGCATCCTTTTTTATTTAAAGATTTATTTAATTATGCATGCATACCTGGGGTACAGGCCAGTGGTGCAGGGGCAGTGAGAGGCTTCTCCAGAGACAGAGTGGGGAACAGAACATGCAGATCAACAAAGTACACTGCTGAGAGGAGCAGCAGATGAGACAGGAGAGGTCTGCTTTGCCATGTGGGTCACCTCCTGGGCCAGAGATCGAACTTGCACTGAAGTGTCTGTGGTTCACTTGCAGTGCTATGTCCTAACCCAATGCGCCACCGAGGAGGGCCTTTAAGGTTTTATTTTATTTTAGTTTTTGGTGTGGAAGAACTGGGTTGGAGATTGACGGAGTGTGTGTGTGTGTGCGTGTGTGTGAGGATTCACCAGAGACAGAGTTGGGAACAGAACAGGCAGATTTACCGAAATAACACTGCTGAGGGCAGCAATGGGCCAGAGAGAAGAGGTCTGCTGCACCATGTGTGTCAGCTTCCTGACTGGGGATCAAACTCAGGCCATAGCAGTGACAGTGCTCAAACTTAACCCCTAGGCCACCAGGGAAGCATCATTTTTAAGGTTTTAAAATAATTTTTTAACAAGACACCATTGGCTTGGATCCTCCCAGTCCAGTCAACACTGAACTCTATTGCGCTGTGTTTGAGCTCATGCTTCTTCAAATGTAGGATTGTTGGAGTCTGTGTTTCAAGAAATAAAAAAGAGCCTTCCTGGTAGCTCAGAGGTTAAAGACATAGTCCTATGAGGCTATCAGCAGCCACTGCTACACCTATTCAATCCCTGGCCAGGGAGCTGACCCACATGGCGTGGCAGACCTCCCCTGTCTCACCAGCAGCTCCGCTCAGCAGTGTATTTCAGTACAGCTGCCTGTTCTGCTCCCCGCTCTGTCTCTGGCGAATCCTCTCACCCCTCCCACCGCATCTCTGGCCTACACCCCTGTTCTTGTATGCATAAATAAATAATAAATCTTTTTTAAAAAGTAAAATAAAAAGAATGATTAAATTAGCAATGTGCTATTGCCACATGTTTAGTTCTTTCATCTCTAAATGGAAAATTTGCAGGCAATAACAAACCCAGTATTTTGGTTTGAAAAACATCACTGTGATTCTTGGTAGTCATGACAAATGAAGAGGAAGTTACATTGTTCTCGTCACACAGAATGCAAGGTTTCATTAGAAGACTAGAAAAGTATTTCCAGTGCAGACTGGAGAATGGAAAATCTAACTAAACAGGATATTACTCTTATGTCTCATGTGGGTCTGAAATCACTGTTTAGCTGTAAGGCCCAGAAAGAGGGGTCTGGAGTGAGTCCCTTTCTCTATAGTAGATGGCGGTTGGCTTCAACAGCGCTACCACAAACCTTAGGAAAAACTGGCAGACCTCCCTCTAGACAGGAAGGCTGGGTCATATGAAGTTGAATTGCTTTTCACATCCCCTCCTTTGCCTCTTTCCTATTGCCTTTGCAAAGTTCATTCTTAGATTTACCTGGGGTGATACCGAAGGCAATGAATAGTAGTGTCACTCTCCTTAGGTAAACTAGCACAGTAGATAAAGGAATGAGAACCAGAAACCATTCAGGACAGAAATGACCATAATACTTTAAGTTCAGCACAGGAAATATTATTTTTAAAGAGCAGGTGATAAGTTGTCAAAATTGTCAAAGTAACTTACCCAGCTTTCGAACATGCCTATACAATATTCCTTTCATCTCTATAATCCAGTTCTCATTTTATCAGAAACTATCATAAATTATTATTATTTAGCAATTCTGTCCTAATGAAAACAAGTAGATTTGGGGTGAAAGGAAGAATAGTAGATGGAATAGGATCTGTTTTATGAATTGATAAGAAAAGAGGGAATATGAACCTAAATAATTTCCATCATTAAAGACAGTTTAAAAAAAAGTCCTAAACTAATTTACATAACCTAATGTACAAAAGGAAAATATATGTTGTTTTTTGTTACTTTTTCTTGAAAAATCTGCATTTGGTCCCAACTGAAATGGATGTAATTTTCTTAAAAGACTCTCAAGCTAACAACTACCCTATCTTGCTTCATTCATGGTTAAGAACATCTAAAATCTACCTCTTGTCCATTGGAATTTTTGTTGAACCAGAGAAATAAGCATTAATGCTAAGATACAGCCACACTGTGATTCTGAAAAGTAGAAAAAGTGAGAACAATTCTACTCATAGAGACTTTACATCATTGTGAACTCCCCAAACTCCTCCCATGACATTTCTACATCTGAAACCTTCAGAGATGGTTATTAAACTTATACATATTTTTTAAAAAGTCTGTTTGTAGATAACTAGATAGGCTTCAGTAGGATTCTGCTTGTGATGTGAACATAGGTATAAACAGGATGACACTTTATGTATTGCTGCTTCTTTCTTTGGTTAAGAAAAATTTCCAGCGGACACATGGACATTTTTAGAAGTGCTTAACCATAAAGGAGGCAAGATAGCAGCTGGCTTACTGGGATTGGAACGTGCTTTTTACCCCAACTGCTGCGTGTCGTGACCGTCATCAATCAGCCCAACACCCAATCTCTCAGCCAACAAGAAGCAGATTCTGAAGGTTTTTTTCAAATTTTTCTTCTTTCCACAAGATCAAAGCCACACTCAGAAATATCTCGGCATGGTATCTATACTGATTTTTTTTCCTCAGCTCAAAACAAGAAGGAATGGTGTTGGCCCATGCGGGCCAGAAGCTCTAATTCCAGTGATAAGGGAAGGAGGGTTACAAGGGCTTTTTTAAAAAAAGATTTATTTATTTATGTTTACAGAACTGGGGTACAGACCAGAGGTGTTGGGGTGGGGGAAGAATTCCCCAGAGACAGAGTGGGGAACAGAAAGGCAGATCAACTGAAACACACTGCTGAGGGGAGCAGTAGGTGGGCCAGGAGAGGTCTGCCATGCCATGTGGGTCAGCTTCTTGGCCGGGAATTGAACTTGTGCTGCTGTAGCTTTAGAGAGCTTCATAGTGCTGTGCTTTAACCCATTGTGCCACCAGGGAGAGCCCACAAGGACTTTTTGCTTTAACTCTGTTGCAGGAAGCCTTGCCTCCAAAACACCAAAACAGGAGACTCCTCAGAGATGTGAAGTTTGCAGAGCAACTGAGGCTGGGCTTGGGTTAAGAGAAATTAGTCTAAGGGGGCACCATAGAATTAGATGTATGTGCCTCACTTGTAAGGTGCCCAGACACGGCTTATACTGACACACCTCTGCCCTCTATCCTCCCCTGCGCAATCTCCTTGCACAGTCTGCTGCTTTGACTGTGTTTCCCTTGCCCCTTAAACAGCCCAGTCCATCATATGGCAGATTCCCAGCCTACGCTTTCTTTGTCTTATACCCAGCTGCAAACTTTTGAACACACTTTACTCCTTCCTATACCACCAGTGCTCCTGCTCAGTTCCATTCGATATCATAAATGTCTTGAAGTTCTTTCCCCTTTTTCTCCACCCCATTGCCTAAGATCATCATCTTGATCCTCTACCAGCCTCTAGTCTAACTTTCATCACTTTCTTCTCTTGAGTCTCCCTAGTTTTCCTCCTAAAGTGCCTAGTGCAGCCTTCACACACGGGAGGATGTACATCGCTTGTGACTAACACCTATCTCCCGGGACTCCTGAGCCTGCCTGCTGCTCCCGCTGGGCTATCATGCCAGCACAGCATTCCGTCTGAGGTCACCATACCATAGTCACATGTCCCTGCAGCTTGGAATGCCCTTTTCCTTGCTGCCAAACACTCACCCTTTTAAGCCCAGTTCAGACACAAGCTCTGACTTAGTGGGGTCAGCACCCCACTGGAGGAAAAGCTGGGTTAATTTACTCCTCCACCTCCAACCCTGCTCCCTTGTGTCACAATGCCCATGGAGCAGGTACTCAAAAATTCCTGCTGGTTTTGATTTCACCAGAACAAGAAAGCTGGAAAGTCACAGATTCATTTCCTAAAAGTCTCATTACATTGCAATCTGATAGATTTTTATTTAAATGATTTTAAGAGATGGAGAGCCAGCTCTTATGAAGAAAACCTCACAGTGGAAGTTGTTCCTGAGGTAATAGAAAACTCTCCTTGATTGATATTAAGGTCTTCACAGGGAAGGCAGCAAGAGGAGGGACAAGGAAAATTTGGTCTTCATTAACAGGAAAGAAAGAAGCAGTGCCATAAATCTCCCAGAATTACAATAGCTTACCTTAACTGCCTCATCCTTACATGGCAAAGAGCAAGTAACATGCCATGGTGTTGGGATAAGCACACTCAGAGTGGGAGGTATGGTCTGCTTCAATCTTCAGATGTGGTCTCTTCACCTCCACTGGCTACCACAGTTAGTAAGCAGCAGATCTGAGAGTAGAACAAGAAGCCCTTTCCATGAATAAATGAAAGGGAAAGGAAAAGGTGATATACGCAGCATTTATAATGGAATATTATTCAGTCATAACAAAGAAGGAAGTCCTACCATTTGTGAAAAAAATGGATGAAGCTTGTGGGCAGCAGACTAAGTGCAATAAGTTAGAGAAAGACAAATGATCTTATTGGCATGTGGAATCTAAGACCTCATGGAACTGGAGAATAGAATTGTGGTTGCAACAGGAAATGTTGGTCAAAGATTATAAACTTTTAGTTATAAGAGGGATAAATTCTGGAAAAACTCAGCTTGGTGATTATAGCTAATAATACTGTATTATTGAACAGTTAAAATTTGTTGAGTAAACTTTTTTATGAGATTTATTTTATTTATTTATGTATACAAGAGTTGGGGTATAGGCTAGAGGTACAGGGGCAAGATCAAGAAGTTTCATTAGACAGTGGGGAGCAGAACAGGCAGACTGACTGAAATACACTGCTGAGGGGAGCAGTGGGTGAAAGAGGAGAGGTCAGCTGCGTCATGTGGGTCAGCACCCTGGCCTGACCAGGGATCTTACTGCTTTGGCTGCCAATAGCATCATAGTGCTGACTTAACTCCTTGCACCACCAGGGAAGACCTGAGAGTAAATCTTAAACATTTTGGTCATACAACACATACACACCCAACTATGAGGCTCTAAATGTGTTAATTACTTGATTGTGATAAGAATTTCTTTTTTTTTTATAATATAATAGTTTATTTTTACATCATTTTGTACTTTTTTTTTTATCTCAGTTGTAATCCCCATGGGTTTCCCATCACCAAGTCACCCATGATTGTGATAAGAATTTCATGTGCATATCAACTAACCACAATGCATACTATAAAAGATCACATTGTGCAGCCTAAATAAATAAAATTAATTTTTTTATTGATGAAACATTGGTTTTATAACATAGTTTTCTGGTATACAATTCAACATCTTTATGCTACATTATGATCCATCTAGTTTCCATCTACCACCATATTACTGACCCCCTTAAAAATTTATTATCATAATAGTTTATTTTTACATAATTTTGTGCTTTTTTCCATCTCAATTGTAGTCCCTGTGGACTTTTCATCACCAGTTCACCTGTGTGCCGTCTCCAGAGTCACGTGCACTACTTCCCCCCACCACTACCATTTTTGATCCCATTCCCCACTCCACCCCCATAAAATGTCTCTGGTATATAGTTGTTCATTATTTTTTTCCCCTTGACCCTTTATGCTCCTGTTATGAATGAAACCATCTGGCATTTTTCTTTTTTCTTTCTGACTTATTTCACTAAGCATGAGCCCTTCCTGCTCCATCCATGTTGCTGCAAAAGGCATGAGTTCATCTATTTTTGATCGCTGAGTAATATTCCATTGTATATGTACCACACCTTTTAATCCAGTCATCTACTTTGGGCATTTGGGTTGATTTCATGTCTTTCCTATTGTAAATAAAGCAGCAATAAACATGGGTGACCTCTTTTTTTAATGTGTCCCTGCTCCCTTTTCCTGTGGTAACTACCTTTTTGTTTTGTTTGTTTTGTTCTTTATCTTTCATGAGTGAAATCCTATGATGAGTTTTTCCATCTGACTCAAAATATGCACAATATCAGTTTGTTAAATATACTTCAATAAATCTGGGTGTGGGAAAACTATCTAGAAGAAAGATGATACTTATTTAAAAAAGGAAAGAAAAAAAAGGTATCCTAGTTCTCACTACTCCAGTCTACTATCTGATGAGCTATGTTGGAATTAGTTCATTCCGAGCTTTAAATTTCAGACCTGCCTCTCAACATGTGGCCTCTCAGTCAGTTTGGAGTGGCCTGAGACATCACCCCATGTCTTCAACTTAAGGGCTCAAAATCTAACGGGAATTCCTAAGGTGGTCTCCTCACTGGACCTTCTCCTGATGCTTTTGGAAGTTGCACTGTGGGTGGGAAGCTTGCTTCCTCATTTCTTCCATCTGGTCAACTGTTCCCAACTTCCATGCCTCAGCTCAAGTCCCACTTCTCCAGAAGTCCTCCTGATGACTCAAGCTCCACAGTTCTTCTCCTTAGTCCCACAACAGGAGCAACTTTTACTACAAATTGGGCCACTTGACTTAGAATTATTTTTCCCTAATTACATTTTATTCCCTAATTATATACTATTGTCCGAACATAAATATTTTCCTCTGTCAACTGTCTAAAGATTAAAGGCTATATAGGAACAAGAGTATATTCTATAAAGTTCTTTTATAACCCTTACATCCTAGCATAGATCTTAAACCCAGAAGAAGTGCTCAACAAGTTATCCTTATAACATCAGTAAATCAAGAAATGACCATATGTAAATATGAAGGTGGAGCTAGACAAGCCAGATCTATAGAGATATAGTTAGTCTAGTATTAGGGGAAATTATTTGAGTGCTCAGTGTATTCTAGATATTTTGAAAAAGAAAATAAAAATAACGAGACTAAGATATAGTCTGCTCACTAAGCCTTAATATACTGTGTGTGGACAGAATCATAAACCAGTGATTTAGTATAATATGAGAAATGCAATGATTAAAATAACTATAGCATTCCATAGTGGAAGCAGAGGACAAAGTCACTAGGATGTCTAAGAGAAGTTGAGAAGACTTTCTGAGCACATTTGGATACTGATAGATGAGAAGTTTGCCAATCATAGCTGGAAGATTATCTTATCTGGAAATTATGGCCATTACCCCATTACATGGATGCCAGTCCATCTACCAATCTACCTAGAGCTGGAACCATGTACAGGTTCTAGTAGTAGATCCTTGTGTGAATCCCCAGGAATCTTGTGTATGGTTTACAATCTCAGTTTCAATGTTTCATTTTCTAAAGCAATTAAAAGTCCTTTACCTACAGATCGACATTGGATTCTCTTCTCCGCACCTAATTTAAAAAAAAAAAAAAAAAGCAAGTCTTATTTGATCTAAAAGAGGCCTGATTAGAAACAGCCTGTTTAAAAAGCAATAAAGTTTTCTTAATCCCCGCAGTGGAAAAAGAGAGAGGCTCCTCTCTGTCTTCCCTAAAAAGTCAGTATTTATACAAAGCATTATGCTGCCGGACTCAGAGACGAAGACGTGCCCAAGCTTCCACCGGGCTGCCTGCACCCTCTGAATCCTGCATGACTTATTTGGCTAGAACTAATCTCAGCTCCAGGCTTGCTTACATTTTTGGGTTACCCTTTCCCCTGGAATGTATCTCAATGTTCTCATTAGCTCTGTCTGCCCAGCCCCAGCCTGCCCTCGCTCTCTTTTTGTTGCTGTTACTTTCTGTCCTGCCCTTAGTAATCTTGACTGCTCCCAGCACGCAGCCAGGCCTGGTATGTTCCCCATCACATTGACACTTTATGTTCCCGTGCCAGACCCAGGCCTGGACTCCACTCTCCTCTCCTGTGTCCGAGAGCCATGGCTGATACAGTTGTCCCTTCCCTGACTCTTACCATAAGGTTTTGTCATTGATGCTTCTGTCAGCAACTACATTTTTTTAATGGAAAATGATAAAAATAAATTAAGTAAACCCCCATAATGTATATTCTAACAGTTATTTTTCTAGCATAATCATTATTTTAAAATATATTTCATTGTATGTTTCATTAAAAAGCAGTATTTTACTTGATAATGAGAATGGCATTTAACATCTGTAATCTTTCCCCCCCAAACTTGTAACCTCTCTCTAATCATGACAAAAATAGCAGGCAAACTGAAGACCATCCTACCATGTATTTGACCAGAACTTCTCAAAACTCAAGGTAATCAAAAACAAGAAAAGTCAGAGAAAATATTACAGGCTAGAGGCTGCTCAGGAGACATAACCATTAATTATAAATGTGTTGTCCTAGATGGAATCTGGAAACAGAAATAAAACAAAACCCCCTAATTTTTAAACCCCCTTAAGGAATGGACATTAGTAATAATAATGTATCAATATTAGCTCATTAGTTATGACAAATATAAGATGTTAACTATAGGGGAAACTGGGCACTGGATCTGTGGAAACTGCATTATTTTTGCAACTTTTCTTTTTCTAAAACTATTTTCAAATTAAAGGCTTATTTTTGAAAAGATCTACGTGATCATTAGGGGGAAATTCAGACAAAATGGAAGTGTGTAAAATAAAAGGCAATGGCCCTCTGTTAACATCCTCTCACTTCCCAGTTGGCACCAGCCTTTCCATCTGGGAATATTTCCTTTTTATTGCACAGTTGAGCTCATAGTTGAGCGGGAAATGCAATTTTGAATCCTGGTTGTTTTTCTTTGTTTTATTTTATTCAGCACAAGCATTTTCCCATGTCTGAGAACCCTCCTTAAAAGATAATTTTATAGGTTGTATAATATTCACTGCACTAAGTTCTTGCCTAAATTAGATGTGATCCAGTCCTCATGTTTCCATGAGGTTTCCTTGTAGTACCAAGCCTTTAAAAGATTTCCTTCTGCAGAGAACTGGTCTGCTTTTTCCAAGCAAGAAAGACAGCAAACACTGCATTCATGCCCTCCTGGGGCCTGCATAAAACATGTTCAGTCAAAATGTATTTCCAGAGTTCAAGTTTAAAGGCTCTTTCTGGATCTCTTCTCTTGCCTTTATCTCATGATGAGGAGCTTTGTAATCCTTTGGGGGATAATCCAGGTGCTGCTGAAGGTAAAATGGTAGTGTTTGAACTTTTCAGTACTGGATAAGATAATGTGCTTCCCCTTCCCCAACACTTCCAGTTCATATGTACCCAGAACCTCAGCTTGAGATCTTATTTCAAATTATGGTCACTGCAAATATAATTCGATGAGGATGAGTCCTAAAGTCAATGACATGTTTTATAAAAGGCCATGTGAACACACAGATTAAAAAAAAAAAAAGACACCAGGTGAAGACAGACAAACGGAGCTATTGACTACAAGCCTTGGAACACGGAAAATGGCTGGCAACCCTAGAGGCTGAGAAAAAGGAATGGTGCAGATTCTCCCTGTAAGTGGCTAAGAAGGGTAGTCCCGCCGGCACCTGGATTTTGAACTCCAGACCCTAAAGAGAATAGATTTGCTGTCTTAAGTCACCCAGTTTGGGGTTTATCCAGTTTCACTTTCCACTGGTTCAGTTACCCTCAGTCAGCAGTGGTGTGGAAATATTAAAATGAAAGTTCCAGAAAAAAGCAATCCATACATTGAACATACTGACTCGTATTCTCAGTACGTGCTCAGCAGTACCACGTTATCTAGTGCACTGAAACCTCGCGCAATCTCGCTCCATGTAGCCCCGCGTGATCCACCCCTTCCCAGCTCATCCAAGCTGCGCACGCAGCCCTTAGCTCCTTCTGGGCCCCCACTTCCTTCCCGGTCCCCACCAGTTCTTAAGGGCTGTATTCAAGTTACAATTATTTTACTTAAGAAGGGCAGTAGTGGCCTGACAGCACGTCACAGTGCTTAGGTCTTTTGACCTGACTTCATGCCATCGCATACGCATGTTACCATCTCACGTCATCACAAGGTGAGTACAGTACACTAAAGTATTTTGAGACACCACACACGCATAGTTCTTATTACAGTAGGTTGGTATATGTGTTCTATTTAACTCAGTTTTTGTTGTTAAACTCTTACTTTCTCTAAAAGCTAAACATCATAGTTTAGGTAACATGTACAGGAAAAAATATAGAGTTTGCACTTGTTTAAACTGTATTGTGGTTTCAGACATGTCCTGGGGTCTTAGTGTATATTCCCTTGGGGTGGGGGAGCGCCCCTGTTTTTGTGATAGCAGCCCTTACAAACTAAATACAATGGGTTGTGGCCCCAGTGGCATCTACTTCAGGATAGGCTGGCACTTGTGGGCGGGAGGGGGAGGGATGGGAGTGGGAGGAGAGAGGCAAATGGTTCTGGAGGGGTGGGAGGGTGCTGGAACAGGAGGCCCCAGGTGGAGGCTGTGAGCGAAGGGCCAATCCGAGCCATGGTGTTTTTTGTCATTTCCCTTCTGTTTAATCCTCCCCACCTGGTGGCCATTCCTTTCTGGTGGGAGAGACCACAAAGTTCACTCCCTCCCTCCCCCACTTTTATCCGTATCCATATTATTTTTAAAAGAGTTAAGTTGTCACATGCCAGAATATGCCTTTAGTACACACAACTTCCCGGTTGAAAATATGTTAATTTCAAAGCGTTAGACGTGGCAAAGTAAATTACGTTATTACTTCATTTAGCCTTAAGTTACTTAAAGTAACTTTTTGAGAACACAGGCACACATACACAAATCTTAACTGTGATGATGTATTTCCTGACTTTTATAAAGGAAGAGATTTTATAAAGAAGACATTTTGATAAAAGCGCTTTTAAAAGAGGGATTTGCTTTTGCCCTCAAATCTGACTGTGGATGGGGAGATTCTCCTCAGAAAAAAAGCTCCAGATTTGTGAGGAAAGTATAACTGGGATGTTGGCAATAATTTTTCAAGGTGTGAGACCTTAAGGTGCGAGGAGGTACCCTGAGATCCTGAGGTCACTGAGTGGTGAGGGAAATTTTCTCTTACGAGGGGTGTGTGGGAATGAGGAAAGTTGCTAAAGAGTGGATTCTTGAAGCACTTTAATGACTTTTACCACAATTGTGGGACCAGAATGGCAAGAGAAAAATACTCAGACTCTCCCTAGACTGCTGTGAATGAAAACCAGGGAGGGAGTGTATGATCTGTGGGCAAAAGGGAAATGCCTGTGGCTCACCACAGGAAGGCTACCTGCCCAGGGATACCCTCATGCCCTGTCCCAGGGTCACATTCTGTACTAGTTTTCTGTTTCTGTTAATCTCAAAATGTTGTGGGTTAACACAGAGATAAATATCTGTTACCTCAGAGTTTCTGTGGGTAAGAAATTTGTGAGTGAATTAAAAGGATAAATGTGGCTCAGGGTTTCTCATGAGGTTGTCATCAGGATGTCAACCAAAGCTGCCATAATTGACTACCAAAGACTCACTCACACAGATGCCAAGCTAGTAATGACTGTTGGCAGAAGCCTCACACTCAGATCTGATTCTCCCCACTAGCAGCCTGATCATCTGAGTCACCATTAGGGCTCTGAGATAGGGATTTAGGGCCAGATCCACAGCCCCTTTTGCAACCTTGTGGCTTAGAACACTTAGTTAAAGGGGCCTCCTTCTAATACCCAAACCCCAGTTGTCTCACCCAACCTCACTTTGCCTCAGGAAAGAAATACACTCTTTGTTCCAGTCAATAAAAATTTCATTATTGGTCATTCTAAATATTTATGCCCTGCTCTGCCATGTCCCCTGCATCAATTTGTTACTAGCGCACAGAGGAGCCTCTTGCCGCATTTGAAAGTTAGGTAAAGGACACACCCAACCATGGACTTAACAGTGAAGGACTTGAAGGCTTGGACCATCTGGTGGTTCCAGGGCCTATCTGACCCCAGGAGCAAGCTTTATACCCTGAGGAGCCCTGCCCACCTGCCTGCCTAGGGAACAATCTGGGACTATGCAAAAGGAGTTGGACAATTACTTTGAAGACTATTCTAGCCTGAGTTATCATCCATGACTATCTGGCTTCCTGAACAAGTGACAGTGGCTCGTCTCCTTCCTTGTCTAGTGGTTGGAAGCAAGGAATCAGAAAAGTACCTTTTCAGTGCATACTAATAGCTATCCAAACAGAGTTCAGTACTTTGGTGGAAAATGCCAGCTGCACTTGCTGTTTGTAACCTAATTCATTGTGTGAGTGGACACCCCGCGCCTCTCCCCCAAAAAACAATAAAGCCAAGGAAAAAGAACCAAGAACTGCACCATCCAAATAGTGAAGGCCACCCACAGGCTTCCAGCAATGCTGAGTGCCTCTACTTTCAGCATTCACCCAATTGGACTTCCCGTGCCTTCACCTGGAGGAGGGTTGTTGCTGTCTGTTAAGCCAACTCTTGTGGGTGGATGAGAACTGGTACCAGGAAAATTTGCCAAGTATTTTCAAAACCAACTCAAAGAATGACCTTTTGCCATTTCCATAACCAAGGAGAAGACGTAAAGGGAGAGAGTTAGAGAATGGATGGCAATTAGAGGCCCACATTTTACTGTTGACCCTTCAAGGCTTAAGAAAACCCCACTTCCCTTTCCCATGAATCAACCCTTTTCTTTCTTTCTTTCTTTTTTAAATATTTATTTATTTATGCATATAGAACTGGGGTACAAACCAGAGGTGAGGGGCTGTGAGGGGATTCACCAGAGACAGAGTGGGGAGCGGAACAGGCAGATCGATGAAGTACACTCCTGAGGGGAGCAGCAGGCAAGACAGGAAAGGTCTGCTGCGCCATGTGGGTCACTTCCCTGGCTAGGGATTGAACTTGCACTGAGTGGCTGCAGCTAGCTTGTCGTGCTGCGCCCTAATCCCTTGCGCCACCAGAGAGGCCCCAAATCAACCCTTTTCTGATGACTTTTGCTAGTCAGATCTTTTCTTTCATTGATTTCCTAGGCACTTTTGAGCTGGGACATTCATTACAATGTTTAGTAGAGGTTTTTGATAACTTAAAAAAATACAAAATAAGAAAATATTTTTTCTTTTCAGAATATATTTTAAAAACTCAAGTTTAATACTGGCACAGAGTAAAGCAGTCTTATGTGGTTGCTAAAAGGGGACTAGAGGTTTCCTCTGTCTCCTAGAGGTCAAAAAATCATTGCATGGGTGGCACAGGGTCCTTAGGGTTGGTTGGACCCCTAAAATGTAATAGTTTATAGGAATAGAACATCTTCCCTCAAAATGGAGAATTGAGAGAAAGCTCCCAGTGGGGTCCAGCCAAGAGTTCTGAGGCATTATCTCACCTAAAGAAGACAGCCAATTTTTCATGACAGGGTGGGGGTTTTGATTTGTTGTTTTTCCTCGTGGTTCCTTTTCTTTTCTTTTCTTTTTTTTTTTTTTAAATCAAAATCACAAGTTGGCTCATATAACCTAACATTGCCATGGTGACTAATTCCTTTGGTACAAACAAGAAAAACTTTAGTCAATACAAAGGGACACCAAAGAATCACAGGAAGAGGGAAAGGATGGGGAGGCATTTTACATCTTGTCAAGATCAGAGAACTGAAATGTAGTTGTTAAAAACAAAACAGATCATAACCCTCCCCCAAAAAAACCATATCTACAGTGTGTACATCTCCACTATGGCATCCAATACATGATTGGCCCAGAGCAGTTCAAAATTGTTGGTATTTTTTATATTTTCATTGGTACCTCCTATTTGTAATTTATAATACAAGTACTCCCACTTTTAAAAAGTTCTTGTGAAAATGGCCTTCAGCATTTGTTTTGTCAGAAGTCCTGTGGAGACAGAACCAACCTGAGCAGTGGAATGATACCCCAAAGTTCCTTAACCAGGAACAACTCTCAGCATCAAGTCACCATCACTTGGACCTGTATTGATAAGCACCTGTACCTTATTTTGATTTGTGCACATCTTGTGTTAACAAGATGAGTTTTGAGGTATTAGAAAAGTTACACCAATGTAATTAAGGGTGTTACACTTATTGTAGAATTGGATGGAATTATGCATGTTGAATGTGGTAAACTGAATACAAACCACTTGTGTGAGACTTTTCACTATGATTTCTGCAATGATTGCTTTTAATTTGGGAGGATGCGAAGTGTAGGGCAGATTTGCAGGATGTTTTGAGTGCCTACAAGATTTCTACGATAGAAAAATGTGTGAGGCTAAACAGTCAAGCATATTGTCTTATTTGAAGCCTTTGCACCAATCACAGTAGACAACAAGCCTCCCCACCTTTAACATTGAGGGAGGAGACAGATAAGAAGGTGTATTTCTTAATACCTTTATCCCGTTAGTTTCAGATCATGAGATGTTAATAGATGACCCTCTCCTTTTCTCTCTTGCACCCTTCTTCCTCTTATCTCTTTCCACCCCAGCCTCTGATGACAACTAACTCAGCCTAAGAGATCTTCAACGCCACTTTTTAGCCTTACCAGTGTGCTTGCTGTCTTTCCAGTTGGTAAGTGAAACTACATTGTATGTATATTAGTTATACTTTGTACAGGCTATGTATTTGACATATTATTCCTGCTTTTTAAGTTTCTTTTTCTTTTTTAAAAGACTTATTTATTTGTGCATACAGAACTGGGGTACAGGCCAGAGGTGCAGGGGTAGTGAGAGGATTCACCAGAGACAAGAGTGGGGAGCAGAACAGGCCAAGTGAAGACTGACAAAGTACACTGCTGAGGGGAGCAGCAGAGCAGCGGGTGGGTCAGGAAAGGTCTGCTGCGCCATGTGGGTCACCTCTGGGGCAGGTGGGTATTGAATCCATGTGGAAGGGGCTTTAGATTCTTAGTGCTGTGCTTTAAGCCGATGTGCCACCAGGGAGGGCATGACTTTAAGTTATTTCTGAGTGTGTATTTGGTGTAATAATGTAGTATTTGGGGGGTTCTGAGAATGCATGTAAATCAATGAGGCTTTGCTTTATGCCATTTTAATTTATGAGAGGTTCCATAGGCATGTTCTACTTTAAGATAGCATGGGGGCCCTGTATTTAACAACTGCTTCTTGGGTCACTGTTTAGAGCCCAAGTTAGGCTGTCATGTTTCAATTTGCCAGCAGGTGCCGCCAAATAACATTACTCAGAAAAGTTTGAATTTGAGAAACGTGTTCTCCCTTGTTTAAAACTCTCTGGAACCTAAATGTGGACCGTATAACATTCAAATTCTGAACTAGGACTTCTCCACCCTTCAGATTTTATTCATTGCACTTTGCATGTTGTCAGTTCCTACCAATTCAGGCACTGGTCCAGTCAGCAGTAGTTTATTGAACATTTATGTTTTATAAAGTGTGATGCTGGATGCTGGAGATGACAAGTTGACAGATTTTATGTCTGCTGTAGAAACACACTGCCTGTTCCACTAGGAAAAGTCTTTCCTGTTATAATAAAGCATCAACTAAGCTTCTATGAGGAGGAGACAGCGACACATACACTCACTTACCTACTCTAGCAGTAGCTCCAGAGTAAAGGAGATTCAATTTACTTATTTCTCATACAAGAAACCAGAAGTGAGTGATCTAAACTGGTGGAGCCACTCAACAGCTTCAGGTCATACGAGACCTGGCTTCTTCCATTCTTCCAGTACATCTGTAGCGTGTTATCCTAGGTTACATGGTCAAAGCTGCATCTTGACCACATCCAACATTCAGTCTGGCAAAAGGGAAGAGAAAAGGTAGAGGACAAGCAGGTTCCTTTTAGCAAGAGACCCAAGTAATACCTATCCTTCTACCCGTATTCCAGTCGTGTGGTAACATATAACTGAAGAAGGTTGGGGAATTTGTAGTTAGGCGGTGATGTGCTGGGATAGCAATAAATTGCAGCTAGCATCCTGATCAGAAATTGTCTTTTCTTCACCCAACCTAATTTTACTTTTAATATGTAAAGTACATTTGGAAGATACAGTTTTATATCTTTTAGCATTGCTATCAGTAGTAATTGCATTGTCATAGTTAAGATGTGCCAGCTCATAGAAATTTGTAGATCAGAAAGCTTGTGTCTTGTTCATGAGACATATATTACTACCCACTGGAGATGGCAAGTGCTATCACAATGACAATAGAGTTGATAAAATTCCAATAAAATGAAACTTAGGATCAAGTTGTTTTCTACTCATGAGAATATGACATTTGAGTTGGCTTCTTGAGGCAGGAGTTAAGTTAGAAGTTA
>NW_004567115.1:18111211-18120098 GCF_000260355.1 Condylura cristata
ATGTAGGAGGCTCCTTTAACTACTAGCTGTGACCATGTGGCAAAGTTCTGGTCAGTGAGATGTAGGCAGGAATAATGGATGTCAGCTTCCAAGAATAGGATCAAGTTGTTTTCTACTCATGAGAATATGACATTTGAGTTGGCTTCTTGAGGCAGGAGTTAAGTTAGAAGTTAGGTTAGAAAGGTGGAGGAGTACTCCACAGTGTGAAGGCGTGAGTGGAGGCCTGGAGTCATGGTGGAACCAGGTGAATTTGTTATGGGAAGTAGGTATTTTGCATTTTGATCATGGTAAACTGATAGTGAACTACCTGTTTGGGATTTTTTACTATGCTTTCTGAAATGGCTGCAGAATGTTATGACTTTAATTTGGAAGGCCATGTAAGTGTAGGCCCGGTTTGCAGGAGAAATAGCACTCAAATTGTGCTAAACTATACCTTACCCAGAGGAACTCAAATTTTACCTTGAAGAGCAGGTACTTTGGGGACACCTTCCCGGTCAAAGAACCATACTCATATCTCAAAATTTTCTGTCTCTCCATGTGTGTGAATTCCAGGCAGCCAGTGTATAATATTTGACCCCAGTGTTGTTGTTTTCTTTTTAAAGATTATTTATAAATACCGACAGGGTATAGACCAGAGGTACAGGGACGATGAGAGGATTCACCAGAGTCAGAGTGGGGAGCAGAACAGGCAGATTAATGAAGTACACTGCTGAGGGGAGCAGCAGGTGAGATAGGAGAGGTCTGCTGAGGGGAGCAGCAGGTGAGATAGGAGAGGTCTGCTGTGCCATGTGGGTCACCTCCGGGGCAAGGGATTGAACTCTCACTGAAGTGGTGGTAGTCAGCTTTGCAGTGCTGCTTTTTAATCTGCTGCACCACCAAGGAGGGCCCTAACCCCACTGTTTGGCTCACAACTAGATGGCAGCTCCAGGATTAAATAGCTGACCCACAATAGGGTCTTCCTTCCTAAGAATTTAAAAGTGGAATTAAACTGCCAATCAGATCCTACCATATCTGAAACCATATAGAAATGTGAAAACTGAGGGCTGCCCTAAGAGCCTTATAAATGTAAAATCAGCCAGTTTGAAGAGGCGAGAAGAGCAGGTAGGTTTGCTGAGTAAAGCAGAGGTAGGAGTCAGTGAAGGCATTGCTTGGGTTTCTGCCCAGTATCCAATTGTTGCTGAGGTGAGGTGGGTTATATTTTCTACTACCTGAGTTCTAGAATATCCTTCTTGCAAATAACCATCCCCTGTTATTTTTCCTTAAATTAGTTTGAGTAATACATTATTTAAATATAAACTGAGCTGCTGTTGTTGTTGCAAAAAACACCCCTAGCTTAAATACTATCTTTTATATCTTAGTGCGCTGCCTCTTAGGGAAGCTGGGGGCTATCTTACCTGGGAAGCCCTAGAAACCAGGCTGTTCCCGTCTTGTATCCCAACCATACCCTAAGTTTTACACATTTCTGAAAAATTAAAGTTGGCTTCCAGTACGGCATCTGCATTCCAGTTACCTGAAGGAAAGAAGATACTAGGTAGGCATTTGCCCAATATCTTAAGGGCAAGACCCAGAAATGGCACATACCATTCCCACTCACAGCCCTCAGTTAGATAGCCAGGAGTTCGGAAAAAACACTTCCTCTGTAATGAAAGAATGTACATGGAAGAATAATTAGTTGTTTTCCCCCAAGTGGTTTCTGTAAATTGCCCCCAAAGTGCCCCATCTTGAACTCTTCCACAAAGCTTTCCTCCACCCCTTCAGGCTGAATTGACCTTTCCATTTTCCATACTTGAATTTCAGCCTCTCTCTCTGCCTGCATTCACCTTTTATTTACCTATGTGGAAGAGATTGCTGATTATCTCCAATTTCTGTGTCTCCCCCCTTCCTTACTAGTTAAATTCCCCTCTCCCATGTGGCACATGGCTGAACTGAATAAAATCGACATGTAGGAGGCTCCTTTAACTACTAGCTGTGACCATGTGGCAAAGTTCTGGTCAGTGAGATGTAGGCAGGAATAATGGATGTCAGCTTCCAAGAAACCTTCATAAAAGACAGCTAGCCTGCACTCTTTGCTACTTCTTTCCCTTTCCCCCACTGCTGCTGGTTGGAATAGTATTGTAAGGGCTGGAGCTATGACATCTACCCGAGATCATGGGATGCCTTGAGAATGGGAACCATACACATTAGTGCAACAGGACAGAAATGCTGGTTCCCATCTCTGTGATGGGCAGTAGGCTCTAGGCTACTGCATTCATAATTGATGAGAAAAAAAAAGACTTCTATTTTTGTTTAAGTGACTGTTGTTTTGGGCTTCTCTCTTACTCTAAGTCAGACCTATTTCCTTAAGTTTGCATGTCCTTGAAAACTTCCAGTAAGCTGTGGGCCCTGGAGAACAAGCACATATTTTTACTCATCCTTTCTTAATAGTGCCCTTTCCTCAGACTATGTTTTTATGAGCCATATTTCACACTGACCCTAACCAGATTGGTTCTATTCTGCAACTGTTCCCTTAAATATACTGACTAACACCATGAGGCTTCACTAGTCCACTCATTTTCTCACAAGTACAATTTCAAACCCAATCTACCTTCCTCAGCTCCCCATTCGGCAGGCAGTCTTCCACCTATCCTACGGAGAAGTAGAATTAGTTGAGACCAGCCACTGCCTCTTCTTCCCAACACCAAATAAAAAATCTGCTTTTTTTCTCTCCTTATTCTGTCATTATGACAGGGCTGAGGACTCTTCTACAAGAGCTAGATCCTCCATTCCTTCCTTGAATCTTGGCTGAGTATACTTCATAGGAACATAAAACAACCTATTTATTATTTTCTCTCCTGTTCTCAACCTCTGAATCCTTTCCATTGAGTCTATAACATACACAAGTCACTTGCAGTGGGGAAAAACACCCACACCTTGACATGTCGTCTCCACACACATATCCTTTGTAACCAAACTTCTCCAAGGAGTGTTCTATATCCACTGTTTCCATGGTCTTAGTCTCTGCTCATTCTTTGGCCTATTTAGTAGCATCACCAAAGATACTCCTGTTGCTAATGCCAGTAGATGTGTTGCCACCTTCTTTTTTCTCTTCAGCGGGGATGAACCATATACCCCAGAAATAACCACTCCCTTGGTTTCCTTGTATGCTTCTTGGCACACTCTCTACTCTCTCTCTGCAAGCCTTCATTTCATGCAACTTAAAATAATAATGGATGAGAAGGTACTGAAGGTACAAGATTTGCACTTTCTCACTTTATCTTCTCTCCCATGTGACTTTATGGCCAAAGCCCCTGGCACCTTCCATAGACAAACAGCTCACACATTTATCTCTTCAGCTTAGACCTTAGCCAATTCTCAAGCTGATATTGCTTCCTCTGGCTGCCTGCAAAGTTTTGCAAACTGAACATTTTGAAATGCCAAATACTAGGCCTTTGTTCTAACACCTAGTACAGCCTGGTAATTCATATTGATAATTCATAAAATATCCTTCAAATTCCACCAGCCAGAAATCCAGATGTCATTCTTAACATTCCCTCATTCCCACATCCAGCCCTTTCCTAAATATTAATTCCATCTAAAAAATATCTCTTGAATCTGTTTGTTTCTATGCATTTCTGTCACCACCACCCAAGTTCAAGCTCTTGTCTTTTCCCTCCTGGGCTTTGCAGTAGCTTCTTAATTCTATTTACCCATACCCACTTTGACCCCTCCACTCTGTTCTCCATGAGCAATGAGAAGGAGAGTTGCAAAATGTGAATCAGCACACAAAACCCTCCTACATCAAACCCTTTGAGAGTTTCCTATTGCTCTTAGGTTTGAGAAAAGACGGGCCCCTGAGTGCTCACAGTGGACCTCATGGTCTCGTCCTCCTTTCTTCAGCAGCCCTGCACACCATACTCCTCCCCTGCACTTCAGACTTTTTTCCTGACTTGTCCTGATTCCTTCCAGGACAGGACATTGGCCTGGGTTCCTTCCCCTGCCTGGAGTGCACTTCCCTTACCACTTTACCTAGTGAACCTTTGACTTGATTTTTCACATGTCACTTTCTTGGGAGGATGTGCCCTTAGCTCTCTCTCTGGGCTTGTGCCTGTTAATCCTCATGTACCTATCTGTCCATTGTATATCACTTGTCACAGGTGTAGTCTTCCCGTAGTTGATAGATATCCTGTATTGATACATCCATTCCCTGTGTGGTTCTGACTATTGCCCTAAAGGTAGTGAGGCATAGCTCCCTTGTTAATCTCCTTCAAAGAGCTTCGTCTATTTCTTGTGTCTAGCTGTGGTTGGAAGTTACTAAATTTTAAGCCCTTTGACAAAAGTACAAATTTACATATAAATGACACAGCTCCTTCCTTAATGATCCTTATGTGTAAGATTGCAGTGTTACTGACTCTCATATTGCTAGGTAATTCTGTTAGCTGCCTTTTAGATTGTAAGTCATGGGAGTTACAGGAAAGATGTGATTCATTTCTCCATTTATTCATGTACATTGTGTTTAACACATATTCATTGATAGCCCGTCAGGCAGTATGATAAGCCGTGGGGGACATAGAAATGAATGAAACATAGCAGTTGATAACAGGCCTGCTCTATATGATTATACAGGTTGTGCACTGAATGAAGGTACCACTGAGGAAAGGCTGAACTCTAATTCATTAAAGAGGCAAGTCCTGTAGCAAATGGGCCTCAGCTACCCAGTGGGCATGCTTCTGTCAGTGAGCCCAAAGGGGAACATGAAATTTGAGGGCCTGGTTAAGGGCTAGGTGGTTAAGGGCCTGAGAGAAAAGGAGAATAAACTGTGGAATAAGCACTGTAACTAAAAGAAGGCTCTGTGAGCATGGAAGAATGCGACACACCAGTGAATTGCTGAGCAGGCCCTCTAGAGAATGAATGAATTAGCAGGTCAAAACCCTCAATTAAAGTGAGCATTGGGCAGTGTTTTCTGATCAGGTACATTGTCCCAGAGGATGCTTGGGGCCCCCAGGGAGCACTTAGGGAGAGCAGGTAAAGAGTAGGAGGAAGGGGGAGCCATTAGTAAAGCAAAAGAGGCTGTGAAGGTCATCTTACCACTTTGCTCTCATTTGACTCTGAAAACATTTATACTTTAGACAAGCTTTCACCTCATCAGAGACACCTAATCATAGCTGGACCAGTGACCCCACACAGGCAGGGAGCACCCAACCTCCTCCCCCCAAGTGGTGATAGGCTCAGCCTGAATGTGAATATGTTAATTAACTGGCACCTCTCCCAGGTTTTCTACCTCCACTTGCAATGGGCCACTAAGGTAGGGTTACTGGGTGAGGCAATTCTGAGGCAGTATTTAGTTTTGTGGCTGAGGTTGTGTTGTGAAGAGGCAAGGAAGAGAACAAGGCTGGGGTTTGCCCCACATTGCTTCAAACTAAGGAGGCTTTTCATTTCCATCTTTGTGGCAGGAACCAGGGGATCTGTTCATATATTAGTCCAGAAACCAAAATCCCCTTGCTCGCCTCTAGCAAGATGCATTTTAGAGATTTAAGAATGATTGCTAACATTATATATAGCGTATCATTGAATGAAAACTCCTTACATATTTTATCCAATTCAAGGCAGGAAACAACTGAGTGAGGTAGGAAGGACTGTTGTTGGACATAGTGATTTGGCTGAGGTCACATATGTGCTTAGTTAGCTGATAGAGCTAGATGTAAATCCCTGTCTGCCTCACTCCAAAGTAACTGCCATATATACATATATATACATATAAATCCAGAGAATAGCAACACTTGTTTTATGGGGTGGTTGGCAGACTAAAGGAGAAAACTTACATGAGCTTATGTTCCCATGTATATTACTGTATATTACATACTCAGCAACTCCTTAGTTTCTCTCTTTTCCTTCACTATGGAATGGCCAACCCCTGATAAACCACAATACAGAGAACATGGTCTCATCCTGGGTCAGCCTGTAGTTCCTAGCTCTGTGATCTCAGAGTGTCTACCTGCTGCTTGATGGGCAAAGATGATGTCTCACAATTTGATGCACCATTAGAATTAACCATATAGATTTTGTTACATTCCTGAAATAAAATTTAAAATCTATCTGGTTAATTTCAGTGGTGCATCAAATTGTGCATGGGACACAAAGGAGCTTTCTGGGGTGGCAAAATGTTTTTGTTTTTTTTTTAAAGATTTCTTTCTTTATGCATACAGAACTGGGGTACAGGCCAGAGGTGCAGGGATGGTGAGAAGATTCACTATAGTCAGAGTGGGGAACAGAACAGGCAGATCAATGAAGTACACTGCTGAGGGGAGCTGTGGGTGGGTCAGGAGAGGTGTGCCATGCCATGTGAGTCACCTCCGCCAGAACTGGGATCAAACTTGCAGCGAAGCTGCTGCAGTCATCTTTGCAGTGTTGCACTTTAACCCGCTGCACCTCCAGGGAGGGCCCCTCAAAAAATGTTTTTATATTGATATCTTATGGTTATATGGCTATCCATGGCACTATAAAAATTTTCAGTGCACAAAGGATCTCTATATTATTTTTTATAATTATATGTGAATTTGCAACTATTTCTAAATTTTTTTCAAACTAAAGAAGTTCTACTTAAATGTTATGTGCATTTTATGACAATTTGAAAAAATGAGGTGAGTTTTATATCCATAAGATTGGAAGAAACTGAGAAGGTTAATAATACTGAACTTGGCAAAGATGTGGAGGGGGAATTTCTTAAATATTGGTAGGAACATATAAATACAATAGCCGTGGAGAACTATATAACTTAGTAAGAGTGAAAATGTAAATGCCCTATGAGTCAGCAATTCCAATTCTAATATGCTATTGTGAGACATTCCCATGTGTGGATAAGAACATATGTATGAGACACTGTTTGAACTATTGTAATGGTACAAAATTGAAAACAAATGACACGTCCATCAGTTTTTTTCTCTTACTTAAAAATAAAAAAGCAAGTACTGCCAAAAGCCAACATAAAACAAGAAATGTGGATGGAAATGTCTCATTTGATTTCATGGTTTGAAGAATTATGTGGTGCCCACACATAACATTAGTAATTGTAGTTATTTAAGAGTAAAATAAAAATATTATTTTTCCTTAAAAAATCATATTTCTTGTTGTCTGCCAAAACCGTAACATACAGATAATGTACTATGTCATTAACATGTCCCAGTCTATTAAAAATAATCTCCAGAGAAACAAGCAGATGAGGCTGGGAATTAGCTCTGTGGTGGGGGACTAATGCTTGGTTAATTATAAATAGTGTTCTCAGAAATTTTGGAAACACAGTGGAAGGCACAGCCTTGAGGAGCCAGGGATGCATATATTAAGACATAAGAATTCAGGAGGTGATGTAACACTGGCACAGTTATGGAACCAGGAATAGAATCCATCCATGGGACAATATGGTAACCATATCCCAGTAATTCTAATTTTCTGGTATTCATGCCTTTGTGTGGTCTCATCCCACAGTAAATCTCTTTGGCCAATAGAATATAATGAAAAGGGTGACAGGTAGCTTTTGAGACTAGATTCTAACAGATATTACAGATTTCATTGTAGAAAGAGGAATTGAGGGCCCCAGCCACTAATCAGCACCCACTTGTCAGCCTTATGAAGCACATTGGAAGTGAATCTTCTCACCCAGTTGCATACATTAATTAGGTTCAGGTGTTTGTTTGTTTGGTATACCATTTATATCCTCTGGTTCCACTTTAGCTTGCAAATGACTACAGTCACAATTGAAATCTGACTGCAACCGTCTGGGAAATCCTGAGCTAGAAACCCCTAACCATGCTGCTCCTGAATTCTTGAGCAATAGTAAGTGTAAGAAATAAGAAGTGAGTCCTGTTCTTAAATAATTAATTGAGCCCTATACTAAAGATTTGTAAACTTTAATATTAAAAAGTAATGTTAATGAATTTTTATACCAAAATTTAATATATTTAATTGTAAAAATATATTAAAAAGTCACTGGAAAATTTACTGGAATGTAATGTTCATTTTTTAATTAATAATTTTTAAAAATAATATAATAGTTTATACATCATTTTGTGCATTTTTCTATCTCAGTTGTAATCCCCTTGGGCTTACCATCACCAAATCACCCATGTGCCATCACCAAAGTCCAGTGCATTTCCCTCCCTCCACTGTTTTTGATCCTATTCCCCATTCCACCCCCATAAATTGTCTCTGGTATATAACTGTTCATTATTACTATTATTATTATCATCTCGCCTGGTCCATTATACTCCTGCTATGAGTGAAACCATTTGGTATTTTTCCTTTTCTTTCTGGCTATTTCACTAAGCATGATCTTTTCCATCCATCCATCCATCCATCCACTAAGCAGATTTTTTGCTGCAAAAGGTATGTGTTTCTTTTTTGGTTGCTGAGTAATATTCCATTGTGTATATGTACCACATCTTTTTAATCTAGTCATCCACTTTGGGGCATTTGGGCTGTTTCCATGTCTTTCCAATTGTAAATAATTCAGCAATAAAAATGGGGGTTCAGGTATCTTTTTGAATCAATGTTTTTGTGTCTTTTGGATAGTTACCTAGGAGTGGAATTGCTGGGTCATATGGAAGCTCCATGTTTAGCAGTTTGAGGAACCTCCAAACAGTTTTCCTTAGTGGTTGTACTAGTTTGCATTCCCAGCAGTACAGGAGAGTTCGTTTTTCTCCACATCCTCGCCAATATTTGTTGTTGCTAGTTGTTTTAAGATGTGCCATTCTCATTGGGGTGAGGTAGTATCTCATTGTGGTTTTAATTTGCATCTCCCTTATTACAAGTGATGTTGAACATTTTTTTTTTTATTAAAAAGTTTATTTTTACATCATTTTTCACATTTTTTTTTTCATCTCAATTGTAATCCCCATGGGTTTCCCATCACCAAATC
>NW_004567115.1:18121023-18273642 GCF_000260355.1 Condylura cristata
GTATTTTATGGTTTCCGTTCTTATGTCTAGGTCTTTAATCCACTTCGAGTTGATTTTTGTGACTGGAGTGAGGCAATGATCTAGTTTCATTTTTTGATGTTGAACATTTTTTCATATGTGTGTTGGCCATCTGCATTTCTTCTTTGGAGAAGTGTCTTTTTAGCTCTTCTGCCTGTTTTTTGATGGGGTTGTTTACTTTTGTTGAGTTTCATCAGTTCTTTGTATATCTTTGTGATCAATCCTTTATCACTAGTTTTGCATGAGAAATTTTTTTTCCCCAATCAGTGGGATGTCTGTTTTTCTTTTTTAATGTCTCTTTTGCTGTATTTTAAAAATTTATTTGTGCATACAGAACTGGAGTACATACCAGAGGTGCAGGAGCTGTGAGAGGATTCACCAGAAACAGAGTGGGGAGCAGAACAGGCAAACTGACGAAGTACACTGCTGAGGGGAGCAGTGGGCGGGTCAGGAAAGGTCTGATACACCATGTGGATCACCTCTGGGGCAGGTGGGGATTGAACTGATGCTGAAATGGCTTTAGTTTCTTAGTGCTGTGCCACCAGGGAGGGCTACGTTAATGAATTTTTTTTTAATTTAATGCAGAATAATATACTATCTTAATTGCAATATAAAAGGAAGATAATTTATGAGCATATATTTAAAATTTGTAGCCACTGCAATTCCAGAAGACCTAACTAGTTGCAGACTTATACTTGGAAAAATCATCTCCATAAAAGTGATAGGTACATATGTAGACTGTTCAAGTGTATTGAATCCATGACCAGAATATAACAAACAATGTTGCCATTGGTGACTTGATTTTCCAAAATAGTAAATGTGGCAATTATGTTTTCAAAAAATGGCCAAAATGTTTCTAGTCCCACATTCTCTTCCAGAGCCTTGATATTTCCCTGCCAAGGCAAAGAATCTATTGCTACTCACTAAAGACAAAGTGGGCCTCTGTGACTCACTCAACAAAGTAATGCTTATCATGCTAGGTCATTAAAGAAATGGCATGATGGCAGTGAACTTTCAAAATGGTGAAATCAGGACCTCTGGAAATTCAGTCCTCATAAGAGCAATAAGAACAAAAAATTGTGAAAATTTATTCTATCATAGGCTTGTAAAGTAAAATCTTGCAACAGTATTAATGACAGATCATCAAAGTACATGAAAAAAAAACTGATGGACTTAAAAGGAGAAATAGCAATTAAAAAAATAGTTGGAACTGTTATGAGAAATGAATATCTATAGGCAAGTTTTTAGGTGGACATTCATCTCGTGGATTTATATGTAGGAGTGGAATTGCTGCATCATATGGTAATTCTTTGTTTACATTTTAAGGAATTGCTAACTTGTTTTTACAGTGTGAATGTGCCATTTTATAATCCAACTAAAAATGTGAGAGGATTATAATTTTTCCACATCCTCACCAACACTTCTTACTGTCTTTTAAAAATTTTTCTACTTTGTTTTAATTGATGTTTGCATAATATCATGTCCATCCTTTTACTTTTAACCTACCTAAATATCATTATATTTGAACTATGTTCCTTGTAGACATTATAGATTTCAACTTTTTTTTTTTTTAAAGATTTATTTATTTGTACGTACAGAACTGGGGTACAGGCTAGAGGCTCGGGGGCGGTGAGAAGCTTCACCAGAGACAGAGTGGGGAACAGAACAGGCAGATCGAGGAAGTGTACTGCTGAGGGGAGCAGCAGGCGGGTCAGGAGAGGTCTGCCGTGCCATGTGGACCTCCTGGGCAGGCAGGAATTGAACTCATGCAGAAGTGGCTTTAGCTTCTTAGTTTGTGCTTTAACCTGCTGCACCACCAGGGAGGGCCCTCAACATTTTTTTTTTATGATGTAAGAAAGTAAATTTCTTACAAGGAACTTTATTAAAGCCAAATAAGATAAAATATTCTATTCCCCAAAGAAAGATATTATTCTGTGTGATCCCAATTAGATGTGAGAAATTCATGGTTTGATTTTAACTTCTTTTATAGACTTGGGTACTAAAAATGAGCTTCTCATCCCACTGGATCCTGCCAAGCAGATGAATTGCTGAACTTAGAACAGCCATGCATTCTCTTAAAGCTTTTTAAAAATGGAGAATATTGAAATAATTTATCAATAGCGACATCCTCCAAACATTTATTTCATGGGTAGATTTTATCAGCTGTTTGCTTATGTTTGAATAGATTTCAACATTTTTATGCTATCAATTTTATATCTTTTAATGGGTAAATTTAGATCATTTATACTTAATGTAATTATTGATGTTAGAACTTATGTCTGCAATTTTATGTTTATTTTCTGTTTGTTCCCTTTCCTTCCCCCCACTTCCTTTATCAGAACATTTTTCAGAACTTCATTTTCTATTTACTATTGTGTTTTTAGTAAATCTCTTTGATTGACTTTTCTAGTGGTTACTCTGGGTATTGTATTCAGTATAAACTTATCTAGCCACAGTTCAGTTACTTTGGTTTATCTAAAATAGAATTGTATTCAGAAATTATTTAAAAAAAATTTCTTTCTGAAAAGGGAAAATATGGGATGTTTCACTCATAGTAGGAGTATAAAGGAACAGGCGAGAAAATAATAATAATGAACACCTATATACCAGAAACATTTTACAGGGGTGGAGTGGGGAATGGGACCAAAAACGGTGGGGGCAGGGAAGTACACTGGACTATGGTGATGGCACATGGGTGATTTGGTGATGGGAAACTCACAGGGATTATAACTGAGATGGAAAAAGGCACAAAATGATGTAAAAATATACTATTATATTATTAAAAAATTCTTTCTTAAAAGATAACATGTTAAGGCCAAATACTATGTTGAAGTAGATGCTGGGAGAAAACGTGTTAATTAGGACTAACTTGGACAATTTTAGTGCTTTGCTTGTTTCTCAACTCCAAATCCACCCTTCTGGGTATGGAATTCTTCTTTGCACACTTTGGGCTTGATTTTGCCAACAGTAACATTAAAGGGAGATTAGTAGGTAGTAGAGAGAAGGGACATTTTCTAATAACTTGCTGTGCATTACTCCAACAGTTACACTTAGCTTCAGTAACAGCAGTAGGTTTAGCTGTTTCGGTTATTCCTTGAAAACCCTCTTCCCCCTGGTTATTTTTTTTTTTAAAGATTTATTTATTTGTGCATATAGAACTGGGGTACAGGCCTCGCCGCCCCCTGGTTATTTTAACATCAAAAGTGTTCATTGTTTCCTGAAATGCTTTAGGTGACTTCAACATTCCTTCTTGCTCTTTTAGCCTCTTAGCTCATAACAGACTCTCTATATTAAGTCCCCACTCTTGATGTACCTTATGTAATTTCTGTTTTGCTGATTTGACTCTGTTGGTACAACAGTGACACAAGGGAAGGGGAAAGACAGAGAACTAATATATATTATATTCCTACTATGTACCTGGTATATGTAAATAAATACCAATAAGAAGTTTTATTTGTCTATTAATATTAGCTATCTAGTATTCTATAACTCTTATTCTATAACTCTTTGCATGTCTACTTCTCATTTTTAAAAAGCAAATTTTATTCCTGCTTACTCTCTGCCTTATCTCCAAAATTTTGTCCTTTGTAATATACAAGATAATGTGTATTCATTTTAAAAAAAGTATTGATCTCTTTTTCCCATGAGAATGTGTGCTCCATGAGGGCAATGCCTATGTTAACCTTGTTCAGTAGTGTAGCCCTAAAACCTAGCATAGTGCATGGCAAGTATTTTTAAAATATGAATGTGATACTGTGATATAATATGTGGCTTTCATCTTTGTTTCCTGGCACAAGAACTTGTAAAACCTTGGAATTTCCTGAGTGATAGGTATAGGAGGAGCATTTCTGGTATTTATAAGAAGCCCCTTTCAACCATACCTGAGTTTATGTTAATGAGGTTGCTCTTGAAAGACTTGCGGATGAGGGCTGATTACCAGAGAAACCAACCACATAATTAGATGGTTGGAACTGTTCCCACCCTGTCCTCTGGGGAAACTGAACCAATCATCAGTGGCCACTGGTTCAATCAATTACACTTATATAATGGAATCCCCATAAAGCCCCTCAATTACAGGGTTCAGGGAGCTCCTGGCTTGGTGAACAAATAAAGGTGCTGGGAGGGCACCCATAGAAGACATTGGAAGGTCCGTGTTCCCACCCACCTTTGCCCTGTGCTTCTTTTCCATGGATTATTCCTGATAGCCTTTATAATAGGCTGGCAATAATAAGCAAACCATTTTTCCTGAGCTCTATAAGCATTTTAGCAATTTATCAAGCCTGAGGAACATACCTGACCTGTCCCCTCATTTTATAGCTGGTACAGGAAGTGTGGACTTTTTTTTTTAAGATTTATTTATTTATTCATATAGAACTGGGGTACAAGCCAGAGATGCAGAGGGTGAGAGGGTTCACCAGAGACAGAGCGGGGAGCAAAACAGGCAGATCACGAAGTACACTGCTGAGGGGAGCAGCTGGCGGGTCAGGAGAGGTCTGCCTCACCATGTGGTCACCTCCGGGGCAGGCGGGGATCGAACTCATGCGGAAGTGGCTTAAGCTGCTTAGTGCTGTGCTTTAACCCTCTGTACCACCAGGGAGGGCCGGAAGTGTGGACTTTTAATTGGCATCTGAAGTGGGGACAGTCTTGTGAGGCAGCCCTTAACCTGTGGGATATATGTCAACTAGGGTACATGTCAGAATTGGATTAAATACTCTGATAGTCTGTCAGGTTTGTATACAGTATTACTCATATGCCACATACTATTGCCATCCTGTTCAACAGATGAGGAATGTAAGGCCCAGAGAGGTCAAGTAACTTATACTAGCCTGAGGCCCAGGGCAATAAAGTGGTAGGAAATTCTAATTTTTTAAAAAAGATTTATTTATTTATACATACAGAACTGGGGTACAGGCCAGAGGTGCAGGGCGGTGAGAGGATTCACCAGAGGCAGAGTGGGGAGCAGAACAGGCAAGTCAATGAAGTACACTGCTGAGGGGAGCAGCGAGCGGGTCAGGAGAGGTCTGCCTCACCATGTGGATCACGTCTGGGGCAGGCGGGAATCAAACTCATGCTGCAGTGGCTTTAATTTCTTAGTGCTGTGCTTTAACCTGCTGCACCACCAGGGAGGGCCCGGAAATTCTAATTTTTTATTCCAAAGTCTGTGCCCTCTTACTATATCACAGGTTCTTCTCGAAAGGACCTGGGGTAGAAAAAAAGGAATACTAGTCATGAGAGAACTCCAGTTTGGTTTTTTATTTAATGGGAAGGGCAATCAGGTTTATTTTTGTTTGCATGTAATGGAGAGGAAGAGGGACTCAAAAATATGGGGAGACCCACTGAACCTGGATTTCACCTTATGTTCAAACCATCCCATGCCTTCAGTAGATGTTTTATGGCTCCTCGGCTGTAGCCACGTAATGTTTCCTATACGATTCTCTGTCATTGCTCCTACCTATGTACTATTTGTTGTTTACGATGTATTATAACTTCTCATGGTGTGGGCCCACACTGCCTTGTATCTTGTCAGAAGCATAGGAGTCTCTCAGCAAATATTTGCTGATTGATTGAATGAGTGAATGAGTGAGCAGCGGTCAGGGAGGCTACCAATGACTCTTTTAGAAGTTATCAGGGAACCGAAAAGAATCAATGAAAAACTAGGAAGCAAAGCATTAAATATGAAGAATAGTGAATTGTGTATTATTTGAAGAATAGAAAGACACAGAAATAGATGTTTTGGTTAAATAATTTAGATCAAAATTGGTGAACTTAATAGAAATTAATTTTAACATTGCTTTGCGGTTTTAAGTACTTTTATTACATTTTTCAATGAGAAAATTTCTTGTTCATGTAAGCCTGTCCTGCTTGGATTTTATTCTTTTGATGCTTTTTTTCTAGAGCTTTTTATCAACAATTTTACAGAACAGAGCCCCAACCCACAGAACAGCCTTCAGTCCTATTGCTTGTTCCATTTCTTTCAGCACTGATTCAAAATTTTAGACTTTCTCCTCCAATTGGTATTAAATTGTCACCAAAATTTTTTGTTAAAAATTGTAGGAGTATTAGAATTAGAAGGGATTTTTCTACATGAAATATGTCAGAAAGAGAAAGACAAATACCATATGGGTTAACTGATAAATAGAATATAGAGAAACAAAGCAGAGGGTCAGACAAGTCAAACTAATAACAAACCTAGAAATCCGGTTATAAAACTGATGTTACTAGAAGGGAAGGAAGAGGGTAAAGCTAAAAATAGGGAGGAGGCTCACTCGACTGGAGGGGAGGACTGTGGGTGCCTTGGTGGTAATGTGGTATTATAACATACACCTGAAGACCTAGGTGTGAGCCTCTATCTCTAAATCAGTGTCGTATATGTAGTGTTGGTACCCCAATATGTGTATGTTACCTCAATAAAACAATACAATTACAAACAAATAAAAATTGCCAATAAAAATTGGAAGGTTTCATCTGAAGAGATATTGTACCACAAAGGATTCAGACTGGCAGTACCCAGTACAGTGACAGACAGGGTGAAAAAAACTTTTTTTAAAAAATTTTTAAATTAAGTGGAATTCTACCCAGTGAGGTAGCGCCCCTAGTCATCTGTGGATGCTTCTTTTAAGCAGAGTTGATGACATTTTTTAATTTTTTTTACAAAAGTAACATGTACCTCCAACTGAAGAGAAGGAAGACAGATATTTTTTTTTATTCTTAAAAGTAACTCTGGTCCTCCCTGGTGGCGCAGCGGGTTAAAGCATTGCACTGAGAAGCTAAAGCCACTTCCGCATGAGTTCGATTCCCTCCTGCCCCGGAGGAGACCACATGGCGTGGCAGACCTCTCCTGACCCGCCCACTGCTCCCCTCAGCAGTGTACTTCCTCCATCTGCCTGTTCTGCTCCCCACTCTGTCTCTGGTGAAGTCTCTCACTGCCCCTGAGTCTCTGGCCTGTACCCCAGTTCTGTATGTACAAATAAATAAATCTTTAAAAAAAAAAAAAAAAGTAACTCTAAGATTAAAGTGGTAATTTAGCATCATTTTGAAATATAGAGTGAACAGAAGTGTGTTTCAAGCCATTTCTTGTTAACTCAGTGTTTCAGAAATCATGACAGCACCATAAAGTTGATGTCATGTGCTCATTCACAGTGGTATTGCCTCAGTCCCACAAAGTAAAAGCATTAAGGGCTCCTCACAGTCTCCCGATCACACCTGAGCTGTGGCTGGCAGGAGGCTCCTAGAGTCACTCCTAGTTCAAATTTTCCTGGCCCTTTTCCATAAAGGTCTGCAGTTTGTGTAGGCTTTGTTCTCAGGAAACTTGTGGCCAAGTAGACCAGGGAGAGCGTCCAGGAGAGGCTGAAAAGTAGGGGATCCTAGGAAGCAGGGACAGAGCTCCAGGAAGCTGGCACAGACTTTAGATTAGGTCTGGATTATGCCTTAACCCAAAGGAATGTCCAGTAAGGTACAATTTCTGGCAACACTTAGGACACCTGTGGGGCAAGGGCAGATAGTTTTCATACTGATAGCTGGCACAGCACACTTTGTTAAAAGAATGCCTCATCTGATTAGAGTTAGTAAGGTTAGTATAGTTGACCATAAGTTATTGAAGAACAAACTGGGACTTATAAAGGCCACAGCAGAGGCAGATGGAAAAACTAGGGCTAGAACTCAGGATTTCAAATTAAATATCCAATAGCACACAAGACATCAGCCTACAAGGCCAAGTGGACTGGGAACCACTAGACCAGCTGGGCCTTCTACCCATTGCTAGCTTAGTGAAGTCTTTGACTATGCCTGTCTCTCAGCTTCCTGTCAGCTGCAGCCAGAGACTCCGCACTCTGTGCTGGCAACACTGATAGAGGGGACTGTGGTAGGACTGGGTATAAATATTTATAATGTTACATATTAATAAGATGTGTAGTGCGTTCGTACAAAGATCTTGCTTTGAAGATCAAGAAAGTCTTTGAAGAGCCACGAGGCTGCAAGGATCCAGGAACTCCATCTCCATATATGGTCATGTCCTGAGATGAGCTTCTATAACTCTGCCTCTTACTGACCTGAAAACGGCACAGGTTCTTTTGTGTATAGAATTTCTGCAAATGACTCTCTGAGGGCATGACACTTGATCAGAGACCAGAAGGAAGTGAGTGAGGAGACTGCTCAGGTGCCGGAGGAAAGGGGTTTCCCAGCTATGTGAACAGCAAAGACAAAAGCTTGAGAAGGGGACTGACTTGCTGTGCTCATCATGCAAAGAGGAGGGGCTAGAGCAGAGGCAGGAAGAGCCAAGGTGAGGGGAGGGTTCCATGAAATTTCAGACTCCTTAACTTGCACATCCCATGTCCTGAGGGAAGCCTAGCAGTGTGTCCACATAGACATACATTTTGTAAAATGTGCTCAAGAAAGTTCAACTCCAGCTAACCAGGACTGCTGTCTACTTTCACTCCCACACTACTTCCTTTTCCAAGTTACGGTGTTGTAACTTTGACATTCGTCGTTTTCAGAATCTAGCTAAAGAGGTGAGTTGAAAAAATTTTTAATCTGTTGTGATTTGTTTTTCATTATAAATAGTCATGCATACATAACTTTGTGCTCTTAAAATGTCCTTCAAATTATATAAGCTCTGGCACCATGAAAGGTAGGAGAGGTAGAAGAATAATAGGACAGAAGGGCAACAGGAACTCTCATCTGAGTGAGTTAGAAGCCAGGAAGGTGTTTTGAACAGAGAAATGACGTGACTTATGTGTTAAAGGATTACATTATGTCTTCCACTAGAGCTACCTCACCCTTGTCAGTGTGTTTGTGGTACCCCAGGATGCCATGACACAATGAATACAGCCTCTGCCTTTGAGCTGAGTCACAGGGGTATAAGCAAAGTGAGAAGTTTCTGTGGACCTGGGCCTGATAAATAGGGTAGCTCATGATAGTTAGATGTGAGCCTGAAAGGTCACGTGGCCAGATGACCATGATGCTCTTGATCATCTATTGTTTTTGTGATGTATCAGCTTTAATAACTAGGTGCCATATTAAAGTGGGGAGGAGTTCCACTGGTACTCTGAGGACATAAGGGCACTGAAGACATCTGTGTGACACCAGTGTAGCATACCAGTGCTGCAAGAAATTGACTCTCATGTACCCTAAACTCAGTTCCAGCACCAGCAGGCTTGTATATATAGCCCCTTTCCCTCTCAGGTGCACTGTGTGGCACAGTGTTAGGCACACAATCCCGTGTGTGTGTATTGTTAGCTCAGGTCTTTGTATAAATAGATTCTGGGTGGTCTCACATCCTGGCTTTCCAGACTGTCCGAATTCCCAGAATACCCCAGTGGGTCTTTCACTGGAATCCTCACTATCTGTGTAAATATGTGAGCACCACATACAGGGTGTTAGGTACATCCATAGAAGTGTTTGTATATATAGATCGCATGCCACAGCTCATTGAGCTTAAAACTGTAAGGATGCATTTTTGAATCTATGCAAGAGATTCTGTTTCTGTCCATTTCATGTGATTGGACTGTGGGAAAGAACTTTGTTTTTAAACTTGGTATAAACATGAAGAAGGGGACTGGCTTGCTGTGCTCATCATGCAGAGGCAGTAACTTGTTTCTATGTTGTGGAAATTACTCTTATTTTAGATTAATTGGGGGGGGGATTTTCCACTGAGGAAAATTAGCCCACCTCTTGGAAGCCCATTGTCTGACAATGTTTCTTTTATCTTCCTTCTTTTACTTGTGTTCCTACTATATTTCGCACAGACATTCATATACTTAGAATTCACATTTGCAAAGGTCTTTATGGTTTATAACATGTCTTGGCTCATAGAAGTTCATATAAATGTTTTAACAACTTAGTGTGGAAGGAATTGCTTCTATTTAATAGATGGATTAGTTGAGAGTCAGAGTTTACATACTTATCCAAGGTCACAGAGATTAGAAATGGCAGTTATGAGGCCAAACCTATTTTATGTGCTAAGCCCAGCACTCTGACATGAGACCACTGGTGAGTGACTCACTGTGGCATTGTATGAGAATGTCCATTTGGAAGGTTAATGATTTTTGCGATAGAATTACTGATGCTCAGGATGTAGTTTATCGCTGTTGCTATCAGACTAATAATATTAGCAGTTTGAGAATGTCTGTTTAACAGGCCTATACAATTTTTTCAAAACCAAAATTTCTGTTTTGGATGGCAAAGCATAAAAATAAAGAATTCAGGCCCTCCCTGGTGGCGCAGCGGGTTAAAGCACAGCACTGAGAATCTAAAGCCGCTTCCGCATGAGTTCGATTCCCGCCTGCCCCGGAGGTGACCACATGGCATGGCAGACCTCTCCTGATCCGCCCGCTGCTCCCCTCAGCAGTGTACTTCGTTGATCTGCCTGTTCTGCTCCCCATTCTGTCTCTGGTGAAGCCTCTCACCGCCCCGAGCCTCTGGCCTGTACCCCAGTTCTGTATGCACAAATAAATAAATCTTTAAAAAAATAAAATTAAAATTAAAAAAAAGAAAGAATTCATGCACAATCAGCATTTAACTAGTTTTTTTCAAGAAAAATAGGTCGTCCTACTGATTTATCAGTTAAAAGTTTTTTGGGGACAGGTAGTAAAGTTGCGCCTGCATTAGCATAAACTGAAAGGAGGAATAAATAAGATCATAGGTGTTCCAAGGGGCTGGAGCGTGGTCAGGCTTGGACAAGAAAGGAATCTGAGAACGGCCTCCCACTGTTTGTAGAGTTGAGGCACCAGCAGTTTCCTGATCCCTATTCTTAGGTCCAGGAGAGAAAATCTGGGGTCCACATGGGGCCCAATGTTCAATCTGGTCTAATGAGCAATAGCCAAAGGAGGGAGGGCTTACAGTGTTAACATGGGTGTCAGGGGCCTACGCTAGTGCACCAGGGGCAGTTCCCAAAGTATGTGGAATTAAGCATTTTACACATGCCCCCCAAAGTGTTTTCCATCACTGAGTAGCAAGAGAAGCATTATAAAGATTGGAATTAGCCAGTTGGTAAGTTCTGTTACAATTTAATTTTTACAACTGCTTTTAAAGAGTTCAGAAACTCTTTAAAATAAACTTTAATACTGTGTGGTTGCTTATGTTTTTACTTGAGACATTTTTAGAGACCATCTAATCCAAGCCTCCTTTCTTTAAAACTAGTGATGAAACTGAGACCTACGAGGGGGCAGTGGGAGGGGAGGTAGTTTAAGTGACATAACTGAAGTTGCACAGCAAGTAGTTGAAAAGATGAAATTAGAACATGTATCTGACTTACAGCATTGTGCTCTTTTACCATACCACATTTCTTCATGTAATCTAGAAGTATTGTGATTGGTTTTGTGTTATGGAAATGCTAATTTGGAGAAGCAGAACCATTAATAATGATATAAAGGGAGGAATTAACTTATTGTAGGGATTTATCTCAACTGAGAACATTGGTAAAATAGTCTTAGTCTGGTCTTTTTCTCCTGCCTCTGGTGCTAAGCTGGGAGTCACAGGGTGGGTAAGGCAGATGAACAGAAAGTAGGAGGCAGAGGGCAGTTGGACTGTGTCTTCCTCTCTTGTAGTCTATGTCAGCCCCTTCCCATCATCAAGCCTCCCAGCCTGGTGTGGTGGATAACCTGCAGGAGAAGCTGCTGCTCTAACTAGAGAGCCACACTCGCACCTGGCCTAAGATTCAGAATAGCTGACCGAAGAGGTTCCTTGGGAGCTGGCGCTTGCTGTCCACACCAACAGCTAGAGCTGTGACTGGGCCTGACCTGCTGGATCTTCTGAGAGTAGTCATGGCTACTCTTCCACTTCCATTTTCTAAATCTAGTGCAGATTCCTCTGTGGCTAGTGCTAACCAGAAACATACAAGACAGGAAGTTGAGGGATATCTAGTTCAGCCAAATTGACATGGCAAAACCACCACACCACAATTTGGGCAGCTCTGCAGGTAGCATTGGTATCTCCTCCCTGGAACTGGGGTAGCAGTTGCCACTCGTTCCCCGAGTCCAGCCACCCCTTTCCAAACACCCTCGTCCTGTTCACACTGGCAGAGGGATGGCTGGCAAGTCTGCCTTCTAAGCTGATGTCTGATGGGGAAATGAGAGGCCCCGTGCAGTACTTTTCACAGGCATCTTCATTGCCCATGACTGACACTGTGAGAGGCATCCTCTCTTTGTTTGGGTTCCCAATGCAGAAGCATCCTCTTCCCTTGGAGAGTGGGTAGAGGATCACCACTCAGTATGAACCCAATTCCTCCCCAGTCTGCTTTGATATAGTCAACAGCAGCTCAGTGAGGGGGGCAGCCAGTCTTGCAGTTTCTTGGTAAACTGGGAAAATGTGTCTGGTTCCTGTTACTGGCAAGTTCCTGCAATATTAGCTTTGCTTGTCCACAGCTTTCAGCTGTAGCTATGTGTCTGGTCTGCTGCTTAACATAGGAGTTTCCCAGACTCTAAAAGTTTTTACTGTTCTGAATACCTGAAAGGGGTCTGTAGAGACATGTACTTTTGCAACTGGAAATATATATATAAGGAGATAGAAAAGTTTACTATAAAATCCGGCCACTTTTCTCTGGTTAAACTAGATAAGTCTCTGGGAAGCAAAGCAAGGAACCTCCTCTGCCACCACCTTGAATCTGCCTCTTCTTCCAAATACTTGATTTTAACATTGTCATTACTCTGCTTAGAAGCTTTGAATGTCATCCCAATGCCTATAAGTAAAGTTTAGAGTCCTTATTATGGCATTCACTTCTTTTCAACATCTGATAACCCTGTCAATCATTTATTCCACAATTGCTCTGATAAGCTTTTTTTGGTCAAACAATTTTATTCAGTGTCTCTGAAGTCTTTCTTCTATGATCTTTGGAGGCACCCCTGCTGAATAAGTAGGACCTCTTTCTGCTGGGGCAAGAAAGTGGACATGTTGGGTCCTGTAGTTTGCTAATTGTGCATCATGGGAACTCTCTTCTAACTTCCGAGCCCCATTTAAATAGGGTTTCCATATATTAATTTTCACACCCGCATATTTGTCCCTTGGAGTTATGGGCTACAGGGTGGAGTAAGTCCTGTCTGTGCTTCTAGTCATAATCCCATTAAACACTGCAGACATCTAATTTCTAGTACTTCTTTGACCACAAAATGCAGTTTTTCTAAAGTCTTTAGATGACTTTAATATTAAATTTATTTGTGAATCAAAATATATGCATTGTTAAAAAGTCATTCAAAGTTTATGGTACTAGCATATAATTGAATAGAAAACATGCCAAAATATCCTTATTTTAGTTTTGATTCTCCTTGACTCTCTTCCATAAAAGAGCCACTCTAGGGCCCTCCCTGGTGGCGCAGCGGGTTAAAGCACAGCACTGAGAATCTAAAGCCGCTTCCGCATGAGTTCGATTCCCGCCTGTCCCGGAGGTGACCACATGGCGTGGCAGACCTCTCCTGGCCCGCCCGCTGCTCCCCTCAGCAGTGTACTTCATCGATCTGCCTGTTCTGTTCCCCACTCTGTCTCTGGTGAAGCCTCTCACCGCCCCTGAACCTCTGGCCTGTACCCCAGTTCTGTATGCACAATAAATAAATCTTTAAAAAAAAAAAAAAAAAAAGCCACTCTAGAAAAAAGGTAAACTGGGTCAGTGTTAGTCAGGTGCACAATACAACTTCTGAGGAACAGATAATTTTGCACTCTGTTTGAAGACACGAAGCTTTTCTGAGTTTGGACAACTTCTTCTAAGCAAGAGGAACTCCTTCTTAACAGCAGGAGGAGCTCTAGTGGGCCTTTTGTTTCAACCTCATGCTGCTTCTGTTATTGTGAGATTCTCACCCTATGCCTGTGGGAGAGTTTTAAGTTTTAAGTTTTATTCTAATTTTGAAAAATCATGTACAGTTTTTTTTTAAAGACATCCTTAACTCTTGCTTAGTACAGGCAGATACAACCTTAAGGTCTTTGGAATGAAAGGAAGCACCAAAAACAGGATCCTTACAGAGCAGCTTGGGCTCCTGATGCTGTGGCTGTTGAGTCACATTGGTGTAGAACAGAATTCTACACCATGGAAGTCACAGAACAAAACAAAGCTGAAGGGAGTGAAGGGTAAAGAAAAGACAGAAGGATAAAGAGAGCCACAGAACTTCATCTTTGAGGAGCTGGCAGCCATGTGCTCTGAAAATAAGCTGGCAATGGTATAATTTCTGGAGAGAGTCCCCAAATCCTCAAAAGCCTTGGAAATGAACAAAAGGGTTGTAAAATCAAGAAGGTGCCATGAAAACAAAATAGTAAGTCACCCTACTCCACGGTCCTGTCTTGCAAGCAAACACATTCTGGATGATGTTCACCGGATGCTATAATGACTGTTATACTTCTTGGCATAAATACAATTTGAGTTACACATTCCAGAACAGAATGTTTGCTTAATTTACGAAGAATAAACATTAGCAAAAGGCCATCTTTGAGTGCAGTTATGGATGTTGTTTTCTCTCTGCACTGTAACAGCTCTACAATAAACAATACAATAAACAAGCACTACTATTATCTTTTTGAAAAGTACTATTTTTTAAAAGAAGGTTTTAGTTACTTAAAGATTTTAGAATTACATTTGACATGGGATAGGGATATACAGCCTGGGTAAGTGTTGACTTGTAGTACTGAAGAAGAGGGGAATATGAAGTTTGTAAGGATGTAAATTGGAAAGATTATATTTGGGTTATATTAGGTTCATTAAATCAGTGGTCCAATGGTCTTATCAAGTTCCTGATTTCTCCTGTTTCTGTTTTATTTTCTTCAGTTCCAGCTTCATCCTAAACTGACTTCTCACTGCTTTCTAGTCACATCTGTTTACTATATCATGTAGAATGGCACTGTCCAGTGAAAATATAATGCAAGCCCTCTGTGTGGTTTAGATTTTTCCAAGTCATATTTTTTAAACAGGATGAAATTAATTTTGATATTCTATTCAGCCTAATATATGCAGACATTAATTATGTTCAATGTGTAGTCATTTAAATATGATTAAAACATATTTTACAAAATTTTCTTTTGTACTGTCTCCAAAATTTAATTTGTATTTTAAACTTAGAGAATATCTCAGGTCATACTACTCATGTTTCAAGAACTCAAAAGCTGAATGTGGCTAGTGACTTCTGTACTCAACAGGACAAGCTGAGAAAAGAGAGAGTCCTTCTGTCCCAGCATCCTAGCTGAAATTGATGTCCATTCTGATTGAACTGGGCTGTATTAGGCTAAATGCCTCTAACTATCCCAGTAATTGCAGCCAGAAGAGTGGTTTGTGCTAATTGATTGAGGCTGGGCATGACTGTGTTAGGCAAAATAATGCCTACCTGGTGGGCTCAGTGTAATTACAAGGATACTTGTAAGTGAAAGAGGGAGGTAGAAGACAAACTCAGAGAAATGGCAGCATGGGCGGGGCCGGGTCTGTGCTGCTGGTTTTGGAGATGAAAGAACATCACATCAAGCCAACAAATGTGGGCTGCCTCTAGAGGCTAGAAAAGATAGGAAGCATATTCCTTTAGCCTAAGATTTGTTTTTTTGTTCACTTATTTTGTTTCTTTATCTACACATGAGTAAAACTATGCAAGGTTTGTCTCTAACTTATTTCACTGATGATGATGCCCTCTGGGTCCTTACATGCTACTGAAAAGTGGCAGGATTTCAACTTTGTTTAGATAGCTGAGTAGTATTCTATTGAGTGTGTGTGTGTAAATTTCTTTTATCCATTCATAGGTTGATGGGGACTTTGCTTGTTTATAATTCTTGGCTATTGTGAATAGTGCTGCACAAACACAGTGTTTCTTTGAGTTAATATTTTCATATTCTTCAGAAATGGCATTTCTGTTTTAATCTTTTGAGGCATTTCCACACTATTTTTCATAATGTCTGTACCATGTGAATGTTTGCTTTTATTTGTGGAGTAGGCCTACAGTTTTCATCAAATCTAAGGACTGCAATTCCCCTTTTCAGTTTTTCTATGTAAAGAACAACAAGTAAATTGAAGATGTCCAGAAAAATTCCTCATTAGAGGTACAGACTACTTTGCTTTTACCTTAACAATGGGGGATTTTTACAGCAATGTGGATGACAATTAAAAAACACACTGCAGGCTCTCTCTGGTGGTTAAAGCACCACATTCTGAAGCTCTCCAAAGCCACTGTAACATAAGTTCGATCCCCGGCCTGGGAGCTGACCCACATGGTATGGTAGACCTCTTCTGACCCTCCCGCTGCTCCCCTCAGCAGTGGACTTTGTCCATCTGCCTGTTCTGCTCCCCACTCTGTCTCTGGTGAATCCTCTCACCACCCCTGAGTCTCCGGCCTGTACCCCAGTTCTGTAAGCATAAATAAATAAATCTTTAAAAAAAAAAAACCACTGCAGTGGGCCCTCCCTGTTGGTGCAACCCATTAAAAGCCCAGCACTATGAAGCTGTCACAGCCACTGCAGCTGTAGGTTGATCCCTGGCCAGGGAGGTGACCCACCTGGTGTGGCAGACCTCTCCTGACCTACCTACTGCTCCCCTCAGAAGTGTACTTCAGTCAGTCTGCCTGTTTTGTTCCCTCCTTCTGTCTCTGGTGAATCCTGTCATCCCTCCCCCCTGGCCTGTACCCAGTTTTTGTATGCATAAATAAATAAAGGAGATATTCTTTAAAAACACACACACATTGGAACAAAAATGGCAGTATCTGCCATATCCTGCTATATATGTAGATGCTCTAGGAACATGCTACTTAAAATCATAGAAGGGCAAGTGTTGGAGACAATCTGAGAGATTGTCTAACCTGTTCGTTTCACCCACGAAGGTAAGACGCTCTAGGTGAGAAGCTGCTGTTCATGGCTAGATTGTTGATGGTGGAAGGGACACAGACCCAGATCTTGGTGATCCTGAGGCTATGGAAGAGTGCTTTCTGGGTATCTGTCTACTGAATAGTCAGGTTGATCATGACTTCAAGATTTGTCAGTGAAAACCCCAGAGTATTTGTTTTTCCTGCCTTCATCCAGCAAAATGGATTTTCTCTTCTAATGGAGGATTTTGCAGGTTCAGGGGTCCTCATTTGAAACATTCGCTCTCATGTCCTGGAGTAGTCCCTATGTATTGCCTGCTTCCCTTCAGGGTTTTCCATAGATACCTAGTCTCTGTCAAATATTAACATAGTCAGCTTCTCAATCATCTCTTCCTAGCCATTTCTAGTTGATTTTGACTTATCAGTAGGTCTAGTTGTTGCTCTGTATTGTCTGTAGTCAGCATTGGAGTCTTGTGGACCTCATACTATTTCTTGAAACTCTAGCTTTCTTCCTTTCTTTGTTCACAGCAGGGTGGTTATTTTGCTCTTATTTTCTCACAGAGGGAGAAACCTAAGGTTCTATCTGTTGCCTCTTCCTCAAACTTTGTAGTTTCACTAACCCTTGGGGTACCATTTTAATACTTCATAGAAGTATTAAAATGAGAGTTTATGAGGGGAAAGTGAAAGTAAGGTTCTGTGTGTGGAGGGGAGTTTATGCATGTGGTGTGTGCATGTCTTAAGTGTGGAGATATGTACACACAGAGAAAATATATAAAGTGAAATGAACTAATCTTAAGGGATTTTTAATGTATGTATATCTATATAATTGTCATGCACATGAAGACAGAGTATATTCAGGCTTCCAAAGTGCTTCCCCTAGCCCCATCCTAATCAATGACTGTCAAGGAATTACTATTGTGAGCTCTCTCATCACAAATTAATTCTGCCTGTTCTTTAAGCTTCTGTGAATGCAACCATGTAGTACGTTCTCTTCTGTGTCTGGCTTCTGAACTGACTCAACATTATGTCTGTCGGGTTCATCCATGTTTTTAGAGTTTAGTCTATAATTTACTACCTTCTTCTAGGAATAAAAAAATTGCGTACAAAATGATGTAAAAATAAACTTTTGTAAAATAAAAAAAAATTGCAAAAAAATTTCAAGTAATTAAAAGTGTAATGTTTTAGGATCTAGCTAATCAGTACCTTATTTTATCCTAAGTAGATGAAATTGCCTTAAGGAGATAAACATAAAATTCACAAATACAAAAGATACAACTAATTAGCAGGTATATGAGAAACTATCCAATCTTACTACTTATTGAAATACAAATTAAAAGAAAATGTCAATTTTTTTCAAATAATTAAAATAATTGTTAAAGTGACAATATTTGATATTTGTAACAGTTCAACTGCAAGCCTTGAAAAAAATTCCCAAGAGAATATAAATTAGTAAAATTCTTAGGTAATAAAATTTGAGACTTTTTTTTTTTTTTAAGATTTATTATTTGTGCATACAGAACTGGGGTACAGGCCAGAGGCTCAGGGGCAGTGAGAAGCTTCACCAGAGACAGAGTGTGGAACAGAACAGGCAGATCGACGAAGTACACTGCTGAGGGGAGCAGCTGGCGGGTCAGGAGAGGTCTGCCAGCCATGTGGTCACCTCCTGGGCAGGCGGGAATCGAACTCATGCAGAAGCGGCTTTAGATTCTCAGTGCTGTGCTTTAACCAGCTGCGCCACCAGGGAGGGCCTAAAATTTGAGACTTTTAAGAAATTTTATTGCCCTTTGATATTTCATTATTGTGACTATGTAAGAAAATCATCTTAAATTGGAAACAGGTATTTAAACAAAAATGCTCATCCAGCATTTTTGAAAGTTAGAAAAAAATCTAGATATGGCTGAATCAGATTCGCTGAGTAGAATATTATATTGTAGGGCTAGTGGCAAAGTCATCTAGTTAAAGACAGGACAGAGAGAGTGGGTTAAAGAAGTTTAGCTACTTTTCTTTACAGCTTGCTCTGCCCCATCCCTTCTGGTCACCAGTATTTTTTTCATATTGTCTAAGAATTTTTATTGTTTTCTTTGATTTTTTTTTAAAAAAAGAAGAAGGGCCAAAAAATAAAGAACCTCCGAACAATGAAAAAGAACGGGGTGAAAAAAGCCTCAACAAGCTCACCATGCAACAAGTGATGGGCATAGTAGAGGACAAGAATCCCAGAACCCCCACAAAAGGGGCACATGGGGTCCTGCTCTTTGAGTCTCAGTACAGAGGTGCCCATACCCACTAAAGACGGCCCGTGCCAGCATATGTGCCGCGTAGTGCCCACCTCAGCTGATCTCCTGAGGAGTTAGGGAACACAGAAAATCAAAATCCTGGGAAGCGAAGGAAAAGCAAATTCTTCCATTGGAAGTGGCCTTTTTCAGGCTCTTTCCCTCACCCCCAGAATTACAGCTGAGAGTTCCATAGATTCACACCATTTTGGGTCTCTGTTAAGCCAGACAAGGATGAAGGAGAATCCTGTTTTCTCACACTTCAGAAAACACTGGCAGGACTTTCTGCCTAACTCTAAAGGGTGTGGTAGAGATAATTCAACCTCAGAATGAGTCTCTGAATGACTTAGGCATTAGAACAACCCAGATGCTCCAGGCTGAGGAGAAACCCAAAGTCCAAGACGTTTCTCTTTTATTCCATCTCATTAATTTCTCCATTTGTTTAAATTTGGATTTCTGTAAATTTCACTGTCATTAAATACTTAAAAACTAAATACTACTAGAATGTTAAAGGAAAACAAAAGCAGCATGACTCTTTACTTCTAATTCACCTTATTCTGAAATACAAACCTTTCTTGGCTTTTCAGTTTTAGGTATTGAGTAGAAGATGAAGATCTAGAGCTTCTTCTGCATTGCCTCTTATATGTTCTTCCCCACCACCCACTCACAAAGTTTTATTAAATCCACGTTAAAGGTTCTATTATATGCCGTTATTCAGAGCCAAGACAGAGTCATGTGTTCTCTTCTCTGTGTTTTCTTCCATTCACCATGTCCTTATGGACTCATGCCTTTTTCATCCCTTTGCTCCATTTCCATACATTTGGGGGCATAATCCACTTTCCTGTTCTCACAAAGTTGGTTTTTCTGGCTCCAGACAGCTCTCTGCCTCCAAAGTGTTGACTTGCACCCATTCTTCAGAGTTTTTGAGCTGATTAAAAAAAAGCTTGAATCATTTCCCAAATTCCCAAGAGTACTTGCATAATTTTATTAGGAAATACTGGATGATAAAAAAAAAATATGCAGCTTCCAAGAATTTCAGCCTATTGAGAAGATTGGGACCTGGACACTTTGGGTAACATTCCCCATGTCCTATCTGTTCTGCCTATGTTAAAAGCTAGCTGGAGAAACATTAACCCAGGGAAGGGTGAAGAGTCCCCAGTAAAAAGGACTAGGAAGAGAGGCAAAGGGAAAACACGAAGGGATCCAGGCCTCTGAAAGAAAGTTAGCTGGCCAGTCCCTTCCACCACTTGCTAAATATAATTATGAAGTAATCTGGAGTCCTTTGGGACATTCTAGCAGGAAGAGCTAGGCAGGTCAGCAAGGTTGTTTGCAGTTCCAGGTCAAAGGTACCTAGAGAGAGCACCATTGGCACATTCTTTTCCTGCAGTTTAGTTCTGTGAGTTCACTGTCATCATTGTTTGCAGGTTTCACACAGAGTTGTCTGAGCAGCATGCTTATCCTTGCCCGCCACAGGATAAACTTCCAGCTGTCCTGGGGTAACTTTAATTGAGGGCCTGCATTCCGCTCAGTTCTTTATCTAAAGAACATTCCTGACTGAAACTGGACAGGTCCCAGAGAGGTGCTGATGGACAGGGGGTCTCTGCTGACAGCAAGCAGGGCCAGTCCTAGGCTGGGGGGTGCGGGTGGGGGGGTGTTCAGGATTTGCTTCCTGGAACAGAACGCCAAGGAGAGGCTGCTGCATCTGAAGGGGCATGGGGAGGACTCAGGCTGGGGTGGCACCACTGCTGTATACTCCCGTATCCCCTGGTCTGTTTGTTCTGGGCAGCCAAACTCTGCCACTTGTGCAATGCCTAGTGAAGGGACTGAGCATGGACTCTGTCAGCTGGAACCTTAAGTTCACTATTAAAAAATAACAACAGAAAGAAAACCTGTTGGGATCATGGACCCTGTTGGGATCAGGGCAAAGAAAAAGAGAGAGTTGGAATCAGACTAGTTATGCTTCAGAAAAATCTCTTACCTATCTTTGGACATCTTCATCCCACTCTTTGAGAAAGGTTTTTGTACCCTCAGAAGAGGTTTTAATAAAATAGGGCTTCCATTTTATGCAGGTCACTGTTTATGAAGGAAAGCAGATATTTATCTTGAATGTGGTGATATGGGAGAGAATGATTCATACAGACACACATACACGTGAGTGGGCAGAACACCTGGCACTTTGCAGACACAGCCTGTAAGGCACTGACCTAGTGCTTTGCATCTTGGCATTGGATTAATTTGCTTTCCTAAGGACTAAACACTACCTTCCTCCTGCACCCAGTGAAATGAATCCATATGATAATGTTAGCAGTCCCCTCACCAGTTAGGTATCCCGTGTCCAGTAATCATCATAGATCACCACACCTGTGACCCAGATGAGGACACCAAGACTGAGAAGGTAAACAGCTTGCTAAAGAGCACATAGCTAGTGGGTGTAGAGCTGGAAATCCTATTCATTGCACTGTGCTGCTGCCCATGAGTGACACAGGAAAGATCTGGAGAGTAGGGTACCTTCATGGGCCCTAGGCACAGCTTCCCCCTTCATGAAACAGGACCCTCATACCTGGGGTACTGGAGCTGGGGCCACCCCAAAATAACTTCCATCTGATTTGGAGATTAGTGGAGCATGTTTATATTACATCCATGTTTCCATGCAATAGGAGAAGACAAAAGGAACAATAATCTTCACATCTTGAGGCTTTGGAAAAGACAAACCACCAAGGGAAAATGGGCTTATCCTCAGAAATAGCCTTCAGATAACCTTTGCTTCCACTTTCAGCTCTCAGCCCTGGCATTCCTTTTTTTTTGGCTTGCGTATTGAATAAGAGAGTTAGGGAAGCATCTCCTTGCTCTGGAATCTTTAAACTCAAATGTCTACTGTAGTGATTGATAAGAGAGACATAGGTTCCTCCTGTCCAAGCATGGCAAAGGACCAGTGAGACCTTATAACCTTGCACATGCACACAGGCATATGCATGCACACACAGATATGTATGCATGTACACACATGCATGATTTGCTCACTAAATCAAGGGCTTGTGAGTGGGTGAATCCGTGGTCTTGTCTGCCTCCTTATGACTACTATGAGTCCTCTCACTTCGTTGAGCTTACTATGGGAAGTTATCAAGTATGCTCATCTTTTTCCTACATTCTTGTTTCTCTCCAGTTCAGTCTAAGCTCTCCTCTGGGCACCTGGGGAAACTAGTGATTTCTTGGAGATAAATCATTCCACATCCTTAATCTTCGCTTTAAATGCTCTTTCATCGCCTCACTTTAATCAAAATCTGATTTTATCTTCAGGACAGCACTTCTTCTACTCCTGGCACAGCATTCCACAGACATGCCTCTTATTCTCCACCTTGACATACCACTAAGGGCCTCTCCTTAATTCCTTGTCCCTCAATTCCTTTTCCTGACTATGTTTTTCATCATCTATGCTTATCACCTGCTATGGAAGTCCTCACCACTCTGTTTGCCAGCCTTTCCCAAGCCCTTTTCTTCAGATGTCCTAGTTTTGCTCTCCCCATTCTGGAAATATCCAGAGATCCTTTTCTTACAGCCTCTGCAAGCCTGGTGGCTTTATCTCCATTCATGTTATGTCATCAAGACACAAGCATGTCATGAGAGAGAACCACTCTACGCCCGAATAGTATTCTCGAGCCCTGAGATCCTTCTTTCAGCCCTGTAGTATCTCACATCTCCCCAATCCTACTGAATCAGTAATCTTGTCACCTGTGCTCTATCTTCTCTTGTCTTCCTAGCTTTACTTGTCTCTTTAGCCAGACTAGAGACTTCCCACTTTCAAGTCATGCAAGCCCCTGAGGAGGAAGGGGGTGCGTGGCGGGGAGGCGTTCCTGACTGAACTAATTTATGTAAGTTCTTTTCTCCAGTACCCCCATTTCCATTCATCCTTTTGTGTTTCTCTTTCACAAACCTCATGATATCCCTATTCTGGGTGATCTGCATCTCCCACTTTCTCTCCTCTGCTATGAAGCCACCAAGTGAAAATTCTGTTCCTGGTTTTACTTCTAGTTATTATTCAACTTCCATGAATGTTTCACCAGCCCTTGAGTTTCCTTCAGTCAGTCTACCCTTTCTCACATAACTCCACCCCAGAACTATAAAGAGCTTTGCCTCACCCCTCTCCCACTCCCTTTCTGCCCAGTCTGCCCAGTCTTCAGATATCCTTTTTTATTGAAAATGCTGTGACTGTCAGAAGTAAGGAGACATCCTTCATTTTTTTCCTAGTCTGCACTGGCTTTTTCCTAGTTAAAATATTTGTTATTTTCAACTTGGAACACTGTACTAACCTCAGAACTGCATGATTCCATTCTCTCCTCCACTCCAACCTACTGTTGAACTTGTTAGTCCAAAGACTTCATTTCTCTCTTGCTTAAACATCTTCAGATTTTCTCTCCACTGCCACTAAGTGACTTGGCCTGCCAGACATGCTGATTTTCACACATGCCCCATTTTGTCTGCACACTTATTTTCTCTGACTTAAGGTCCTGTTCTCCTGTTGCCAGTTTGTCAAATCATATCCAACCTTTGAAGCAAACTAAAAAGTCATCTCAGACCAAGGTGTTTTCCTTAAACCATCCCCTTGCAGAATGTGTGACTTTTTAGCCTATGTTATAGTTGACACATGCAGCTCAAAGTCCTATAAGGATAAGGGGCTTATGATGTAAATCTTTACATGCCACCTAGCAGAAACAGCATATGACACACAAAGTTCCATGACCCAGGGTGCTTTCCTTACCAATGACAGGAACATAGCTCACATTAGCAAAAATAATTTATTAGATAAACACACACAGCCGTTCACTCGGCAGTGGAAAGTATGGGGAACAGCTGGATCTTGGGGACAGCAGAGCTATGGACTAGAGTTCAGCAGAATACAAGCTCTGTTTTTGCCTCTCTTCATATATTTGACTAACTATCTTGCTGCTATCAGGATCCCTCCCATGGCACTGAGAACTCCCAAGACTGAAATAACAGACTTCACCCTCCAAAGAGGACTTGGAATCAAGTTTCAGTTTAAAAATAAAATCTAAGAGAGGACCCTCCCTGGTGTGGCAGGTTAAAGCACAGCACTAAAAAGGTAAAGCCACTTCAGCATGAGTTCCATCCCCAGCCCTGGAGGTGACCCACGTGGCGTGGCAGACCTCTCCTGTCCCAGCTGCTGCTCCCCTCAGCAGTGCATTTCTGCTCCCCCTCTGTTTCTGATGACTCCTCTTACCTACCACCCACACCTCTGGCTTGTACCCCAGTTCTTGTACACAGAAATAAGTAAATCATTTTAAAAAATAGACTATATAGTTGGGAATAAAACGAATTCTTTCTTAAAGGACCTTTAAATTAAATTTTCCTACAAATAGGCTTGAATCACATAGAACCTTATTTGAATATAAGGAGGGTGAACAAGCAAGATAACTTTCCTGTGAAAATAAACTCTGACCATAAATTAATAACAATTTCTTTTCCTCATAAATTTCCTCTAAACTTTTTTAATATCTAAAGATAAATTTCATTGAATGTTTAATTTTTAAAATTTTATAGTAATAGCTTAAGTTTTCTACCTCTCCTTCAGTAATTAATTTTCTTAAATTAATTTTGTCATAAATAAAATCCTCTTAATACCAACAAATTAAACTTTGTTCCAATCTGGGTAGGCCTTACTTCTGAAATAAGTGGATGAAGTTTCCATGTTTGTACAGTTGGCTTCCAATGGAAAATGGCACCAAGTCTACGCTAGCCTTTTTTCAATTACAACTTTTTTTTGCTCTTATACAAATTCCTATGTATTTTGACCAATTTTCTCTCCCCTAAGTCTCTCAGTATCCTGGACTTAAGTTCCAAAAGTTGTGGGTTTGCTGTCTGGAGAACATTCCTATTTTTTTGTCCACGATGGTCATTATTTGCAATAAAAATTTGAACATATTCTCTGAGATTGATTTTTCTGGCATGGTCCCTTATGGCCAAGGCTGTGTGATACAGATTGGGAAGTGTGAATTCAATTGTAGGATGAATTGGTTTTGTCACTTTGAGTTTTTTCACACTTTGAAATCGTTATATCTAGAGCAATCATTTGACCCCTTTTATCAAAGTCACCTCTACTGATGTCAATAACTGAATTACCCTGAACAGCTGGTCCTTGAGAGTTAGGAGAAAAGCAAGAAAAATATTTTGTTTCAACTGAACATTAGGTAGAGTAAGGGAGGGTAAGAAGAAAGATATGTAAAGATAGAATACTTTGCATAATAGTCAAAATTCCACATGAAAAAGAGATTAATTTGTCCAGCGATCACACACATCAGATATCTAGAAAATGCACTGAATATTTATTCCATAGATTTGGAGTTGCCAGATTTAACAAATAAATATTTAGAATCCCTTGTTAAATTTGAATTTGACATGACAAAAGAGTTTTCTTTTTTTTAGTATGAGTATGTGCCAGAAAGTTCATGGGATATACAGTAAAATTATTTGTAATTTATCTGTGATTCAAATGTAATGAGATATACTCTGTATTATCTGGTAGTTCTACTTAGATTAGGTATTTTGGCCTTGTGTAGACACAGTCTGAGTTTTGTTTCTTAAGACAATAACAATATTTATACTGATTTATCCATAGAAATCAAGATCTTCCTGTGGCTTATCTACCTTTACACCATTTTTAAAATGGAAATTTAGACTGCTTTTCTCATTTTTCAGATTTTCTTTTGTATGACCTATACCCTTAACTTGGCATACTAAAGCATTGTAGTTTAATTAAGGGGTAAATTGAATTAATGCTATTGTCATCATGCCTGTTTCCCGCCCCCCCCACCAGGTGTAGTCCCAGTAGAATTTCCTCCCCAATTAACTGGTGCTCCATCACCACAGCCCTCTGTGCTGCTAACTCCCTCCCCCCTCCCCCCCTCCTCTGCAGGATGTCTCTGGTTTATAATTGTCTGCTTGTTTTTGTTGTGTTTTGTATTGTTATTATTTTTACCCCTGATGTCTTATTTGGTTCCCCTATATTCCTATAAATAAAACCATCAGATATTTTTCTTTTTTCCTTCTGTCTTATTTCACTGCAAATGCTGCAAGTGGCATGAGTTTTGATTGTTGAATGGTATTCCATTGTGTATATATACTACATCTTCATGATTCAGTCATCTATTTTTGGGCATTTGGGTTGTTTCCAGGTTTTATCAGGTTAAGATATTGTTAAGCAAACAACATCACTGTCCATGCCAAGCATTTCTTTGTGAGGGTGTGAGAGGGTAAATGTGTAGCTGCATAAGCCGTGATGGTTCTTAGTTTCTTAGTTTCTTTTATTTACAGCAAAGAAACACTAGTTAAGCAAGGGAAACAAGGCAATGTGAAGGCCAGAGACATGGCTGGTAGCATTCACTGGAAGCTCATACTCAGTGAGGGCCGACCAGCTAGGCCTTGGGAAGTAAAGGAAGACAGGGAACAGGACTCCTCCTCAGGCCTCAGAACAGGGCTCATAGGTGGATTTTTTTCTGGGCTGCTGCTGTCATTTGTCTCAGCTCTGTTTATGTAGCTCTGTTCATGGTTTCAAGTTTTTGTAAGAGAATCTGATTAGAACAGCTGGAGTGAGAGGACACTATCCTTTGCACGAAGTTAGTACAGATGTGGCCCACGGCAGAATCATTTATACATTAGGCAGTTTCCTTTTTCATGCCTCCAGCATATCAAATCTAGTTGGAGATGGTATCATCTTGGACACATATTTTTGTATCTTCCTTTTGCTTAAATGAGTTTTTAATTATTGCATCTCACTACTACCACCCCATACTCATCCCAGTTTAGAAGTAATAAAGTTTCTATTTTTTTTTTTAAATAAATCTCTAAAAAAGATTTAAAAGAGGATTCACCAGAGACAGAGCTGGGAGCAGAACAGGCAGATCAACGAAGTACACTGCTGAGGGGAGCAGCGGGCGGGACAGGAGAGGTCTGTCTCTCCATGTGGTCTCCTCCTGGGCAGGCAGGGATTGAACTCATGCAGAAGTGGCTTAAGCTTCTTTTGCAGTGCATTAACCCGCTGCACCACCAGGGAGGGCCTTTATTCTTATTTTTTTTTTTACTATTACCCTTGAATTTACAAACTGCATACTTAATCTAACATAGACTAAATTAATCAACATCTTTACTCTTCTCCCCGGATGCTTAAGTTCTATTCCTTCTCACCTTATAAACTCATTTTTTAATTATAAATGAATTTTCACATACTTTAATTAAAAATTTTAAACACAACCAAACATTACTAGCTATGTCTTATATTGTCAGTGTTTATTTGTACTACTGACTTTCTTTGCTCCTCCCTCCTTTTGTATCTCAAACATACCATACACTACCTCTTTTTTTCTGACTCAAGTACATACCTCAGCATTTCATTAGGAGTTTTGTTAGTAGTGAACTAACAACTTTTATTTACCTGGAATACTTATTTATTTTGTCCTTATTCACAAAAGACTGTTTTTCATTGCATATATGTGTGTGTATAAAATAGGTTTGCAAATTATTTTTTCAGTATTTTAAGCTATATCAATATACTGCCATTATACTTTTGAAAATCTGTCAGTTGCTTTTGAAAATGCTGCTCCTATAAAGGCAATCTTTTCTCTTTTCCTTTTTCAGGATTCTTTTAAAATTTTTCTCTTTACCTTTAGTTTTCTACAATTTCACTGTGAAATGTCTACTTTACTTATCCTCCTTGGGTTTCTCGAGTCCTGGTTTAGTACCTGAATTGCTTCTGCTAATATTCAATTGCTGTGCTTTTCAATATGGTCTTTTCCCAGTTTTTCCTCCCTCTCTGGAATTCCTATTAACAATTTGTTTCATGTCTCTCAACTCAGTCTCTCTTTCATATCTTTTTAGTTTTGTATTGTGGTCAGAAAAAATAATTTTGCTCTATCATTAATAATTATCTAATTCCTGAGTTCTGCATTAAAAAATATTTATTTATGCATACAATAGCTGGGGTGTAAGCTAGAGGTGGGGGGACAAGAGGATTCACCAGAGACAGTGTAGGGGCAGAACAAACAGATTTGACTGAAATACACTGCTGAGGAGAGCAGCTGTGCCATGTGGGTCAGCTCCCTGGCTGGGGATGGGGATTAAACTGTTGCTGCAGTGACTTCAGAGAGCTTTATAGTGCTGTGCTTTAACCCCTTGCAACACCAGGAAGGCGTTCTACATTTTGGATAAAATTTATGTATTTTATTGAGATAATGTTGGTTTACATCATTATTTGTATTTAACACCTTTCAGATGTTTTCAAAACAGTGTACCCACCATTTTAAAGATTTATTTATTTATTCATACAGAACTGGGGTACAGTCCAGAGATACGGAGGGTGAGAGGATTCACCAGGGACAGAGTGGGGAGCAGAACAGGCAGATCAAGACGAAGTACACTGCTGAGGGGAGCAGTAGGCCAGTCAGGAGAGGTCTGCCTCGCCATGTGGTCACCTCCGGGGCAGGCGGGAATCGAATTCATGCGAAAGTGGCTTAAGCTTCTTAGTGCAGTGTTTTAACCCCCTGCGCCACTAGGGAGGGCTCACCATTTGGTAAAATTTAAGTCATGATATTTTTTTTTTAAAGATTTATTTATTTATTCATACAGAACTGGGGTACAGGCCAGAGATGCGGAGGGTGAGAGGATTCACCAGAGACAGAGTGGGGAGCAGAACAGGCAGATCAATGAAGTATACTGCTGAGGGGAGCAGCGGGCTGGTCAGGAGAGGTCTGCCTGGCCATGTGGATCTCCTCTGGGGCAGGTGGGGATCGAACTCATGCGGAAGTGGCTTAAGCTTCTTAGTGCTGTGCTTTAACCTACTGCGCCACCAGGGAGGGCCCAAAGTCATGATATTTTTAAATCCACTGATAATTCTTGTAGTTTTCCACTCTCTGCAGATATTTCTAAACTTATAATTTAAACACTAATCATGGATGATTTATAATTTGAAACTGCTAATTCAGTAATCTAAAGTCTACATAGGTCTTTTTTTTTTTTTAACTTGTTTCTATTGATTTCCTTATGTACTTAGGCATCTTTAGGTGCTACTCATTCCCCTTAGAATATTATTTGTGGAGATACTCTGTGACCCTTCTTTAAGGAGAATTTGTATTTGTCTCTTTTAGACACACAGGTACCCTTTGTCTGATATCCTCTAAACTTCCTTCAGGTTTTAAAGTTTCTTAGACCACCCAGTTCCTTTGAATCTATGGGAGTAATGTTACCTGTAATTACACTATCGCTTGGATTTTATTTTTCTCCCTTCTTCTGATTCAGTTAAATCACCTTAAATTCCCTGGCAGTGGAAACAGGAAAGCGACTTCACCTTTGAGATTCCCACTTGATGTGGAGGCTTCCATTAAATCTTGCCTTTATGTGGCCCTGCTCTTTAGTTTCTGTCCTGCTCAGATGGCGACTCTGCCAGCATCATTTCTCAAACCAATTTGGCAAATATCCTCAGGACAAAAGTAGCTCATTATGCTTCTTTATGACTGATTTTTGCCACGAGTCTTTGATTTGGTCAATTGACTGAAGCATAGTATGAACCAACTCTTTATGCTTAGCTCCACCCTCCTTCTGGGTGGAGCAGGGAATCTGGAACCTCCCCTTTTTCTGGGTCCACCCTGTTGCAATACTGTTTACAAAGAACTTACTTCCAAATAAGATCATATTCACAGATAATAGAGGTGAGCACTTCAATATATTTTGGCAGACAATTCGACTTGTAACAGAAGACTTTACTGTGAAGCTGATATTTGAGCAAAATTCTAAAACAGAGAGAAGGGGGTCAGACGTGCTAAATCAGGGGAAGGGCAGGGTATGATAACACAGGAAACAGCAAGTCCTGCTCTTCTAAAAAAAAACATTTTGGTGAGTTAATATTGTGAGCCTGTATGGTCAAGGACAGAATCTAGAAGAAAACGATATGTGAGGTTCAGAAATGACCCATTCACCACTCAGCTATTTCAATATGGAATTTATTTTTGACACAGCCTCATGGTCCATTCATCCATTTAATGTATTGAACACTCTTAAATTTCCTGAGAGCATAGTGTAAGGTATTTGGATGCAGGAATAATCTACCTCTTTATACCCTTCTGGTAGTCAGTGAGTGGCTGTGGATGATGCTGAGGGAGCATTTACCACCATTGTATACAGAAACCAAGAGGAATCCCTGGGACAAAGGGAAAATTTGACTGGAGGCAGATAAGGTGACAAAGGTTAAGAGTCAAGTTTATCTTTAAAAGGTGCCTGTGGAATTTTGTTTTCATCTATTGCTACTTTCCTTTCATGATCAGACTATTAATATGACCTTGCTTGATAGTCTTAATTCAAATTTTCTTTTAAACCCTATTCTGCCCCCCCCAGATTAGAGAAATAAAAAAGAAGAGACAGAGGCAAATTTTCTGAAATTAAAATTTATAGTAATATCCTGTTCAATGATCAACATAGATAAACTCATACCATTTGTGGCAAGATGGATAGAACTTGAAGGGATTATGCTCAGTGAAATAAATCAGATTGAGAAAAATACTGGATGGTTTCACTGTAGAAAAAAAAACAGTCAAAAGGTCATAAACTGACCTTTGAAAAACTGACTAAAGATAGATATGCAGTATCCAGGAGTGGGGGTCTGTGGACTGGAGGGAAAAGGTTAAAGACAGGGGTTAGGGGAGCACATGGGACTATGACTAAGACTACAAGATGGGTGTTGTGGGGGGGTGGGGCCAAAGGGGAGGAGCGGGGTTCAGTGGAGGGTTACTGGGACTTTGGTTGTGGGTGTGGTAAAATAATATATATTTGTAGAGGTGGAAACCTGTATCCCAAAGACATATACTGTAAAGTAAATCAACATTACCTCAATAAATATAACTGGACAACATCAACAAAAGAAGATGACCTATCTTTAATGGAAATCTGACAGTAACTTATCTATTCCAACATTATGAAACAACCACTGTAGCATTGAAAGTTGTCTCTGATTTATCGTTTTAACTCATATAAGGAGGAATCAAGCAAGTTCTTTAGACTTCCATTGAATTATCCCTGACCTGTGTTCACTTATCTATAAATTGGAATGCTCTCTTGAGCCATCAGCCATCACTCCCACCCTGAGTGTTCTCCTCCCCCTTTCTATCCTTTGCTGGCCTCAGATAACAATCCTTACCAAACAGGCTTTGTGTTTGGAATGCTCCAGAGTAAAGCTGAATGTGAATTAGAACCAAAGTCCCTTCATTACATTCTGTTCACCTTTTTACATTCCACACCTCACTCTTAGCTGGAGGGAATAGGGTTGCTTTTAGTTCATGACTCCCCCAATTCTGCCTGATTTGGCCCAGACTTGTTGGGAGACTAAGTCCTTTGTTCCTGTCTTCGTTGTGGCTCTGGGCACCTTTCATGCTGCCCCATGCCTGCAACAGTCTCCTCCTTGTCTGTCAAAGCCCCTTGGCTACCAAATCCTCATGTAACACCCTGGCCCTGCAGTTATTTTCTGGTGTTGTGTACCTTGGTTTATCCCTCAGGGACAGGAAACACAGAAACTTGCTTAAAGGATGGCAGAGGGAGGAAGGGAACAAAATATCCATGAGTTTCAGATTTGCCTGGCACTTTCTAGAATTTTCAAAATTTTAAATATTTATGACGGCTCCCTTTCTGGGGCTCTCTTCTCTCTTCCAAATTGAAGGAGCTTGCTGGACCTTGGCATTGGGCTGCCCTGGATGCAGTTGTTTCAGCAGCAGTCTCTAGGTGGGCAAGGGAGAAGATTGTACAGAGAGTATTGTGTATGCCCAACAACATCTCCTTGAGATCCTAAAGCACCAAAATACCCTTAATGGGCTCAGAAATTAATCCATTTTGCACATTATGTAGGCTCATATTAGTGCGATACAGAGAGAGAGAGGTTTTATTGTCCGATTTATAGATGCAAAAACTGAGTTTTGCAGTGCTAAGTTCCTTGTTCCACCTTAGCTGGTAAGGTGGTACCTAGATTAAATTCTGAGTTTACAGTTTGTGCTCTTTCATTTCCTCTTATTTAAAAGTAAAAGGTTTTTTGATTATCTAAGACATATATACTCTACACAAAACCTGGGAAGAGAAAAAGATAAAATTTAAAGGATCAATTATTTTACCATTTAGGAATAACCACTGTTCACATTTTAATGTCCATTTCTTCGGTCTCAATTTATATTATGCTATACTACTTTATGTCCTGCTTTTTATGTCATTTTGGTTTTTTTATTTGGTTTGTTATTTTTTAAAAAAGATTTATTATGCATACAAAAGCTTGGGTGCAGGCCAGAGGTATGGGGAGTGGGAGGATTCACCAGAGACAGAGTGAGGAGCAGAACAGATGGATCCACTGAAATACATTGCTGAGGGGAGCAGTGGATGATATAGGAGAGGTCTGCTGCGCCATGTGGGTCAGCTCTCTGGGGGATTGAACAGTGCTGCAGTGGCTGCAGATAGCTTCATAGTGCTGAGACAACCCTTTGTGCCACTGGAGTGGCTCTCTTTGGTGTGTTTTAAATAGGCTTTTTTTTTTTTTTTAGAGCAGTTTATAGATTCACAACAAAATTCAAAGGATGTTACAGATTTCCTGTATTGTCCCATTCCCATTTATACTCAGCTTCTCTCACTATTGATACAATCATTGGACCTACACTGGCATATCATCATGCCTAAGTCCACCATTTACATTGGGTTAATGTACATTATCCTTGGTAATGTACATGCTATTTGGTTTTGACAAATGTATACCATATATCCACTGTTATGGTATAATACAGAATAGTTTTACTGCCCTAGAGATCCTCCGTGCTCTGCCTTTCATCCCCCTTTCTATAACCCCTACATTTTTATTGTCTCTTTAGTTTTGCTTTTTTCGTGGTGTCATTAGTTGGAACCATATAATATGTAGCCTGTTTTTTCAGGGGGTGGTAGTTCATTTCTTTTTAGCATTGAATAATACTCCATAGTGTGAAGGTACCACAGTTTGTTTATCCACTCACCAGCTACAGAAAATCATGGCTGATTCTACTTTGGGTAGTTAATTAAACATGTGTAGGTTATTGTACAGACAGGAGTTTTCAGCTCTTTTAAATAAATACCAAGGAGGATGATGATGTAAAAATATGTTTAGTTTTGTAAGAAACTGCCAGGTTGTCTTCTAAAGATGCCACACCATTTGGGATTCCCACTAATAGTGAGAGTTCCTGTTGTTCCACATCTTTGCCAACATTTGATATTGTTGGAGTTTTGGACTTTTGCCCCCAAATATCATAAGTGTATAGTGATTATTTTAAAAATTAAAACTTTTCATTTTCATTTCTCCAAGACATAGAATGTCATAGTAAGTAGAGCATCTTTTCATATGTTTTCATTTTTCACCTGTATATCTTGTTAGTGAGGTTTCTATTCGGATATCTTTCCTATTTTAATAGGTTTTATTTGTTTACACATTACTGAAGTTTCAGAGTTCTTTGTATATTCTGGACAGCAATTCTATTTGCATTTTACAAATATTTTCTCATCGTCAATGACTATGAGAAATCTCTTGATAGAGAAGAGAAATTTGCAGATGATAAATTTTAATTTTAATAAATTTCACCTTATCATTTATGTTTATCGGGTCTTTGATTTCACATTTAAAAAACTATGCTGTAGCAAGTTCATCTAGATTCTATCCTAAAAATTTTATTTATGTATTTATGTATTTATATTTATGCTTGTGTTCCACTTTGAGTTTACTTTTGTGACAGGTATCAGGTTGATGTATAGATTCATTTTTTCCCTATATGCTGTCCAATTGTCCCAGCACCATTTGCTGAAAAGACTGTTTCTCCATTGTATTGCCTTTGCTCCTTTGCCAAAGGTCACTTGACTATATTTATGTGATTTGTTCCTGGTCTACTTTATTAATTTATTAGTCTATTCTTTCACCAGTATCACACTGTTTTGATCACACTCCTGAAGATAGGTAGTGTCAGTTTTCTGTTCTTCTCTTTCAACATTATATTGGTTAATCTGGGACTTTTGCTTCTCCATAAAACTTTAGAATCACTTTGTCAATATCTATAAGCAACTTGGGATTTTGATTGGGATTGCATTGAATCTGTAGATCAAGTTGGGAAGACCTGACATCTTGATGGTATTGAGTTTTCTTATCCATGAACATGGAAAATTTTGGTATTAATTCTGTTCTTTGATTTCTTATACTAGAGTTTTGTAGTCATCCTCATTATATCATGTTCAAATTCTGTTAGATTTGTACCTAACCTACATTTAAATTTCATTATTAGTTTAATTCATTAATTAGTTTAACAATTTCATGATAACTTATAGTTAAAATAAGTTTTTTTTAAATCTCAATTTCTATTCCTATTTCCTGGTTTACAGGAAAGTGATCCACTTTTGCATATTAATCTTGCACCCTGCTAACTTTCTATAATTGTCTACTTAGTTCAGGAGTTTGTTTTGTTGATTTGGATTTTCTTTGTAAACAATCATGCTATCTACAAACAAAGACAGTTTCATTTATTTATTCCCAATCTAAATAACCCAATTTATACTCCTCCTTTGCCGTAGGATATTAGCTAGGATTTGCAAAACAATTTTGAAAAGGTGTAGTGGGAGCAAATATCCTTGCCTGGCTTTGAATCTAGTGAGAACACGTATTTTTCAGCATTGATTATGTAAGCCATAAAAGTTTTTGTGTGGATGTTTTTAAATCAAGATCAGGAAGTTCCCCTCTACCTTAGCTTTCTGAAGTTTTCTATCTTGAATGGGTGTTGGATTTTGTCAAATGCTTTTTTCTTCATCTTCTAATATCATCATGTAAATTTTCTTTAGCCTGTTAAAATAATGGATTGCATTAATTGAATGACTCTTGTATACTTGGGGTAAACCCCCTTTGGCTCTGGTATATAACTCTTTTTGTACATTGCTAGATTTGATTTGCTTATCTTTTGTTGAGGATTTTTGCATCTATGTTTGAAATCTAGTGCTCTGTAGCTTTCCTTATATATGATTTTTCTTTTATAAGTTTTTGTTATTAGGGTAATGCTGTGTTCATAAAAAGAGTAGGAAATGTTCCTACTGCCAACGGTCTCTAGAAGAGATTACAGAGAACTAATAATAATTTCTTCCTTAAGTGTTTGGTAGAATTGCCCATAAACTCATATGATTCGAGTGCTTTCTGTTTTGAGAAGTTATAATTAATTACTTGTTCAATTTTTTTTAGTAGATACATATCTATTAAAATTATCCATTTCTTTTTAGGTTTTGGCCCATTATCTCTACCAAGGAGTTGGTTCATTTTATCTAGGTTATAAAAATTTTTTTAAAAAGATTTATTTATTTATGAATACAGAACTGGGGTACAGGCCAGAGATGAAGGGGCTGTGAGAGGATTCACCCGAGACAGAGTGGGAGCAGAACAGGCCAACTGATGAAGTACACTGCTGAGGGGAGCAGTGGGTGGGTTAGGAGAGGTCTGCCTAACCATGTGGGTCACTTCTGGGATGGGGAATCGAACTCATTATGAAGTGGCTTTAGCTGCGTAGTGCTGTGCATTAACCTGCTGTGCCACCAGGGAGGGCCCTGAGTTATCAAATTTGCATGCATAGAGTTGTTCATAGGATTCCTATAATGTCCATGATATCTGTAGGTATATCCCTTCTTTCATATATGACATTACCTATTTTTCTCTAAGAGTTCTTTCTTTTCAGTTAGCCTAGAGGCTTATCAATTTTATTATTTCAAAAGAATAAGATTTTGATTCTCTGTTGATTTCTTGGTTTCAATAATATTAATTTCTGTGCTAATTTTTCTTTTCTTCTGCTTATTTTGAATTTAATTTGCTCTTTTTCTCTAGTTTCCTAAGGTAGAAAAACTAGAGTTGATTAGACCTTATTCCTCTCTAATAATATACACATTCAATGCTATTAATGTCTCTACAGTTTTCACTGCATCCCATGTTTTCATGTTATATTTTCATTCAAAATATTTAAAAAATTTCTGTTGATATTTCTAATTTTGACCGTGTATTATTTAGATATGCATGCTTAATTAGTTAATTAATAGTTAATTAGCTTGGGATTTCTCAGCTATATTTTGTCTTTGATTTCTAGTTGAATTCCTTTGTAGTATGAGAGCAGACATTGCATAATTTCTGTTCCTTTACATTTGTTAAGTTATACGTTTTAGTGTGGCCTGTCTTGGTAAATGTTCTCTGTGAGCTTAAAAATAATGTGTATTTTTTCGTTATTGGATTAAGTTGTCTATAGCTGTCAGTTATATCCAGTTGACGGATGGTGCTCAGTGCAGCTATGTCCTTAATGATTTCCTCTTTGCTGAGTTTGTTGGCTTCTCATAGAGAGAAGTAGATGGATTTATCTCTGCAGTTTCTTCTTCCAGTTATGTCAAGTTTGCTTCACATATTTTGATGCTATTTTTTTCTAAGTAACTTCTTAAATCTAAGTTTATACTAAGCTGTACAATTTTTATGTCTTGGTATTTTCTTTACTGAAAGAATTTTTTTTTTCTTCAGCACAAGCTATTGATATTTTCAATCCATGATTCAGTATTTCTTAGTCAGCTTGATTCAGATCAACGTATGATTATTTTCAGTATTGCTGTAGCAAGATGCCATCCATGTGCTCTGGGGAGTAGTAGGGTGAGGTGGAGAACAGGTAGAGAGGGAGCCCTTAAGATATAGCAGCTGTCCCATATACCAGAGACATTTTGTGGGGGAGAAGTGGGGAATGGGATCAAAAACGGAGGGCAAGGACGGGAAGTGCACAGGACTATGGTGATGGCACATGGGTGACTCGGTGATGGGAAACCCATAGAGATTACAACTGAGATGAAAAAAAGTACAAAATGATGTAAAAATAAACTATTATATTATAAAAAACAAAAAGATATGGCAGCTGTGATCAGCAAGAGAGAGCAGCAGAGCAAACAGAGGCTCAGTTACTTTGTGAGAGAGCAAGTCAGCATTAGCAATGACTGGGCTAGTGATACTCCTCCCAGCCTAATACTGATGTTAGTACAGAATTAGGGCCAGAAATCCAAGGGTGATAAAACTTTGAGTACATATTGAGAGAGGGACCAAGAACATGGGCAAGGAACAAGGCACGGTTTAGAATTCATTTAGGCTAGACACCAGGGTCATCCCTTTCACTCAGGTTAAATGTCTAGAATACCTGCTAGCCTCTAGTTTCAAGTCAGAGAACTTTCTCATTTGTCGCATTGGAGTTGTATATAACTCCCACATCCTGGGCAGTTGAGAGTGAGTTATAATGAATGCTTGACATGTAAACTTTTTTATAACTGCCTGTGGAGCCTGCTTCAATTACTGCTCCATTCTCTTTGCCTACTTGTAGGTTAAGCCTCCCCCTGTTTTCTGGATTACTGGTCTTAGTGGGCAATATCCATACTCAGGTTGAAAAAGGAAAAAGAATTGAGAAATGTCAAATTAGGAGGTTGAGTGAGGGGTAGAGTTAATGCCCTTACGTTACTGAATTAGCTATGTTCCAGACTCTTCTTTAGTTTCAAGGTTTCCAAGGTCTGCTCATGCCCTGAGACTCGGAACTGTGAGGATCCTTACATAACAGTAACCCTGAGCAGGCTTTCACTGCCAACCAATTTACAAGCTCCAAGGAAAGGGTTGGCTTTATCTTGTTCTTTAAGAGGGCTTGTGGTAGGTATCTTTTGTGGCAAAAATTTCTCCTAAGCCATCTTTTGCTGTCATTGCAACACAGTCATTACTTTTTCCTAACAGATTAATAAAGAAATGCTCTATAATTGTCAATAGATCCTCCTATAAACATTACCTCGAAGCAAAGAGACACAGTGTAGTAGAATCCCAGATAGGACATTTTCAGTAGAAATACTTGAATCAGTTTAGGAATAATACAGTGCAAATACCAGTAAGGGCAGGAGAACAGAGGAGTACAGGGATGTGGTCAGGATGCAGAGTCGACTCTCTTTGGTTCCTTCCTGCTCTTTTACTGCTCAGCTTTGTGTTTATTACTTACACTGAGTTTCAGTTTCCCCCACAAGGATTTCCAGCGCAGTCACTTAGAGAGAGGTCATTTATTCACCAGCTGTTTACTGAGTTTCTACTGAGGTATAGTGAGCTACTCTAAAGCAGAACCCTGTGGTCTTCATCTTCAATCTCAGATGCCTAGCAGTGTCTGGCACATTTTAAGCATTATATCATGATTATTGAATAAGTAAATAAATACAGAGGTGGGGGGGGAGCACGTGAATGAAGAAGAAGAAATAACTTAATGCGAGGGTACTGATCTTTGAAAACTGCTTGAAAGAGATGAATATCAACATGGAGTGATAAATTACTAGCACATCTATGGAAGTAAACAAATAAATTTACAGGCAGCCACAAAACAAAGTTCACTTCCTTAAAAAAACAACGCATAGAGAAACAAGGTTGCTAGGGGAGTGATGGAAGGCCAGAAGTGAACCAGCTCCATTATATAAGGAGCAATGTGGCCCACGAGGTGCTGGGCCAATTTTGCTAATGCCTTTAATGATTAATTTTTAGTTAATAAATGACAGGTCATAGCAGAAGCCTGAAAAGTGAAATGGCAATTGTTTCATTACTTTAGTTTCTCCTATGTATCCAGGCTTGCTAATTGTTACCATAATGGAGACATCAGCAAGGGAAGATACATGTTTTAAACTTTCTAAAGTATTTTAATAGATTCAAATTAGAATTAATTTAAATAAAATTTCCTGGGTTACTTGAAGAGAGGGTAGTCAGGAGGTACACTATCAACCTAAATATTGAAGTGCTCTAAGCCTGTTTTCCTTTAGGATATGAGACTCTCAGAACAGGCTGCCATAAAACAAAGCCTTCCACACATAACAGGGAGGGGATCAAGTTTAACAGAAAGAACTCTGGAGATTTTTGCCTTGTCATTTCCTCTTTCAATACAATACAAAAGGTCATTTAACTGGGATTCTGGAATACTGCCTATTCTTCCTGTCCTATCTGACTGTAAAATTCAACAAGGGATCATAAATAATAGACTGTAGTCCAAAAATACGATTGGGGATTCCTGTCAAATAGAACGACTGACGTCAATGACTAGTGTCTCTGATATTTAGTTCAAACAGTGAGAAGTGGGGTCACAAGTCCCAGTGCTGGTTTTGCAAAGTGCAACTGAGTGAAGGGAATGAAGCAGAGCAGAGGCTTAGCACAGCCCAGGGAGCCCTGGGCTTCATACTATTGCTGTGTGATAAATTATCCCAGAACTAAGCAGGCTCAATCAACATTCTGTCACATGACTCTGTGGATCAGGAATTCAGGGGACTTCAACCAGATCATTTTTCTGTTCTACATGGCATCAAGAGAAATCAGTCAGGGGCATTTAACTGAAAAATGTCTCACTTAGAGTATCCAGTATGGCTTACCTCTATTTCTAAAACCTTGGTGGGCTTGACTGGAACTGCTGACTGGAGCATGTTCCTGTAACCTCTGCAGCATAACAGTCTCAGGCTAGATGACACGGTGGCTCAGGGCTCTAGAGAAGGTAGTCCATGATACCAGGATAGAAACTGCAAAAGTTACTTCAGAAGTTCCAGAATTTCATGTGTATAGCATCTTTTGATCAGCCACATTGATAAAGAAAGCACAACATCAAGGGAAGAGACATTAGACTCTATCTCTCTGTGAGAGAACCAGCAAGAAGTGATGGCCATCATTAACCTGGACCACTGGAGAATGGAAGAAGGGACAAGGGAAGTGGACCATCTACAAACAATTTATATGTCTTTTGCTCCTTCTCCCATAGCAGGGAGGAGACTGGAGAGATGCAAAGCAGGTTGTGAACACATATTCCCAACCCCTCTCAGAGACGGGAATATAGTAAACAGCCCCAGAAACTTGGAGGTTCAGGGTCTTGTCATAAGTAGCTTTTTCTGAAATGAAAAGCTTTCTCTGACATATCTCCCTAAGATTCCAGCCCACCTCATCTACAAACTTTTACACATCTTGAGGTTTTTAAAAACCATAGATACTCTTCTTACAGCAGTGTATTAGACTTGGTAAGTAAGCCAAAGCACAGGCCCGAACCTGGCACATCTTATGAACATTCAAGTGCAGATCTTTCTTCACGTGTTGAAAACATTATTTCCAAAACTTCCACAAAGAATGGTTTTTTAGTTCCTAAACACTGTGAAACCAGATCATGGGTGAAGACAATCCATCTATTCGACAAGAGACATTTTGTGCCCTCAACCATGGGCAAGCCCAGATCTGGACCATGGCAGAACAAAGAGGAATGAAGTCCAAGGCCCCTTTACACTAAATGCTCATAGGTCACAATGGCTAGTATTTTATCCTCACAGAAGTCTCTGAGGAGGGTCTGTCACTTAACCTCAGGTACAGATGAGGTAGGAGTAGGGCTCAGAGAGGTTATTAGACTTGTGAAAAGGCACACAGAGAGGCGATGACCAAACTGGGACTAGAACCCAGGTAAAGCTGCTTGCAACCTCCTTGCAAGAGATAAAAGCATCTCACTGAAAAGAAACAAGATGTACAACAAAACAAAACAGAGAGGTTTTGCTCAGAGGACGCAAGTCTTCTAACTTTCTCTCTCTCACATTTTGATCTGGAGCTAAGAGTAGAACTTAAAAGTCTGTCTGATGCAACACACAGGCCCAGATTTCCAGTTAAGCTTCCACTTCTCCAGGCCCCTTTGTCTTACTTGGCACTTTTGAGAAGTATTCATCCCCTCTGGAGATCAATCTGGCAATAAATAAAAAGAGCTATAAAACTGTTCATACACTTTGACCCAATCATTCCTCTTTTGGCATATACCCCAAGGAAATATGCAAAAGAGAAAAGAAAGCAAATAGCACAAAGATGTTTACAGTAACACCATTCATAATAGTGGAAACATGGAACATGACCCAATGCCCAAAATTGGGGAAAGGTTAGACAAACTGTGGTACATTAAGACAATGGAATGTTCTGTTGCTATTAAAAGGAATTAAGTTTACAGATTCTGTTGATAAATTAACATGCTCATGTAAGATGATGTTAAGAAAAAAGAGAAGAATGCAAAAATGCATGCCCTAGCTGCAAATATAAATCAGTCTGTATGCTCATTGATAAGGATCAAAAGCTACTGGTGTGCTGCAAATAGCTGGTGCGCTAAATTTATAACATTCCCTCCTCTAACGTTCACAGTACCATGAAAACTCTAAATTTGGTTTGGTGAAAGAAAGTAAAAAAAGGATCCATCATTCTTTTCCATCACTGCTCTTGCACATGCTGAGGAAAGAGGGAAATTCCTAATCCGAGGGCTCTGTGTGCTTCTTTAGTATAACATATCTGCACACTGAATGAAACAACACTCTGCTCACCTATCTAATGGAAACAGTGTCCAGTGCAAGGTGGAGATGCCTGGCTCATGTTCACTAGGCAGTGTCTAGGCTACAAATAATACTAGGCTCTAGGCTTTCCAAACTGCTCTCTAGGGGAGACTAAAAAACTCCCCTCATTTCAAGGAGAATAAACAGGAGATGTGATAATTCTCAACAGTGAGAATAAACACCATTGAATCTGGAAAAAGCTTGAAAAGCCGAAGGATGTCTAAGCCTATTATAAAACTCATTAAAAACTCAGAAGCTCCCTTTGGGCCCTCCATGGTGGCACAGTGGGTTAAAACACAGCACTGCAAGCTCGCTGCAGCGCTTCAGTGCTGAATTTAATCCCTGGTCGGCCTTGATGCTCTGCCTGCCCAGCCCCGACGGACTTGAGTCACATGGGAAGGCAGACCTCTCCTGTCTCACCCTCTGCCCCCCTTGTTAATCTGCCTGTTTGATCCCCATTCTGTGTCTTGTGAATCCTCCCATTGCCCCTGCACCTCTCACCTCTACCCAGTTCTGTATGCATAAATAAATCTTAACAAGACACAAAAATTTTATTAAAACAAAAAAACTCAGAAGTTTCCTTCTAGACCAGGAAGCATTCATATTCAGAAATTCTCTGCTAGTAGTAGAAAACATTCTTATTGCACAGGTTTTGGGATTGTTTAGGTGGGTATACACCAAGACCTGTGGGCAGAGGTAATGAAAGAAAAGAGTTCAAGTTAATATGAGAAGCAGAATGACTGAAAGAGGCAGTTAGTTCCACCTGAAGTACTAGGCATGTTGTGTAAGATTCTATCACATAAATAACCAGTAGCCTGTGCTTCTGTGGCCTTCCAAAAGCACAACTGAAGTTGACATTTGCCAACTTAAGTGGGTTGATGCTTCAACAGGGAACAGACATAGTTTCTCTGATTCACAAATCATTGAAGGGGAACTCATGGAATATTCTGCCCTTCATATGCAAAGGTAATTTTCTGACTACTGTCAATGAGAATTCTAATGATGATTTCCTGGGCTAATCATAAGTGTCTGGAAAGTGATGTAAACTACAGAGAGGCCACAGGTACAAGTGTTGATTTTAGTTTTTCCAGTGACTAGCTAATTATCCTGAATTGTCTTCATTAATCAAGCAAATAGCTGTCAATTCTCTGTTGTATCTTCTGACCACTACACTAGGCTTTCCGAAGAAGGCAAATAAATTTAGCTGATTCCTGCCTTAAAAAAGTTTATATTAACATAATAGAGTCTAGTGCTGTCCACACTTTTAAATTGAGAATTCCAATCAGTAAAAAATTTGAGTTTGTACCACTATTGCATGTATTATATGTAAATGTACAAAATTTATACATGAACTGCCAAAACATGTTTAAATATTCTTAAAGCTTAATTTCTTATCTATAGCTAAAAGTATGTAAAAGAAATCCTAATGTTTTCTTCCCAAACTTTTTGGGTTGTTTTGCTTCCTTCACTCCTGCATCCCCTCTGCTCTCAGTGTGAGCACTTACTCTATGGTTATAGTGCTTGCAAATGAAAAGTAAGTCCAACAATATTGGGCAGGTGGCAATGGGAACAAACTCTTGAGGATTTAAGGGAATGGGAATAGCTAAATAAATACTGCCCTCTGTAAAATTGTTTAGGTATATTGGTAAATGTTGGAGTTAGGAATTGAGCACCTTTTCCCAAACCAGTTTAAAAGCACAGCCAATAAATTCTTATAAAAATATATACAACTTTATAATGAATAAATAGGAAGTTCTTTTTTTAAAAAACACTTCTCATTGGATTTCAGTAGTGCTAACAGTTAGTGATTGACTCATTATTAATTCAGTTTTATTAAAAATCTACAATTTGGGCCCTCCCTGGTGGTGCAGTGGGTTGAAGCACAGCACCAAGAAGATAAAGCTACTTCAGCATGAGTTCGATCCCCGCCCCAGAGGTGATCCACATGTTGTAGCAGACTTCTCCTGACCCGCCTGCTGCTCCCCTCAGCAGTGTACTTCATCACTTGGCCTGTTCTGCTCCCTACTCTGTCTCTGGTGAATCCTCTCACTGCCCCTGCACCTCTGACCTTTACCTCAGTTCTGTATACAAAATAAGTAAATCTTAAAAACAAAACAAAAAACTACCATGTGCCAGTTAGGTATTGTGTTAGATATTGAAGATACTATAAGAAGGGATAAACAGAGAAGACCCTTGAGTTTGTGGAGGTCATAAACAGGCATATATGCACTGACAAACACATATGTAATTACAAGTTATGATTCATGCCATGAAATAAATAAGCAAGGTAATGTGATAAGTAAGGTAACTACTTATAAGGTGCTGAGTGAGGGTGGGCTGAGTGAGGGTGGGCCTCTCAAGAAAATTCTATCAATCTCAAGATCTAAGGTTGAAAAACTGCTATGCAGAAGGAAAGACAGCACATTGCCAAATACAAGAATTGACACCTCAAAGTCCCTAAACCAATGGGGAAAACCTCATCTTTCAGATGCCCTCAGAAACCATCATACATGTTTAAAATGCTCTCTACATAATCTGGAGCAGGGTTTACTTGTTTAGGGGATCAGTATACTGAGTGAACAGACATCTCACTACAAGAAGACCTTTCCTATTGTGCTGCAAGTGGGATCCCCATTTGGTGAGCACACATATTCTCTTCTTGGTGCCTCAGAAGCGAGAAGACCTCACAGGCGGAGAGACAAGCCACCCACTTGTCCTGCTAAAGGGAAATCCTCTTCCAGGAGTAGGCTGACCATAATCCACACTGTAAATAGTCAAGAAAACTGAATTTGGTCTAAATAGTCATTCAAATTCCCAGGAAGAACACTTGCTTTAATGCAAGATATAAGACTCTGGAATGAGCACTTTGTAGTCTTCATTCCTGTGGAAGATGTTAATATCTGGTGTAGGTTGGATTTATGATGCAGTATCATCTAGGAATCACATTCTGTCCATTAGGTTAAGCTAGATGCAGTCAGAACACAGGGCAGAGCTTTGCTGAAGCCAGGGAGCAGATAAGTGGTTATGGTGCCTTAAGTGAATCCAGCTGGACCAGCAGGTCCCACAGGGGCTGCTCCATATAGGGCAACCTGCTGGAGCTGTCTGAAGACTCACTTAACCCTTATAAGTTTGGAATTCAGAATACCAGCCTTTGCTGTTTAGTTTCATTTGCTTTTTACATGCATTTAGGTGACATGAAGCTTAAAGAGGAACCACCTCTTAGACAATTCAGATTGAAAATAAGAACTGTAAATCTGTCCTGGAACTCAAATTTGTCTCCCATTTAGGGGTCTGTGGAAGACCAACCAGAACAACTACAGCTTTTGGAGTACAATTAACTCTGATTTCAGATCTGAATTTTACAGTGAAAAAGAGCCAGGAAGAAATGCCTTGATTCTACTATAGATTACCCTAAGGCCAGTAAAAATTGGGCATAAATATTAAGAAAGGTGTCTTTCTAATGGAACCAGGAATAGCAGAGATATTTCCAATAAAAGAATCTTTTCACTTTAACTTCAGAAAAACATGACAAACATTCTGCAGCACTACAGGAGTATAATTTGAGCCACTCTCAGAAATTCTTTACAAACTTAACACCGGTAACAATCAAATGGGCCAAAATTCAACAAGGGAAGAAAAATATATTCCGGAAAATATAGACAGAAATTTGTTTAACTTAGATCCCCAGCAAAACCCAAACATTGATGAGGAGCAGATGACAACTAAGCATTAAGAGAAGGAACAAGTGAAAAATATAAACAGACTAAGGTGCACCATTTTTCAAGACTTCTAAAGATTAATTAAAAAAAAAAAACTACAGAGGAAGACTGTATACTGTGTGCCATAATTTGCGATACACATTTAACAAAACCTCTCTTGGTCACCCTTTGGTCAGAAGGAGATTTGAAGGCTTGGTGGTTCTACAACAACCTGAGTGCGTGGTTGGCCTTGCATAAACCTATAGAGCCATCCAGGGGAACTCTGATGTGTCTGTCCCTAGTCCTGTCCATGCCAATAGGTTGTCAGCCTCCAAATGGAACATGAAAGACCAGCTTATCAGGTTTATAATTGACTCCATGTTTTAAAGGACTGCTGGACATGTTTGAAAGAGTGGGAATCAACAAGAAACAGTTTGGAAAATACTGAGTGCTAAGAAGTCCTAAAAGCACTTACTCTGAAGAAAAAGACAAGGCAGAGAGATGCCAGAATTTCTCCAGAGTAAATTTCAATATACTTTGAAAATACCAAATATTATTTTTAGATCTATCTTAAACAAATCCCAGACTAGGTTCAATCCAAATTCTGACAAATAAATTAAATGGTCTCTTCATTTCTAGCTACTAAGGATTTCTTTCAAAATTAAAATTATTATTTTTATTTGATTGTTATTTCCATATATGAACAGACCTTGGGGCTCTCAGATTTGAAATAACAATGGGAATTAGGTTTCTGAGTACTGGAATCACACAGGTTCCCGTGTTGATGAGTATATAATAAGTATGAATACATACTTATTATATTATTATTTTAACAGTTAAAATCGTGTGATATAGCACTCTATTACATACATAAAACTATTAAATAATAAAAGCAATGAAGAAAGAGAAAAAAAAGAAAGAACCACATAGTATCCACTTACTTACTCACCAGTGGCCGGAAGTTTTGCGATCATCAGTGTCTTTTCCGAATCTCATCAAAATGAAGTATTGTATAGAGGTGTGAAGTAAAATACACAACAGAAATTAAAAAAAGAGAGAGAATTTCAGTAAATGTGGATTCTCTACTGTAGACATGTTAGGATTCAGTATTTTCTCAATAGTTGAGACTGATAGATTAAACATCCAAATCTTAAAATATTAAAGAATTCATATGCATCTTAAAGTATGGAAAGATAGGCAAGGGGAGAATTAACCTAGGATCAGCTTGTATTTGAAAAGCAGACTCTGGGGTCTTATGCAGCAATCATGGTGGAATTGTGGAGTTGTGCAGCCTTACATCAACACCATGCTAGCTCAGGTCCTCAACCAACCAGTCTGCTTCATAGGGAGCAGATGGAAAAGATGCATCCCCATTGGGAAAAAAATGTGTACTCTTTCAGATGGAAAAAGAAAATACAGAACCATTGAATTGATGGGACCCCTGATGAAGACATCCTGGAATCATGAAAGTAATTGGAAAAATAAAGGCCAAGGCAGCTGTTATATGTACATCCTATGTCCAAATTATAGAAGATAACCGTCCTTTGGATCTTGAACTCTACAGTGAAGCTGTGGAAATTACCCGTGATTTCCCTAATTTTTTTTTCCTTTGGCAATTGTGGAAAAGGATTGGTCTTGATGGATACATCTTCTAAAAGTAGGAATTTGTGTGTGTGAATCACACAATTTAGCAGCACCTTCATCAGGGGCTAGGTAGGAGAGGGAGTAATCTTGCAGGTTTGTCAGTGTCACTCTCAATGACTGGAGGGCTCACTCTTGGTCTTCTCTCCTGTGAACTCTGATCTTCATTATTTAGGTGTTCCTTTTGTCTCCATTCACTAAAAGTACTGTAAAGATTTTTAAAATATTCATAAATTCACATCAGGAAGGACTTTAAATCTTTCTTGTAACCTATATTTTAAAAATTCATACTGACTCAGATAATATACTTTTCAAATTTGTTATTTACAAAATCAGTAAGTCATGTTTACAGTGAACAGAGGCAAAAGGACAGTAACACATTAATAAAGTTGCAGACTTCATTAGGTCTTTGCAGAAAGAAAAATTTTAAACATTTACACATAGAGATACTCAAAATCTCCTTTCTTTTAATCAATGTCTTATTCCTCACTTAAGTCCAAATTTAGTACATGCCAAAATTATAGAAAAAAATTTTTAGTTATGATTGTAAAAATGGATGTTTTTTTCCTAACAAAAAGAAAAACATTTTCACTATTTTTAAAGTAATCAAAAAAGCCAACTGGACTTTTAGGGAGTTTTCCAAAGAAAAAAAAAGGGGAAAGTGAATGGATGGTAAATGTGAAAGAATCTGAATAATTTTGTCTGTGAAATAGTTCAGTGAAAATTTAAGTACAATATATCTCATGGATTCAGAATTACTACTGAAATATATGAGTAAATGCATGATTTATCCATTTATGTTGTTATAAATGTGATATTGATGTAAATTTCTTAAGGCATATTAAACATGCAAGCCTTGTAAACCAAATACGTTATCAGTTTCTATTGTTAGAAGCCTCTTATCGCTAACTTGGTATCTCAGCTCTTCTCTTGTCATGCTTTACACTAAGCAGAGTTTCCAAGTTACAAAAATATTTGAAACACTTTCTTCAGTTGCCTTTAAAGTGAGACTTCTTGATTGAGTTAAACCTGCTTAGTGCTGCTGACACTCATGTTTCCACTGACTGGCAGTGTTGACCCTCGAATTCAGGAAACTAGAAAGACACCCAAATAACCTCTGAAAATAGCAGCCATATTTATGGAGGTGCTGCTGTCTTCACTATATTTGCTGTGCTGTTTGAAAGGATTCTAGTAGCAAAATGTCCCCAAACCAAAAAATGAGGGTAGGGAAGTACAGGAATTAATCTTGCGTGGATTACTGCATGCCATGAGGGTGAATATCAGAAAGGTGTAATTTAACTTGTAAAAGAACATAATAAAATATTATTTTTTATTAAAAAATAAAAATTTATTTTATTATGAGTATTTTATCTGCATCAAATCAATCAACAAGAACACCTTTAACTAACCCACTCCTGTTCCATTATGTTAGTGAGCCTTGCATTTCACTTGAGCTGACTTTCAAATTTGCAACACTGTAGCCTCAATGAAAGCTTCCTCAGATTCCAAAAACCCTTTGGTTTCCTTGAAGAAAAAAAAGTAATGGCAATTACACAATTTGTAGATCAAACCAAGGACACAGGTATGAAATTTAATGAAAGGAATGGAAAAGAAACAGGAGTTAATGTGGATACTACAGACCCCAAACCTAGCTAGATACCTGAAAAATTAATGAGCTCAAATATGAGAACTTTATAATAGGTGATGTGGTAAAGTGATGTCCACAGGTATAGATAGAGAGAAATTGGGAAAAGTGGGAGGGGTAGGAAAAGGAAGGATGAGGTCAGTAGGGAAATTTCCATTTTGAAAAGTTAGAGGTACCAGAAACTAAGATTTCCAGTTGGAAGTTAAGAAACATAGTGAGTCTGGATACAGAAACTTGGGAGTCATCGACATAGGGCTGCTGTTTAAGACTTCAAATGAATAAAGAAAAATGTATAGAAGTGCTATCAATGATGATGTTCCCTCCGACTTTAACACTATAAATCTTTTCATTGCATTTTCTTCTGGTATGTAGTCAGTTGTTATGTTTCTTCTCTATCTTTTTTTTTTTAATTTGGTTTATGTACTTTCAAAGGGTAAGAATGCATCTAGCTTACTTTGAACAGTAAACACACAACTCAACAACAAAAAGACAACCTATTTTAAAAATGAGCAAAGCATATGCATAGACATTTTTCCAAAGAAGATATGGATGACCAATAGATGTATGAAAGCACCATCAGATAGAGAAATGCAAATCAAGAACTACAATGAGATATCACTTCACCAACCACAATGGTAATAACAACTTTTAGAAAGGATGTGGAGAAATCAGAACCCTTGTATGTGGTTGGTGGGAATGTAAAATGGCATGGTCATGCTGGAAAACAGTCTGAAATTTCCTCAAAGGATTAAACATAAAATTCCCTATGATCCAGTAATTCAGTTGTCAGGTATATGCTCAAAATAATTGAAAGAAGGCCTCAAATTTGTATTTGTACACCAGTGTTCAAGCAGCATTATTCTTACAGCCAAAATGTGGGAGCAACCCAAATGCCCATCAACAGATGAAGAGATAAGCAAAATGTGATAAAGCTATACAATGGATAATAGCAGGCAGTTAAAAGGAGCAAAGTGTTGATGTATTCTTTATCATGGATGAACCTTGAAGACATTATGCTTAATGAATAAACTAAACACAGAAGGACACATCTTGTATAATTCCATTATGATGTACCTAGCAAATACAAATTCATGGCAACAAAAAATAGAATAGAGGTTACCAAGGGTGAGGTGGGAACAAATAGGGAGTTATTGCTTAATAGATACAGAATACTATTTGGAGTGATTAAAAAAAACAACTTTGGAAATGGTGATAGTTGCACAACATGGCACTAAATCATAAACTTAAAAATGGTTAAGATAGCAAATGTTTATGCCACAGGAAGATCCTCTTTATTTTTTTATTGTCAATTAACTAGGTTAAAAAAATACTTACAATTTTTGAGTATTTTCTGCATGCTAGGAGCTTTACAAGTATTATTTAAATCTCATAATAACCCCATAAGGGATATTATTATTCACATGTTATAAATAAAGAAACTGAGACTTATAGAAGATAATTTCCCCAGGCTACTTATAAATAAGTAGTTCAAAAGTAAAATGATTTATAATTACTTATTCAGATGTTAAAGGAATTTTTTTAATAAAAAATTTTGTATCTAAAAATGGTAGATTTAAAGAAAATAACAGTAAAGTACTATCAATACTACTGAAAATAGTGTGGCTTTAGAACAATAATGAAATTCCAGTTTCTTTTAATTTTATTTCACATACTTAAAAACGTGTAATAACTAGTATTTTGTGAGATGTAGTATACTGAAAACTTTAAACAGTATTTGAGAATGTAAATTAGCACAGTTCTTTTAAAGCCATTTGGCAATATTAAACACCCATTTTTAAAGTACTTCTACTTCTGGCAGTGGACTCTCTATACAAAAAGTTTTCATACTTCCAGGCTTTACACTATACTACAAAGCCATAGTAATTAAGCCAGCATGGTACTGTAACAAAAACAGACACACAGACCAGTTGAACAGAATGACAGCCCAGAAATAAAACCACACATATATGATCAACTAATCTATGACAGTAGAGCAAAGAATATACACTGGGTCAAGGAAAAATCTCTTCAACAAATTGTGCTGGGTGAATTGAACTGCCACATGCAAAAGAATGAAACTAGACTCCTACTTCACAGTATGCTCAAATGTCAACTAAACATGAATGAGACTTGGATTAAGACCTAATAACCATATGATGTATAGAAAGAAGAAAACATAACTCCATGACATAAACTTTAGAAACACCTTTAAGAGCTCATCTCCAATAGCAAGGAAAACAAAAGAAAATATAAATAACTGGGACTATAACAAACTAAAAAGCTCATGCACATAATAACCAAAAGATACAATAAACAAAACAAAGCAACAACCCACTGAATGGAAGAAAATATTTGAATACCATACAGCTAATAAGAAATTGATATCCAAGAGCTCCAAAGAGCTCACATAACAAAAACAAACAATCCAATAAAAAAAAATCACCATAAGAGCTAAATATACTCTTCTTCAAAAAAGAAATGCAAATGGTTAACAGGCATATGAAAAAAATGTTCATCATTACTTATCAGGGATATACCAATCAAAACCACAATGAGCTACACTTACCACCTGTGAAAATGGCCCATATGGAAGAAAAAACCAAAAACCAGAAACAACTATTGGCAAGAATATGGAGAAAAAGGAATGTTCTTACACTACTGGTGGGATGTAAACTAGTCCAGCCACTATGGAAAGCTGTGTGGAGATTCCTTAAAACACTAGAAATGGATCTGCCATATAATTCAGCTATTCCAGTTTCAGGAATTTACCCAAAGAACATGAAAACACTAATTCAAAAGGACACTTGCACTCCTAAATAGTGCTTATTGCAGCACTATTTACCATAGTCATGTTATAGAAACAACCCAAATGCCCCAAAACAGATGAGTGGATCAAAAAGAGGTGGTATGTACCCCATGGAATACTGTTCAGCTATCAAAAAAGATCAGCTCGTGCCATTTGCAGCAATATGGATGGAGTTAGATGGGGTTATGCTAAGCAAAATGAGTCAGAAGGAAAGTGCTTAATATCAGATGGTTCTATATGTGGAATGTAGAAAAACTAAAGGTTCAAAGACAAACTGTGAAAGCTGACAGGTATCCATGATGGGTGGCAGAGAGAGAGAGAGAGGTTGGGAAGGGTTGAAAACAGGGAGAGATGGAGCACAAGGGAATATGGTGATGAACTACAGGTGCCATGGTGGTGGAAGAACTACAGTGCCCACTCTTGAAGGGAGAAGTCATATATTGTCCAAAAATTTTAAAAAAAGTTTTCTATGCAAAGATATTGACTGAAGCATTATTTGTAAAACTGTTAAAAGTTGAAGACAATCTGAACTGTCCAACAGTTTTGAATGCTTATGCAAATATTGTAGAATGTGTTTCTTTAAAAAGCTTCTTACATTGTACAGAAAAACACTTTTTACAATATTAGGTTAAAAACTCTAGGTACAACATTGGACGTTGGTAAGGCAACCAAAGCAATTGAGTATTCAGTTGCAAGTTTCAAAGATGCTGCCCCAAAGATAAAGCAGTCTGGAAAGGGGTGAAAGGAGGAACAGCTGGGAGTGACACTCTGGGAGTGACAGTACTGACAAGAAGGGCCAGAATCCCAAAGGAGGTGGCAATTCAGTAAAGGTCAGACACATTCTGTGTGAAAAATGGAGAAAATTCATGGAAGCCATGGAAAAGTTAAAGTCTGGAATGTGAGTAATGAAGTGACCATATACTACAGTGAGGATAAAGCCAAGCAAGGAGACAACTTGGGTTGGATGACCAGAGGGCTCACAATAGAAACTTTTCAAAAATCAGCATTTGCCTTGTCTCTAAGTGGGCTGGATAACTCATGGTTACAGACCCTCCAGTTAAGACAAAATTTGGATATCATTATGGTTGAAGGGATAAAATAAAATTATGGGAAAGACTGAATATGTTTTATAAGAAAACCACACAATTGGATTTTATTATGAATAAAGTTCAGTAAAATTAGTATGCAGAAGAAAAATCTGTTAAGCCAGAAATTTCAAATGAGATTGTTTGTATACAGTTGAATTATGTGTGGCAATTGTTACCTCTTTTACGTACCTCTTAAATGGTCTAAAATGAGCATTTATTACTCTCTTGCTATAAAATAAAAACTTTTAAAAAAAGGAAAACCATAGCTTAAAAAGACAAAACCCATATGCTTCTTTGGAATTAGTGAGTAAAATAAAAGATTTCTTTTTTCCACTTTCAAAGATAGCATATTCTGTTTAGTGTTTAGTTTAGTTTAGTGAGTCTTGAGAGCCGTGGTGTGATTAAAATGACTGATGCATGTATCAGCAATAATTCACGAGTCATCAAATATAACTTCAGGAGAGAAAACCTGAACTATTGAAAGTAACACTAAACTCACGTTAAAAATGAGTCATGTAAATCTACTCAAATGGAATGTTCAGTGCTATATTTATTGTTTAGTTTGTAAAGACATACACAATATACCAGTGCTGTGAGACTAAAACAATAATAACAGCAACAGAAGCCATACAAAATTAGGCTGGGACCCAGCCAGAAAGATTTTGAAATGATTAAGGTATTAAAAAGAACTGAAGGCTTCAGGGCAGGAAGTCAGAGGCTGATTTAATGTCTGGATGGCTCCCTCTCAGATTAGCGCCTCAGGTGACCCCAGGGAGAGCTGGCTGAGATATGGGGTGGCACTAATGACTCAATCAGGCTGAGACTTGGGTATAATTAGATGAACCCTATGCCAAATGGACATCACAAATCTGTGATTTGGTCTGCGCAAGATTTTATTTTTATCTCAGCCTCTGTCCTGTGTCAAAATTTGCCAATTATTTTCATGGATCTCTTGACAGTTTTACATGGATCCAAATAATGCTTCTTACTTCTTAATATCCCTATTTAGTCATTAGATTTTGATGGATTGATTTTAATTTTAAATGTTGAATATATTCTATATTTTAGACAAGGGAACATGAAGCTATTATACAGTTAATGAGTTTCATCATTGTATACAATGCAATGAACAGTGTTTTCTTTAAATTGGGCAATCATTAACAACACATACCCAGCACATTTTTACAAACCCTTTGCCACACTATATGGCACATGACAAGTTTCGTGATAGATCTGAAGAACAAAAAGCAAGAGTAAGGTTTGACTGGAGAAGCCAGAAAGACAAAGAGAGGGCCAATCCACGGTTATTCTTGGTTTCACCACAGGGCAGCTTTCTGGCTGGGGAAGCTGCCGTCCTACAGAGGTGCTGCAGTCTATCAAGTTACTGAGCAGATTTCCTATCCCCCACTTATCTTTCCTTTGGATTGTTCACAGTGCCTGAGGTTCTCCACTATGCTTTTTCTCTGGAGTCTTGAAAGCCAATCATGTTTATGGCTCTGCTTTGAAGATTGCAAACCACCTCTGGGAACAATTCTTTGCTAATACCTCAGAGCAGGCTCTGTAACCAGATGATGGAGATTGACTAGTAAAAACCTTTAGTCGAAGAGACAGTATTAATGTTATGAGATTGGATTTGGGAATTTAAATCCTGCCAGTTACAGTCCGAATGACCTGGGGCAGGTTATCTTCTCCAAGCCTCAGTTTCTTCATCTGTAAAACAAGTATAACAATATTTGCCTTGAGGGGCCAGGGTAAGTGATACCTATTTCAGCATATCCAGGTCACTGTGCAGAAGCTTTTAGCTCCTGTCTCAGAGTTAAGTACTTCCCTCAGCTAGTGAGCGTTTCTAGCAGATTAGATTTTAATTTAAGAAATGCTAAACCTGACACTGTGGAGATTGATTTGTTTTATAAGAGATACTCAGATATCAACCCCTGAGATTCTGATACAGAAAGTGTAAGAAGTTTAGCACTTAATATGGATTTTGGAGTCAGTTTGCCTGCTTCAGAATTCCAGCTCCCTGCCTTACTATTTGTGTTTGTCCACAGGTCACTTCTATTTTCTGTACTTCATCTTAATAAAGTAGGATAATAATAGTAACCTACCTCATAGAGTTGTTACTGGAATGCAATTATTATTATTAAGCATGGTCTAGAGCCTAGTATCTGAATTTTTAAAGAGGCTGTAGATCATGAGAAGCAGCTGAGCTGTGAGTCACTACTACAAAGCCATTTCTAATTGGTTTCCAACTATTGGCTGTTAATGTAATTTTGGAAGATTCTAGAACATCAAAGAATAATTTTTGACAAATGACTAATCACTGACAACTGAGGTGAAAATTGGGAAGCATTACTTTTTGATTCTGCCTTAAATAGACACATTTATAAAACACTGGACAATATTCAAGATAAATCATTTATGCCAAGAAACACAAAGTCAAAAGATTGGAAAGAAAAACCTAAAATTCCAGGGTTGGACATGACATATTAAAAAAATTAACAGAAATGTTTAAAACTACTCAAGTTATACACTCTAAATCAGGGGGAGTAAGACTTACCCATGGTTAAGTCTTATGAAAATAATTCTATTAGACTGATGCACTTAGAATGCCATACCTGTACATGAGAAGTACATCAGTTGCTCTACTTCATGTATGTAGATAATACATGAAGAGGTAATTTCAGTACTTTAGGCAACTTGTATGTGATCATACTTCAAAATTGCAGAGGTGCTATGAGGATTTTCTTACAACTATTCTTGTTTTTCTTAATCATCTCCAAATTATTTTCCTTTTTTATACTCTCATTTACTTTTCTAATTGAGAAGTCATCCCTCTTGCTGTTGATCATTCCATCTAGGTATTTACACACCATTTTAAAAATTGACATTTTTATTGAGATAATTCTAAATTTACCTACAGTTGTAAGAAGTAATACAGAGACTTCTTTTTCTTTATCCAGTGTCCCCTAAGGGTAGCATTTAGCAAAACTGCAGTATAACATCACAGCCAGATTATATGACATTGTTACAACCTATTGATCTGAGATCTAAATTTCCCTATTTTTAACAAATCCTAGTTTTACTGGTACCTATTTGTGTGCATGTATGTGTGGGTGTTTTATTACATTCTATGCAAGTTTATCACCTGTATAGGCTCTTGTCTCTACTTCCAGAGTCAATGTACTGAATATTCCAACACCAAGGGCAACCGCCCTCATGTTACCCCATGGAATCAATTCCATCTCCCTCCTATCCCTACTTCACCTGTGGCCCCAACTCCCTTACTTTGACATCCATCTATATTCCATTTCTGAAGTTTTTTCATTAAAAAAAATTTACAAAGGCAATTATAACATGTTCAGCCTTTGCAGATTGGCTTTTTTTTTTTTTTTCATGCAGTGTTTATTCCCTGGAGATTGATCCAGATTGTCGGGGTTATCAATATTTTTTATTGCTGAGTAGTACTCCATGGTGCCGTTGGCCCACAGTTGATAATACCATTAACTTGTCTGAGAACATACAGACTGATTCCAGGTTTTGCCTATAACAAATAGGATTTCTGTGAACATTTATGTACAGATTTTTGTATGAATATGTTTTTATTTCTCTGGGAATAAATGCTCAAGGGTACAATTATGAGTCACATGCTAATTGCATGTTTAGTTTTATAAGAAAATGCCAAACTTTTCCCAGACTGATAATTACATTCCATTAGCATATCTGTGTGATCCAGTTCTCTATATCACCACAAATATTTAGTGTTGAGACTTTTTTATTGTAGTCATTACGATAGGTGTGTAGTAATATGTTACTGTGGTTTTAATTTGTATATCACTGAGGACTAATGATAGTGAATCTTCTCATGGTTATTTACCATCTATATATAATCATTATAGAAATGCCTGTTATTGTCTTTTGCACTCTTTTAAATTGACTTGTTTTTTTCATTATTGAACTTTGTAAATTCTTTTCTTTCCTTTCTAAAAATTTCTTTTGGTTATTTTCCCCCAATGTGTAGCTTGTGTTTTCATCTTCTAAAGGGAGGCTTTTTGCAGAGGAAATATTTTCAATATTTCTGAACTTCAGTTTACTGATTTCTTTTATGGTTTTGGTATCCAGTCTTAAGAACTCCACCTAATCCTAAATTATGAAGAATTTCTTCTGTGTTTTGTTTCTAAAATTTTTACATTTACATTAGATGAGTGATGTATTTTGAGTTTATTTTTATGTAGGTGTAGAGTTTAGGTCAAAGTTATTTTTTAACCTATGGATGGCCAATTTTTCCAGAGCCATTTGTTGAAAGGCTATCCTTCCTTTTTCCTTCCTGCATTGAATTACTTTTATACCTTTGTCAAAAATTGATTGAACATATTTCTATGGATCTTCTGGAATCTTTCTATGCCATTACTGTTTTTGTTTTATCTATATATGAAACTAACTTTTTCTTTCTTTTTTCACTGAGCATAATTCTTTCCAGCTCCATCCATATTGCTGTGAATGTATGCCGTTGCTGTTCTTTCTACCAATACCATACTGGCTTGATTTCTTACTATATAGTACACCATACACAGTGATAAAATGGGAGGAACTCCTCCCATTTTATTCTTTGTCAAGGTGTTTTAGCTATTGTAGGGCCCACCCATGCCTTTTTATATGAATTATAGAATAAAGTTGCCTCTGTATACAAAAAAAGCCTTGCTGGAAACTTGGGAGAGATTTAATACCTTTATTTTGTTGGCTCTTCTAATCCATAATCATGTATGTGATCCATTTATTTGCCTTCTTTTTTTTAGTTGAGGTTTTGTGATCTTCAGCATACAATTCATGTTTTACATAGATCTAAATATTTTATTTGAGTAGTAAGTGGCATTATGTTTTAATTTTGGCTCTCGTGTGTTCATTGCCATTTTGAAATTTTTTTTTGCTGTGTTGATCTTACATTCTAAATCCTTGAAGTCAATTACTTTAGTTTTTCTTTGTAGACAATCATGTTAACTGTGAATATAGTTTTTTCCCCCTCCTTTTTGATCTGTTTGCCTTTTTCTATTTCTTGCCTATTAGAACGGCTAGAATTTCCAGTACAGTGTTGGGTAATGAAAGCACATACTTCTTTACCTGATTCTTGATCATAGAAGGAAAAGTATGACATTGGCTCCAGGCTATTTGTTAAGTATAGGTATTTCCTCTGTTTCCTAACTTGTTGAGTTTTATAATAAACTTATGTTGAATTTTATCAAATACTTTTTCTACATCAAATTGATATGGTTATATTTTTCTTCTGCACTTAATTGATATGGTGGATTGTATTGATATTTGAACCAGCTTGGTTCATCAATACACTTGGTCATATTTCATAATTCTTTTTATAAGAGATGTTCACCTGTTGTATTATTTTTTGTACTGTCTATCTGGTTTTGTTAGGGTAATACTAGCTTCATAAAATTAGTTGGAGTGTTCTTTTATTTTTTTGAAAAACATTATGTGAAATTGTTATTAAATCTTCTTTAAATGTTTAATAAGAATTTTTCAGTGAAACTGAAGATTTAAGTGGAGGGGATGCAGAGAGTTTTATTTTCAAAAATAGTTTAAACTTAAAGAGAAGTTGAGACGATGTTATAAAGATTCCCATATAGCCCATTACCTAGTATCTCTATCATTACACCTTAAATTAGGATGGTACACTATTATTTACTAAATTCTACTCTTCATTCAAATTTCCTAGGTTTTATCTAATGCTCTTTCTCTGTTCCAGGATCTGATCAAGGATACCACATCACATTTACTTTACATTTAATTACATTTCATTATCATGACTTGGCTATGACAATTTCTCAAACTTTCCTTTTTTCTGATGAGTTTAATGGTTTTGAGAATACTGTATTACAGGATTCCCTCCAGTGGAATTTGTCTGATGTTCTTTTCACAATTGGGTGAGATGGTGCTTTCAGGGGAGGGAGACCACAGAGGTAGAATGCCATTTGCATCACATTTTATTATTAAGGTACAGCCTGACAACCTGGTTTATTACTATTGATGATGACCTTGGTGACCTGACTGAGCTAGTGTTTGTCAGGTTTCTCCACTATAAATTTACTTCCCCCAACCTTTTCCATACAGTACTCTTTGAGAAGAATTGTGGTGTGTGTTCCACAGCTACAGAGTAGGGGTGTGGGCATTCTTCTCCTTGATGACAGAGTATTTATATGAATTATCTGGAGTTCTTCTGCGTGGGAGTTATATCTCATCTCTCCTATGATATATTTATTCATTCTTTTATTTTTTTAACTACTGACTCAAATTCATTTTAAAATTAATGTTAAGGGCCTCCTTGGTGGCCTAAGGGTTAAGTCTCAGCACTATCACCACTACAGCCTGAGTTCCATCACTGCCAGGGAGCTAACCCACAGAGCACACTGCTCCCCTCAGCAGTGTATTTCAGTAAATCTGCCTGTTCTGCTCCCCAGTCTGTCTCTAGTGAATCCTCTCACTCCCTTCCCCGCACCTCTGGCTTATACCCAGTTCTCCTATGTAAAAACAAACAAACAAACAAAAAAATTAAGTTGATGTTACATTTCAGTGCCATTTATTTTGTTGTTGATGTTGTTCTGGCTTTGCTATTGGGAGCTCTTTTAGCTGGCTTATGTGTATCTTTGATATCTTCCCATCATGTGAATTTTTGGTTTTGGGAAGGTGGTGTGGGAAGGTTTTTAATTGTAGTTCAGTTTCTTCATTGGGTTTATAGCTACTCAGCTTGTTCATTTCATCTTGGTTGAGTTCCGTAGTTTTTGTTTTCAAGGAACTGGATTGTATTTTCTAAGCTATCAAATTTATGGAAGTAAAATTATCAACAGTATTTCCTTATTAATGTTTTAATTGCTGAAGTTGTGTTTAGTGATGTGTCCTGCTTGATTTCTGATATTGGTGGTCTGTGTCTTTTTTTTTTTTTTAAGATTTATTTATTTGTGCATACAGAACTGGGGTACAGGCTAGAGGCTCAGGGATGGTGAGAGGCTTCACCAGAGACACAGTGGGGAGCAGAACAGGCAGATTGAGGAAGTACACTGCTGAGGGGAGCAGCGGGCGGGTCAGGAGAGGTTTGCCACACCATGTGGTCACCTCCGGGGCAGGTGGGAATTGAACTCATGCGGAAGCGGCTTTAGATTCTCAGTGCTGTGCTTTAACCCGCTGCGCCACCAGGGAGGGCCTATCTGTGTCTTTTTTTTTTTAAATAGCATTAAAAAAATAATATAATAGTTTATTTTTACATCATTTTGTACATTTTTTTTCATCTTAATTGTAATCCCTGTGGGTTTCCCATCACCGAGTCACCCATGTGCCATCACCATAGTCTCGTGCACTTCCCTTCCCGCCCTGTTTTTGATCCCATTCCCCACTCCACCCCCACAAAATGTCTCTGGTATATGGCTGTTCATTATTATTTTCTCGTCTGGTCCATTATACTCCTGCTATGAGCAAAACCATCTGGTATTTTTCTTTCTCTTTCTGGCTTATCTCACTAAGCATGATCTTTTCCAGCTCCATCCAAGTTGCTGCAAAAGACATGTGTTTCTCTTTTTTGATTGCTGAGTAATATTCCATTGTATATATGTACCACATCTTTTTAATCCAGTCATCTACTTTTGGGCATTTGGGCTGCTTCCATGTTTTTCCAATTGTAAATAAAGCAGCAATAAACATGGGGGTGCAGGTATCTTTTTCAATCAGTGTTTTTGTGTCTTTTGGGTAGATACCTAGGAGTGGGATTGCTGGGTCGTAGGGAATAGGACAACTAAACAGGCCAGTTACAAGCAAGGATATAGAAGAAGTAATCAAAACCCTCCCCAAAATAAAAGTCCAGGACCAGATGGATTTACAAATGAATTTTACCGAACACTCAGAAAAGAACTGGTGCCTATTCTACACAGACTTGTAAAAAAAATTGAAAAAGAAGGAAAACTACCACAATCTGTAAGTCCAAGGACCAAGCCTGTGCCTTTCTCATACTTTGTATAAAGGAAAGCAGATAGTATTTGTCTTTCATTGTCAATAAGGATATTTACTTTAGCATGATATCGTTATGATCTATCATGTTGTCTCATATGGCAAAATTTCATATGTCCAAATTGGTCATTAGGGCTGCTCATTTGATGAGACAGGAGAAGTCTGCTGCAACATATGTAGTTTGGTTGCCTGGTGTGGGGATCAAACTCAGACTGCAGTGGTTATGATAGCATGATAGTGCCTAGATTTAACTCCTATGACACCAGGGAGGTGCCTGTTTGGGAGTTTTTTAAAATTAATTCCAGTCATGATATCACTTCATCTATAAAATTTCAGAATATATCCTTGAAAGCTAAGACCCTTCCCTTTTAAAAGTTAAGGTAAAAGTTAGGTAGAGTATTTGATAGTATAGCTCAGTGAATGGTGAATTTTTACACAAGCCCATAGCCATGAAACTACCACCCAGATCAAGATCTATATTCCAATTCACCCATTAGATTCCTTTAAGGAACTTCTAAAAATATAAGAACAATACTACTATTTTAGGATTTGTTCACATTATAAAATTTAATATTTCCTTAATATCATGAAGTAGCTTGTCTATCTTTAGATTTCAGTTGACTCATACTTTTGTGTTTGTTTTATTGTCTTTTCAAATCAGAGCCCAAATTAAAAACATCTATTGACAGGCACTATTATAAGTGCTTTCCATATGTTCTTATTTTAAAAATAAGATTTTACCTTTATATCATGAACATTTACATATTGAATTTAGATACTGACTCTTTAATATAAAACATATGATCATTTTTTTCTGGGAAAAAAAATACATTTCTTCTCCTGGCAGTTTATTTGAAGAATAAATCAGGTGGTTTTTTCCTGTGCCTTGACATAGTGAGTTTTGCTAAATGCATTCTCATGGTGCTGTTCTACATGTTCCTCTGTTCTGTTTCCAGTAATATGTTTGTTAAGTCCAGATGCTTAATCAGATTCAGTTTAAAATTTCTTCCAAGAATATTTTGTAAGTGGTAGAGTACTCTTCCCCTGGGAAACCCAGTGTTTGGTTATGTCTGTGCAGAGAAGCAGCAGCTATTGATCATTGTTTAGTTCATTAATTCATTAGAGGCTATAAAATTGTGAGATTCTATCATCCCTTTTTATATATTAGCTAGAATACTTTTCTAGTGAGAAATTTTCCCTCATCAGTTATTTGGTTACTCCAAGATTCAGTTTGTATAGAAAATTGTTGGACTTAAATTTTTTCAAATAATACATAATATTAAATGATTTTGTGGTTTTAATTTTGTTTCCCTGATTCCTGAGATTTTTAGATATCCCATGTTTTTCTTTCTATTAATTTCTGGTTCTTGTCTTTTGCCCATCTCTTCTTTGGATTGTATGCTTTTTTCTTTCTTAATTTTAGGAATTCTTCATATATTTTGGATGCTAATTCTTTATTAATTGCAAACACCTTCTCCCACTTTGTGACAATCAACTTTTGGTCTTTGTGGATTTCCCTTACTTTGTTACCAATTTGAACATACATTTAAAAAGATGATCCTTGAAAGGTAGCTCTGGAATTTGTAGATTTGTTCTCCTCTCCTTCCCAGCCCAAGGGCTCTCTTACAACCATATTCCATCAGATGATTCTCAGTCAGGAAAGAAGCTTCCTTCCTAGCTTGATTCCTTGCTTTGTATATACTGCTGCCTGAACTACTAGAGCAGTGCTATATGTCAAGTACTTGGCATTGTTCAATTCAGATGTTAGTTAGGACAGAAAGAATAAACCAGAAGCATGGAACAAACCAGTCTCAATGATCAATAAAAGTTTTTTTCTTAGTGAATGTTGATTATAGGAAACTGAAGAAAGATGTCCAGACTCTAAATAAATAGATGTTTCACTATTAAGCTTCTTAAAATGAAGGTCTTCCAGGGCCCTCCCTGGTGGCGCAGCGGGTTGAAGCACTGCACTGAGAAGCTTAAGCCACTTCCACATGAGTTCGATCCCCGCCTGCCCCAGAGGTGACCACATGGCGAGGCAGACCTCTCCTGACCCGCCCGCTGCTCCCCTCAGCAATGTACTTCGTCGATCTGCCTGTTCTGCTCCCCACTCTGTCCCTGGTGAATCCTCTCACCCTCTGCATCTCTGGCCTGTACCCCAGTTCTATATGAATACATAAATAAAATCTTAAAAAAAAAAAAAAGGTCTTCCAGAAGTTATCTGCACAGTTTTCCACTTTCCCAGGAAATATTTCCTCTCTAAATGTGTTGGGATTTACACTGATGATTAAATACTTGAAACTTGTAGAAAAAAATAAAAACATGATCTTTTTTAATTTAAAGGGCACATATATGTATATCCCATTAGCCACACGTGTTATAATTTTCTTATGAAGTTTACTGGGAATCCTTCAGGAAGAAATCAGCAGAATGCTTAGGCTCCCCATCCTTTTTCTGCCTGTGGATAGGTGTTTTTGAACAATGTATAATTTCAATTTATTAGATTATGAAATTAGATTATGACAGTAGAAGCTTCCTAGTCAAAGAAACCAACTTAATCTAAAGGAACAACTTTTGGAGTTCAGCCATTGGCAAAGCTGTTCATCTGAACAGCACAGATTTGCTGAGGCAGTTTTTATTAAGCCATAGAAATGAGAGAGGAAATGAACCTTCTGTGCTGTTTGGATTTGTCTTTCCTTGTTTCTGAGTTATTTTATAGTGGGGAGTTTTATCAGGCTACCTAGCCTACCATTTTATCAAAAATGCAAGCCCTTCAAAGAATGTTTTTGAGGCCAAGAAAATGCTTACAATAAGACTGTGCATGGAATAATTTAAACCAAACTACATATTGCTGCCAGATTAATCATGCTGAAAATTGCACCTTGTTCATATTAGTTTTGGACTCAGAAACACCCAGTAGTATCTGAGTTCCTACCTACTAGTGTACATATTCTTCCACTAGACATTCAGGCATTTTGTCAATATTGTTTCAATTGGGTTTCCAGTGTCATTTTAATGCCTTTTCCACCTTACTAAATGGACTTATTATTGTCATTTTAAAATCACCAAGAAATTCTATTGCCTTCCCTCTCATTATTTAAGCCAGAAGTCTCTTAAATGATAGAAAACAAATTCTCCCTCCCCCGTGGAGCATCTCCTCACTATTCCTATCCCTTGTGAATGATTTGATTGAGTGGAAACAATGACTTTTGACAGAGTTAGCACTCAACCAAATGCCCATGTGCTCTCCACATTTCTCTGATGTCTTTGCAGTTGATTTGTAGGCTTATAAGGCTAATTCTGGCCAGAAGACTGGCAGCACACGTGTCCATGGACCCAAGGCTTCATGAGTCCATGGCTGTGGTAATTTTGTGTTTCCGATGCTGTTGCTGTTCTATTAAGAACCATCCTAGCCACACTAAATTTTATGTGAATGAGAAGTAAAACCACAGAATTTTGAGAGTTGATTTGTTACTGCAGCATTGACTATCTTATCCTCTTAAATGCAGACCTCATCTCATTTGAATAATATGAAACTACTATTTCTTGACTCTAGCACTATTTTCCTTCTTCTTACTCACTACTTTTGCCTGCCAAATATCACCACCCTATCCTCGAAAAATATCCCCTTATTTCATAGGAATGATCCCTAAGGGAATATCTTGTTTTTAAATCTACAGTTGCCCAGACCAGGGCATATTAAGTCAAACTGGGACAGTGAGCTCCTTCTAATTATTTCTGACTTGGAACCAAAAGAATCAGCTCAGACTTTCCTAGTGACTGGAGTTCTAGGGTATAAAATTGGGAGCTCTTGGCAACCATGTCCTGATATGTGGAGAAAATAGGTCTGTAAGAGGGTATTGACACTGGGAAGGTAGATACTGAAGACCCTGCTTCATGGTCCCTGAAGTCTGCATGTTCTTAATGTTTCCTCATCTTGATGTGTCACACCTTTCTTGAGTTCTCAGGGACAATTAATTTCATCTCGAGTTGGGTACGCTGGACTGTGGGTTACCAGGATCTGTCACCTGCAACCTAGTGAGCCCAATTGACATCTGTTTGCACTTTCTGTTGTGGAGGTTTTATCAAAGCAGCATAACAGGAATTCGGAGAAATGTTTGCCTCTAAGGTTGCCCCACAACGTAATGTTTAATGATGCCCTGAACCACAACCAAGAATGTTCCTGTCAGACACTTACGTTTTTGTAAAAGAGAGAGATACATGGAGTTTTCTTCACAGAACCATGAAGAATGGGCTGGGCAATGAAAGGAATGGGGACCCCAAAGACCTAACCATGCAGGAGAAATTAGATTAGTAGGCTGATGATAAGGTGTTAATGGACATCATGAGTCTTTCAGAGCTAATCACTTGGAACGCAAGGGTTATGCAATTCTGGAAAAGAACTGGAAAGAGGTTTCTGTAAATGGTTAACTAATTAAAATACGGTACAGATGCTGTTGGTGCCTACCAATATTCTGCCCAAGCACTCCTGAGATTACCTCCTGATACTCTTTTCCATTCTACTTTATCTGGCTGTAGAGAGTGCTGGCTCATGTGCCAGGAAGGCTGAAAGTACCAGCCAGGGAATATTCCCAAAGGCAGTATCAATCAGTGAGGGTGGGAGCTAGTGTTCTGGCCCCTTTGCAGGACAATTCTGAGGTCATCCTATAGTCTCAGAGTGGAATCATACAGCATGCTGCCATTTTGAGCCTAGCTTCTTTCATTTGCAAAATGCAACTGAGATTTTTTATGTGCTGAGCATATCAGTAGGATTTTTTCCCCCTTTCTAGAGTAGTAGTTCATTGTATGACTATCACAGTGTGCTTATCTTTTTAGCAGTTGGAAAATATTTGGTTTCCAGTCTTTAGATGTCATACATCAAATCACTATAAACATTCATATACAGGCTTTCATGTGCATGATTTTATTTTAGTCAACACCTAGGATAGGGATTGCTGAGTTATGTGGTACATTTAAGTTGTCGAATTGTAGCCCAGGTAGCCAGGTATAAGAGTTCCAGTTGTTCCACAGCCTCATCGGTATTTGGTATTATCAGTATTAAAAAATTTTAGCCATTCTGAACAGCGTGTTATATATTTTATTGTATTTTTCATTTGTATTTCCCCAATGACTAATTGTGTTGAAATTTTTTCATGTGCTTAATCACCATTCATATATCTTCTTTGCTGAAGTACCTTTTCAAATTTCAAGCCATTTTTTTTTAAAGATTTATTTATTTGTGCATACAGAACTGGGGTACAGGCCAGAGGCTCAGGGGTGGTGAGAGGCTTCACCAGAGACAGAGGGGGGAACAGAACAGGCGGATTGACGAAGTACACTGCTGAGGGGAGCAGCGGGCGGGTCAGGAGAGGTCTGCCCCGCCATGTGGTCACCTCCGGGGCAGGCGGGAATCGAACTCATGCGGAGGTGGCTTTAGATTCTCGATGCTGTGCTTTAGCCCGCTGCGCCACCAGGGAGGGCCATTTCAAGCCATTTTTAAATTGAGTTGCTATTACTGAGTTTTGAGTATCATTAAACATCAAGACATAAAAAAATGGAGGTTTTTTTAAAATTAGAAATGTAGCAGTATTAATTTTTAAAAATCAGGTAACACATGAAAGGTTAAAGAACAATGAAAAGGGAATTTAGAGAACTTTACCCTGACTTTTTCATCACAATGAGATGAAAGCTTCAAGATACAGAGTCAGAGGCCCACCAAAGTTATTTCACTGATGATGCTGAGCAACATTCAGTTGTCACCCAGACTGATTCTATTCTTTTGCTGTGGTTCACGCTTCATCCTACATGTAGTATCTCCAAATTGGTGTTGATGATGTGATCAAATGGATAGATGTAGTTACAAAATTAAAATAGAACTAACATAGGATCCAGCAATCCCACTCTGGGTATGTCTAAAGGAAATAAAAATAAGATACTGAAGCTATGCTGCACTCATATTCATTATTCACAATGCTAAGCTATTAAAACAGCTTTAAATGTCTGTCAAAAGATGAATGGGTAAAAGACATGGTATGTATATACAATTCAGTCATGAGAAAGAAGGAAATCTTGTCCTTTTTTAAAACATGGATGGATCCTAAGGACATTATCTAAGTGAAATAAGCCTCACAGAGGCTTATGGTATCACCTATACATGAAAAGAAATCAAACTCATAGAAACACAAAAAAGTATATGGCAAGGACTGGAAGTAGGGGAAAATAGGGAGTAGTTTGTAAAGGGTACAAACATTTAGCTCTAAGAAATAAATTTAAGAACTCTAAGGTATAGCCTCAGAATAAAGTCTGAATTTCAATGTAAAACGTGTTGAATATAGTAGATAATACTGCCATATGTAATTAAGTTTTGCCTGGATAATAGACCTTAAGTGTTCCTTACCATGGGAAAATATATGGTCCAGTTAGGACCACATCCCTGTTCAAAGAGTTGGAGCTATGGTTCATGCACTTTTAATACATTCAGGCAGGAACTGTGGCAAATGACTCTTATTTCATATAAAGCTCTAAAATCCAATGACTACAAGTTACCTCATCCAGGTACTGAGGGGAGAGTCTGTTTCTATTCTCTAATAAAACTGTTTATCATAAGGCAAGGACTCTATTCATAAAGGATTTCTCTCCAAATTTTACAAATGTCATGCATTTCTTTTCCTGGATATTATGTATAGAGTTTTATTTTCTTGAAATGGACACACAGAGACTTTGCTTAATAGTTGAACTTTACTAAACCAATATGCTTTGTTTGCAGAGGAAGGGGAAAAAAACCCATAAAATGATAGTTTCACACAATCTCTTAAGAATCTCTTTTTTAGAAACACATGTCTTTTGCAGCAACATGGATGGAACTGGAAACGATCATACTTAGTGAAATAAGCCAGAAAGAAAAGGAAAAATACTGGATGGTTTCTCTCATAGCATGAATATAACGGAACAGGCGAGAAAATAATGATAATGATGAACAGCTATATTTCAGAGACATTTTGTTGGGGTGGAATGGGGAATGGGATCAAAAACAGCGGAGGGGAGGGAGGGAATTGCACAAATCCCCCATTTGGAGATTTGGTGATGGGAAACCCAAGGGGATTACAATGGAGATAGAAATATACACAAAATGATGTAAAAATAAACATATATATATACTTAAATCACTTTTAAAAAAGATTTATTTATTTATGCATACAGAACTGGGGTACAGGCCAGATGTGCAGGGTTTGAGAGGATTCCCCATAGACAAAAATGGGGAGCAGAGTAGGCAGATCAGTGAAGTACACTGCTGAGGGAACCATGGGTGAGACAGGAGAGGTCTGCTGTGCCATGTGGGTCACCTCCAGGGATGGGGATAGAACTTGTACTGAAGTGGCTGTGGCGGGCTTGCAGTTCTGCACTTTAACCTGCTGTGCCACCAGGGAGGGCCTCCTAAGAATCTCTTATGGTGTCTGTTTTTCTGATTCTCCAGAATAATGTTAATATTTTCCTTTAAAACCTTTCATATCTTTTTCTTTTACTTTTTTGTCTTTCAACTTTTTATTTAAGATTCATGATTCACGATGGATTTAAAAATATGGAACTGCTTCATGGATCTGTGTGTGTGTGCCATCCTTGTTTAGGGAACATCATTATCTTCTCTGTATCATTCCAACTTGTAGTATATATGAGTAACAGAGCACTCATGTTTTTTCCTATGTATATACATGCAAAAATAGAATGTTAAAAGGATACAAAATTATGTCACAAAACTATGTAACAGTTTTTAATGTACTACATCAGGAACACTACTCAAATAAATAAATAATGGTCTGTATTAATCCTTTTTGATGGTTGGCCATCAAACTTACTCAATTCCCTACCAATGAACATTTAGGTTGTGTGCAACATGTAGACATTCTATTTCTTACCTGCAATGCCCTGGTATCTTTTGCCTACTTTTTCATGGGCTTGTTGAAAAGTACCTTAAATATTAGTGATGCTACTTGTAATAAGGGAGATGCAAATTAAAACCACAATGAGATACCACCTCACCCCAGTGAGAATGGCACATCTTAAAACAACTAGCAACAACAAATGTTGGTGAGGATGTGGAGAAAAAGGAACTCTCCGGCACTGCTGGTGGGAATGCAAATGAGTACAACCACTTGGAAAACTGGAGGCTCCTCAAACTGCAAACATGGTGCTTCCATATGACCCCACAATCCCACACCTAGGTACCTACCCAAAATACACAAAAACACTGATTCAAAAAGTTACCTGCACCCCTATGTTTATTGCTGCTTTATTTACAATTGGAAAAACATGGAAACAACCCAAATGCCCAAAAGTGGATGAGTGGATTAAAAAGATGTGGTACATATACACAATGGAATATTACTCAGCAACCAAAAAAAATAAACACATGCCTTTCGCAGCAACATGGATGGAACTGGAAAAGATCATGCTTAGTGAAAAAGGCCAGAAAGAAAAAAGAAAAATACCGGATTGTTTCACTTATAGCAGGAATATAATGGACCAGGTGAAAAAATAATGAACAGCTATATTTTTGTGGGGGTGACATTTTGTGGGGGTGGAGTGGGGAATGGGATCAAAAACAGTAGGGGGAGGGAAATACACTGAACTATGGTGATGGCACATGGGTGATTTGGTGATGGGAAGCCCAAGGGGATTACAACTGAGATGGAAAAATGCACAAAATGATGTAAAAATAAACTATTATATTATTCATTAAAAAAAATCTACATTTCTGGCCCTCCCTGGTGGCACAGCACGTTAAAGCACTGCACTGAGAAGCTAAAGCCACTTCCGCATGAGTTGGATCCCCGCCTGCCCAGGAGGAGAGCCACATGGGCAAGGCAGACCTCTCTTGACCCACCTGCTCCCTCCAGCCGTGTATTTCATTGACCTGCCTGTTCTGTTCCCCACTCTGTCTCTGGTGAATCCTCTCACTCTCTGTATCTCTGGCCTGTACCCCAGTTCTGTACGAATAAATAAATAAATCTTAAAAAAATATATCTACATTTCAAAAAAATTACAGAATATGAGTCACATAAAAAATATTAGTGATGCTAAATGCATTTAATTAAAAATTTCTAATAATTATGAACAAACTACTTTCCTTCTTCTTCCTTGATAATTTAGTTTGAAACATTAAGCCAATCCAAGCATGGAAGGTGATTGGCATCTATAACACCAGGAAGGCAGCCAAGGAGGGTGACAGCCTGGGAGGCATGAGAAAAGTACATACAGGCAAATTGAGCAATAAGTAAATACACTGAGGATAATGAAAGCCAGGTTTCTCACTGTTGGGGAAGGGAATTACAAATATGGAAACCAGAATGAACTTTGTGTGTTAAGCAGGAATTATAGGGATTATTTTGTACTAAGAGAATATATAAAGATGTAGAAATATGTTTATATCATATATAAGATATGCAAAAATACATACATATATATATAAAACACATATTCAAAAAAGTATACATACATAGATAAACACACAAATCATCTAAATTCTGCCCACTAAGAGGATTTGCAGCAGTGACAATACCTATTGCGCAGACCTTGATATCTAAATATCACTCTCCACTAAAAGGATTTCTTGTAGCAAAAGTCTGAGGCATGGAAAGACAAGCTAAGTCTGCAAAATAACCTTAGAACAAAACGATAGGAATTGCTGATAGACTGATGGAGCATATCAAAAATACTTAGGACTCAGTTTTTTGTTTTTTTTTTTAAGATTTTATTTATGCATACAGAACTGGAGTACAGGACAGGCCAGAGGTACAGAGGGAGTGAGAGGATTCACAGAGACAGAGTAGGGAGCAGAACAGGCAGATCAATGAAATACATGGCTGAGGGGATCAGGTGGGTCAGGAGAGGTCTGCCGTGCCACGTGGACCACCTCCGGCCACAGTTCCTACTGAAGCAGCTGCAGCCAGCTTCACAGTGCTGCACTTCAACCTGCTGCCCCACCAGGAAGGGCCCTTTAGGAATCAGTTTAAATGGAGTACCACTGGTCAGATTTGGGGCAAGTTGATCATCAAAATTAATAATGTTGAATATAATAGGAATTCATGAGTCCACACTGACGTTAAGCGGTAAATGATTAAACACATGGGGAAGACAAGAATTGTTCCATAGACTATAAAGCAGCTAATAAGCTTAAAAGGAGTGATGGAATTAGAAAATCACCACTTGTCAGTCAGTATAGTAATAATTGATTCATCCAGGAAACGTGAACTGATGGTAAAGCTGGAAGTTGAAAGTTTGATGAAAACACAGCCTTAAAGTTCCTACCTACAGTGATTAATTACAAAGGACAAAAGAGGAATTTTACCAGTACTATTAACATTATTTGGGACAAAATGATACCATATACAGTAAGTAAAGCACAGCATCACTTCTATGCCTGCCCAAAATGTATAACCTTACTCTGTCATGAGGAAAGAAGCATCAGACCCAGTTGAGGGGTAGTCTACAAAATAACCATGGAATTATAACAGACTAAAGTAATCTGAAGACACATAATACATTTATAGCATACACTTACAACATATGGCCCTGGGTTGAAAGCTGTTTACTTTAAAGGACATTATTGAGAGACTTGGTGAAAATTTAGAGTCTCTGGGTGAACAATAATAGGGGAATTCCCTGTTACATCATTGCAAATTTTCTGTAAGTTTGAAATCATTTCAAATAAAGAAAAAAAATGATAAAGTGACAGCAGAAAAGTGCTGGATTGACAGTGTGATGAAAGAACAGGACAGGATGCTCAAATCTTTTCATTCTAAATGGATGACAGAAAACTCATTAGATGAAAAGGGAAAAAGAAGGCTCATATAGTTATAAAATATCAGGGTTTTTTTGTTGTTGTTTTTGTTTTTTTGGACAAGCCTCTAGTGAAAATATTTCAGCAAATAAAATTTGCATTAATTAACAATAAATGTATCAGTAATAGATCAGAAAAGGAGGCAGAACTATCAAGTGTGATTTTTGCCACTCTCACAAATATGAAGTGAAAATCAAAAGTTTAAAGTTCAAAATCCAGTGAAAAACAGTATTGAAATATATATATTTATGGACAAACACACATATAAGACGGGCCTAGAGCCAAAGAATATTCTCAGACTGGACTTCAACCCTAAATTTAACCATCTGGAACTTTAAGAACTATTTTACTCTACCTTTTCAAATAAAGGATATACTTTTTTTTCTTTTTCTTTTTTTTTTTAATATTTATTTATTTATGCATACAGAACCAGGGTACAGGCCAGAAGTGCAGGGCAGTGAGAGGATTCACCAGAGACAGAGCGGGGAGCAGAACAGGCAGATCGACGAAGTCCACTGCTGAGGGGAGCAGCGGGCGGGCCAGAAGAGGTCTGCTGCGCCACTTGGCCACCTCCGGGGCAGGCGGGAATCGAACCCACGCGGAAGTGGCCTCAGCTTCCCAGCGCTGCGCTTTAACCCGCTGCGCCACCAGGGAGGGCCGGGTATACTTTTTAATAGGAAGTCTGCATTTCATTACAAAGAGGGAAGAAGCACACCATGCCCCTTAGGTAATCTCCAGAAAAGAAGGCTTTTTTGCATGCTTTTAGCATACAAAGCATATTGTAGAAGCCTCCTTATGGCAACTTTATTTCATGTGGTCATGTTCAAGTATACCAGTCAAGGTAATTTAGGTACTAATTTATGTGTGTACTTCTGTTAAATGTGTGCACTCTCATATGCTCTTGGCAGTAACTGACAAGAGATAAGCTATTACCACTAGTCCAATTTTACAAATAAGGAAACTACATCTAAGCCAAAGGCTCCTTTGCCAAAGTTGATACAAGTAGCAGAATTTAAAGACCCAATGGCTAAATTTCCTGAAATTTTCACTATACCTGCCTCACTCAAAAGAATCACAAATCGTAACTAAGCAGTCCCATCATAATTTCAAGTCACTGTTCATAACTTATCATGTGTACCTCAAAAATTGTATGTTAAGCACACAATTTAAGTGAATGCACTATTTTCTTGTATGAAAAAACACTTCTAATCAGATTTTATTTTATTTTATTTTTAAAGATTTATTTATTTGTACAGAACTGGGGTACAGGCCAGAGATGCATAGGGTGGGAGGATTCACCAGAGACAGAGTGGGGTACAGAACAGGCCGATGGACGAGGTACACTGCTGAGGGGAGCAGCAGGCGGGTCAGGAGAGGTCTGCTGTGCCATGTGGTCACCTCCGGGGCAGGCGGGGATCGTACTCATGCAGAAGTGGTTTAAGCTTCTTTGTGCTGTGCTTTAAACCGCTGCGCGACCAGGGAGGGCCCTAAACAGATTTTATTTTTAAGTGCTTAACATGTTTGTTAGTGATAATGCCCCAGAAATTGAAGCATAAACCTTCATTCATAATCTCCACACCTACACTCCTCTATACTTCTTGGTTGGCTACTGTTCAGCTCAAATTAATGTTCAAGGCAAAGACAAAATTTGTTGACTCAAACCACATTATAGATTCTGGTTCAAAATCTGTAATGCAAGTCCGATTATTTCTGCTCAGCCAGAAATCAAGATGAGCATTCAAATAAGTTCTAGACAGCTTCAGAACAAATTATGATTTCCATTTTTCCTACTTAAAAATTATTGAAGTAGTGTTGGTTTATAATACATCCTATATATTAGGGGTATAGTTTCATATCTCTACAAATGTATGTTTATCACATCAGGCTTAAAATTTTTTTTTTCTATACTGCTCAGTTGATGTGACGTCAAATTTGAAAGATAATTCAGAGGACTTGCATCTTAGTTAAAAAAAGAATCTCATTTAGTCAAGTCTGCTTATAATGGTTTTCATATGTTTTAAGTATGTCATTAAGTAAATGTAGTGGGAGTATCAGAAGAGACTGTTATTATTGAGTCTTTAAGAGTCAGTGAATATTCCAGCAAAATGCATGTTTGTTCTCATTTTTTTTTGGAAAGGGGAGAAGTAAAGTATGGATTATATATTATTACCTAAACCCCACAGCATTTGTCAACTATGTGCCACACACACAATTTAAGTGAATGTACTATTTTCTTTTATAATAGTGGAAAGTTTGCAAGTTTTCATTAACACACCAACCCATAGCAAAATCAGGTAGCCACATGTGAGCCTCTCTGAAACCCAAAATGTTGTTTCAGGGCGTTTTTATACCTGCTGAAGTATTCATGTCAAATGATTTAGGGGCCTGTCTGGTGGCAAAAGGGGATAAAGCCTAGCACTATGAAGCTATCTGTAGGTACTGGCCAGAGAGGTTACCACCCACATGGTGTAGCAGACCTCTCCTGTATGGCCCACTGCTCCCCTCAGTGGTGTATTTCAGTAGATCCACCTTTTCTGCTCCCCATTCTGTCTCTGGTGATTCCTCTCAGCCCCTGCACCTCTGGCCTTTACCCCAGTTCTTGTAAAAACCATAAAAAATCTTTAAAAAAATGCTTTAAATATGATTTTCAGATAATTATATCAAAGTTAAATAAGAGTCATGATATTGTAGAGAATGAGATTATGCTTTTTTTTTTTTTAAAGATTTATTGATTCATATAGAACTGGGGTACAGGCCAGAGATGCAGAGGGTGAGAGGATTCACCAGAGACAGAGCGGGGAGCAGAACAGGCAGATGGACGAAGTACACTGCTGAGGGTTGCAGCGGGCAAGGCAGGAGAGGTCTGTCTTGCCATGTGGATCTCCTCCAGGGCAGCAGGGGCAGGCGGGAATCGAACTCATGTTCGAGTGGCTTAAGCTTCTCAGTGCTGTTCTTTAACCCGCTGCACCACCAGGGAGGGCCGAATGAGATTATGCTTTTAAAAATAAGTGGACAAGAGATGATTGAAAGTAGAAATGGAGGTAGATAAGAGTAATAAAGAGCAGAATGAAAGAATCAAGACCTGGAGGAAAGGAGAACTCAATATAATCACATCACTTACTTTGCTCAAAACCTTTCAAATGCAGAGAAAACTTGGGTTTCCTTTTCAGTAGCTACTACTTTTCCCTTTACTCTTGCAGGTAAAATCCACCCTCATCACGAAAGATGAAAGGAAATACTGGATACGCCCTTTCCTGACATTCAGTGCAGTTCCAGGGTTCCCATGTGATCTAGTTCTAGCTAATGAGAACTGGGGAACTCAGCCCAAGACTTCTGAAAAAGGCTTTCTCCTTGTTACCACATATTCTACCTGCCTTTTCCATGCCATTGAATATAATTGTGTAAGGATGTGATGGTTCATATTGCTGTAACTATTTTAAGACTAGGAAGGAGAGAGATCATGGCCCCAAAAGAAGAGGTATAGAGAATGGCAGAATAAAGGTTGTCACACTATGTGTAATTTTCTAGTTTTCCTTGTATAAGTCACTTTTAGTTACCTGCAGCTGGAAACCTTTTAGTGTTTACATTTTATTACTATCTTAGGGTATTGTTCAAATTACCCCTCTGACTTATATAAAGGTTTTAAACTATTAAAAGCTGGTCCTCCTCTGCCTTTCAAAACTAACCATTTACCACTTTTTTGTACTTTTGAATGTTTTGGAAGTCCTTTTTCTTCCCTTTATGCTAATTTCTAACTGGAATCCACTCCACTCTTACTTTGACTGGCTGCTATTGCTCATCCTTTAGGACTCATTGAAATTTCACATGTTGGAAGAAACTTCTACTGAAGCATTTGTCTTATGAATTCTTGAGAAATGTAACTTTCCATGGCTATAATATATATTCTACTCAACTGTAACTGCTTAACAAATCATCTAGCTCATGCAAGTATGATTTGTTCCTCTCATTCATTGTTGAACCCAAAGAACCTATTAGGGTTAGCAGTCTTGCCTGTAGAATTCATGTTGTAAGATATTGGAAGCAGAGTAATTTCAAACATAAAATTTTCAAAAGTAAACCTCTCTCTAGAAAGATGCACAAAGGCAAAATAGGCAGTTTCCAAGTGATTCCATGTAGATGAAAAGATGGTCACTTCCTTTAAAATTCAGAAATGCAAGAAAAAGGATTTTAAAAATTACTTTTAGAAAATATCCTTTTTTAGCAATTATGGAGGAGAGTGAATAAAATGTGTATGTTTAACTGCCATCTTCAGATCATGGGACAATCTATGTAAAGCTTGTAGCAGAGCCCCTAGTTAAGCTGTTACCACTGTTTTTATTACTTATTCTCAATGTGCTTACTTTTCATAGTTGAGAACACTTGAGGGCCAAATGTTGCTCGTGACCTGTTTTTACATAGGTAAGAATGGCTTTATACTTTTACAGTGTTTTTTAAAAGAGTAAGTATGACAGGGTTAACATGACCTGGAAAGGTTAACAGATGTACTCTCTGGCCTTAAATGGGAAAAGTGTGCCTGCCAGCCTCTGGTCTAGGATGTCAGCATGTAAATCAGGTTCAAGTGCAGAGGTGGTTCCTTGATTACATTTCCTCGATTCTTGCTTCTCTTGATCTAAAGACCAGTGAACTAAAGAGACAAAGGAACTGCCTACCCTACACCTAACAGTAGAGTAGGAACGAACCTATAATACACAATCCCATTCAACAATGGTAGGAAATGAGAGAAACATGGAATTGGTCCATAGCAATTCTGAAATCTAGCTATTCAAATATTAGTTCCTAAATAAGGTCTACTCCTGTTCTTTGGGAAAAATTCCCAGCAGCTCTTTGCTCCATCTTGGGTTTCACCTTTCCTCCTGGAAGTAAACCATAATTGCAGATGGATAACTTCCTCGTTCTGCTTCCTGTTTATAAAGTCGAGGGTCAGGAGGCCTCCTTTTATTATGAACAGACTGTCTTTTTCAGTGCAATGCATTAGGAATCTTTAAAGTCATAGGTTTCTTATACTTCAAGTTATAATCATCTCCCTTAGCAAAATTACACCCATATTTCTTTCCTGGTAGGACCTTGTAGTGCCAGCGGGACATAGAGCAAAGATTCTGTGAATCCAGGCAGACAGGTAAAGGAGAAGTCCTGGAGCCCTTGGTAGCTTTTTCAGGCTTTTTCTCTTTTTTTAGTAATACAATAGTTTATTTTTACATCATTTTGTGCCTTTTTCTCTCTCAGTTGTAATCCCCATGGGCTTCCCATCACCAAATCACCCATGTGCCATCACCATAGTAGTTTTTTCAGGCTTTTAATGATCTTTCTGCAACATTTGTAGTGAGGCAACCAGGTGCCAGGTATGTCGGGTGGGGGTGGTGGGTGGTGGTGGTTGAGGGGCAGGAGTCTGATGGGTCTCCCAGCCCCTAGCAAATCTTTACACTTTTGTGGGCTCTCAGGTGTTCTCTTCGCTGCACTCTGCTGCTGCGTCCTCTGCTTCTGCTCTCTGCTGTCACACCTCTGTGACACTGCTCTCATGCTCAGTCTCTTGGCTCAGGTGCCCACTTATGCATGCCCACACCACACCCCAGGTGCAGCCATCAGGTACATGGTAAGAACACAGGTGTTGACTATAGATGCTAATGGCAGGAGGGCGGAAAAACTTGACCACATCCATTTACCCTACAGACCTCTACACTGGGTCAGTGTAATACAGTTACTGGGCAACACTATTCATATTCTTCAGAGCCTTGTTGGCTAGTTGAAAGGATCTGTGAGTTACAGCTATAAATTTTTTTGATGTATCAACTTCTCTATTACTGCATACTGAGTTACCCCAAAACATTAATGGCTTAACATACTGCTATTCTCTCAGTTTCTATTGATTACAACTCCAGGCACTGCTTACCAGGTTCCTGGCCTCATGTTCACTCAAAGACTACAGCCAAAGCCTGAGGTTATTGCTGCAAACCCACCAGGGGGTGGGCTGACCACTACTTTCACCTGTCTCCCGAAAGGAGGAGACTCAGAGACTTGAAAACAAAGCAGGAGCCTGGTGTCTATAAAGTCCAAAGTCTGTTTATTAGGACTCCCCATGGGTATATATAGGGTCTGTAGGTGGGGGGGGGGGACAGGAAATGTGCCCAGGAAATGTTCCTGAAGCAAAGGGTGGGGTTCGTGTTTGTACAAGACCTGGGGCTCCTTTTAGCTTTGACTTGAAACAAAGTAGAGGGCTGCAGCTATTTGCAGGACAGAGTGCACTGTGCTTTGCTGACTTGTTTGTTGGCCTTACTGGGGAGTGTGCTCACCCATGCACAACATTAGCCAGGGCAGACAGGTCCACGTGAGGTCCTGCAGAGTTAGCCATGGGTTATGATCCTCTCTTGGTCAGTTCAGGATACCATGACAAGTATCATCAATTAGGTAGCTCAAAGAATATCGGTGAGTTATTTCTCATAGTTCTGGAGGTTGGAAAGTCCAAGATGAAGATGTCAGTTAATACTCTTCTTGGTGAGGAGCCCCTTGCTTGTTCTGTATCCTCATATAGCAGAGAGATGGTTCTTATATTTCTTCTTGTAAAAAACTGATACCTTCAGGATGATCAACCCTCATACCCTCATTTGAACCTACTTACCTCCCATGGCCTCACCTCCAAATATCACATTGGAGGTTAAGAACTTTTGTGGGGAAACATTCAGTCCATAACAGGCCTAGCCTTAGGGCTTTATCTAGGGAAGATCCACTTCCAAGTTTAAACACATGGTTGTTTCAGTAGTCAGTTCCTCATGGGCTGTTGGAATGAAAGCCTGACTTCCTTTCTGGCTCTGTGTGGCGGCCTCCAATGTTCCTTGACACATGAGCATCTCCATAGGGTAGCTCTCATAGCAGCTGGCTTCCTCAAAGGCAATGGAATGAGAGCACAGGGAAGGGTATAGAAGACCGTTCACTTTACAAGTAGTTAATATGTCAGATACCTATCACTTTTCAGTATTATTCACTAAAAGCATGTGGCTTGGTCCAGCCCACACTCAGGGGGAAGGGTTCACAGAAGGGCTGGTTACCAGGAACTAGGAATCAATAGGGCTTCAAAGTTACATCCTTATGTAAGGCTTTTTTCCTGCTAGCACCATGGATTTCATCATTGTACACAGGTGACTTTTTGAGAGTTTTACCCTCTGGAGAAACTAACTTTAATTCTACTGAGCAAATTCTTAGTTCTCTTGATTTAGATCCTAAGCATCTAAAAGAAATCATTCAACACTTTCAATATTCTACCCCAAAATCTCCTTATAGCTAACTGCTCTGCTAGTACATAAATAGGCCCCCCTTTTCTCCAGCCCAGAAGTGTTTTTCACTAACAGACTCCTTAAAGTTCTTCCATTTGCATCTTCCACTTTGTATCCAAACCACTACCACATTACCCCCACTTCTAGGTATGAAATTGTGTTTCAGTTACCTATTGCTGTATAACAAACCACCCTAAATCTTGGTGGCTTAAAACAAGAGTGTTCCCCTTTTCTGCTAAGTTTTGTAACTTGGGCACAACTCAGTGAAGACAGATCATCTGTCTTTTTTTTTTTTTTTTCATCTGTCTTTTAAGTGGTGTCAGCTGGGGCAGCTCAACTAGTGCTAGTTTGCATTTTTAAGATAATTCACTCACGAGGCTGGCAATTGGTACTGACTGAGCGCTCAGTTGAGGCTTAAGGCTGTAAGCCTGGTCTTAGTTCTCTTACATGTGAACCTGCCCACGTGGCTGCTTGGCTTCCACAAATGATTGGAGGGAAGTGACTGAATCTCAGAACTATTTAGGAGGTAAAAATCGGGAGGATGTTGCACAACACCACGAATATATTTCACATTACTGAACTGTAAACTTAAATATGGTTAAATGGTCAATCCTCTGTTGTATGTTTTCTAGCTACCCTTAAAAATAAATTATGTAATTAAAAATAAATAAAATTAGGAAGATGCTGATGGCCTGGAAGTGGGCAGGGGCGGAGTTAAGGGGAAAGGTGTTGAGTATGCCATAAATCAGTTAAAAACAGCTTCTGGTCTGAGCAACTTTTGGGGGCCAGCTGAGGCCTACAGAAGAGTTAATCTATCTAAAGGAGAGTTAATAGATATTCACTACACATGTGGTAGATACTGCAGCTTTCTGCCGTAGTACTCATACATACACAAAGCCCATGCCATGCAAATTGCCTCAAAATAGACTCTTAATGTCTGCAATTCCCAGAGACAAACATTTAAGACATAATTATAGGTTTGGATTCCTTAAAGCAAAGCCTCAAAATGAATAGTGCCAAGACACAGAGATGAGTAATAAAACTACAGGTGCATACAATATTTTCCTTTCAATCTAGTGTGTAATCTTGTAGGCCAGAAGCAATGAGATAGGGTGGACAGGGGAGAAAGCAGATGTTTTTTGGTTATTAGTCCCATTTTTCTAGGACATATAATCTCTTTGTTTTCTTATAACTCTTGGCATGTCTGGAAATTGTTGCTACTGAGGAGATATCACTTTGCAAACTTATTTCTCTGAAGTAGTAAACAGATCATAAAGATCATTTACATCCTGAATGAGTGTGCATTCCCTAACTCCCCAGCCCTATGCCCCACACTCTTCCCTCCCTAGCAAAGGTTTATAAATCACACACATCCTTTTATTTAGTTTTGTTGGTAAGAAATGACTTTTTCTTCTAAGTTTTAACCATGCTTCACGGAAAGGACAGAAAACAGAAGAGTCCCTGGCATATAGTCTCAACAGACACTTTTTTGGAAACACTGAATTTCACAGAATATATTGAGTGTATATTCTTTATTGGCTATTGCCTGATGTGTTAGTTGATTAGGAGAATGGTCTTGAGTCCCTAGGCTGAGTGGTGTTATGTTTTTAAAATTTCTTGAAATCTTATCCCATTCACACAAACTTTCCATCTGCAAAATAAAGAGTAACAACCCTTGCCTGGACCTTCCTTAAGTGCCCTGTGCTGGCCCTTTGTGTCCAGATGCTTCCATTGATAAGGCAGTGTGTTCATTTGTTCAAAAATAATTATTGAGAGACTACTAGGCACTGTTTAGATGTTGGACACAACAGCAATGAAAAAGCCAGACAAGGAACCGCTCATGGAACCTCTTATATTTCCAGGGGTTTTTGACTTTTAACAAAGGACAAAGTGCTGGTTTGGCCTAAAGACAAAGGAATGAGGTTTTTATGTCTGATTAAGCCCTATTTCCTTGGGTGGGGGCAGGGAAAATTCTCCCAGCATTCTGGAATCACATGACCTATTGCATCTGCTATTAAGTGGAATCTGACTGAAACCATCAATGACTAGATCAATTGTCATTTTTCTTGGGCCTTTGCCAGGCTCCAGTAAGACAATGACTTTCTATTGAGTATATTCAGTAACAGGTAAGAATGGCCAAAGAAGGTAAAGTGCTAGGATTACTAATCAGCACAGGGGCCCAAGACCACCACTCAGCCATTGCTCTGGTAAATACTGCCCCCTCCCGGTTCTCCATCTGATTGAAGAAGGAACTGGAAGCAGAAAGGGCTGACCAAGTTTCCACAGTAATCTAATCCTTGCTTCTTATGAATTTCAGGAGAGTCAACTGAAATTGACTATTTTTATGGTAAACTTCCCCGTCCCTCTCTCCCCAGAAATGACCTCCTGACAGCAATTAAATCACGTTATAAAACTTCAGATTCCTTCCTCACTACCGACCCCCTCCCCAATCCAAGTATCACTATTGTTTTTTGTCTTCACAATCCTCTTCAAGCAAATAATTTCTTTGCCTTCTACAGTTTGAACCAGGATCTGAGATTATGTTGCCCTGGAGTTGTTTTTGGTATCTTATCCACAGCACTACTTTAAACTCTCTAAAAGCAGAGGCTTTATCTTCAACTCCAACCCCACCCACACCCCATTCCTAGCTGGCACTTAAACCACTGTAGGGTAAAGAATGTCCTGGGAGGGAGAAAGAGAAACAGTTAAGTTAGCAAATAAATAGAAGTTGTGATTAGTGTTGTGCTGGAAAGAAACTGCAAGCTGAGAGCTTCCTGGGAGTGGAAAATGAGGGAGAATCTACTGATATATGGAGTTTAACATTTATGTGTGTGGAACAGTAAAACTTGAAAGCATAGGTGATACGCTGTTGGTAAAGCTCTCTATGGCCTAGGAAAAATGAAAGTTTCCTTAATAATGATGTTAGATGGAACTTAAACTAGGTCAGAATAGGTACCAGGTGCTACAGCTTTATCTATCAAGCGCTAATTTCCTCTGATAGAAAAAACCTGGGCGATGAGTAGAACTACTCCCATTTCACAGATGAGGAAACAACCTCAGTCTTCTGAGGTCGATGCAGAAATCAGTGCTGGCTTCCCAATCGCATGAGCCTGGTTGAGCGTACTTTGACCTTCTGAAGATCATCTGTATTGCCGTCAGTTGTGCTTGCAGTGAGTACTATTCACTAGCCAACAAATATTTATTGAGTGTCCTCTATATACCAGGTAGCCTATTCAAATAACCGTGGGATTAAAAAGATCCTTCCAGGAAGGATCTCCCAGAAGGGTAAAGGAAACAGTCAGGTAAACAAATACAATTCCATTCCAGAACAGTCTGATAAGGGCCGGAGGAGTCCAACAGAAGCCACGAGAAGTCTATCTGAGAACAACGGCTGGTGCGGAGAGGCTGGAGACGTTTTGGAGGATCCCGTGTTTAAGGTGGGTTTGAAATTGTGCCCCCCAAAACGTCGGCCCGGGGTGGGCTACGGCGGATGTCTCTCGAATTTCCTCTTGTCATTTCAAGCAACTGACCAAGAAGGCAAGAGGTGGGCTAAAGCGGTACTGGAAAGGAGGGGTCTGCATAAGAATCAGGGTGCAAATCCTGTGAAAAGCCAGCACACAGAAGTAGCCCATCACACTAACCAGTGGTCGCGCTCGTGGGGCCTGTCTCCCCAAAGGCCCAGTCCAGGCTTGTACGCCCCGCACAGCAAGTCCGCAAACTCAGACCCTGAGGGGCAGCGGGAGCAGGAAGAAGCGGAGGAAGCCAGAAGACCCGAACTCCTTCCCTCCCCTTCCCAGGCCCTCGCCCCCCGACCTACCGCCGAGTCGGGGGCTGGGGTCGGCTGCTTCCGCCGGCGAATCGCAGCCCCTCCCCAGAGCGCGCCATCCGGCCGCGGGGCAGCCGCCCTCGGCGCAGCCCCTCCTCCCGCAGGGGGCTTCACCGTCCCGCGCCCCGTCCCTCTGGGCTGTAGCCGACAGCCCACGTCCAGGGAGGGCGGAGGGAGGAGGAAAGGGAGGGGGGAGGGGAGGGAGAAAGGCCGGCGGGCGAGAGAAAGGCAGCTGCTGGGATCCCGTACTTCCAGAGCCTGCCAGGAGCGCGCACTCAGCGGCTTCGAGTCCCAGCGTCCCAGCCGCGGCCCGCCTCGCACCCCCTCCTCTAACTCCAGTTCTCGGGGCACCCTAGCCCCCTCCTTCCAGACGCTCCTAGGCTCGGGCAGCGGCCCCCTCCCCACTAGCCCCTACGCGGCCACATCCCCAACTCTAGGCTCACTCCTAAGGACGCGCGTCCTCGTCCCATCCTTTCTTCCTTCCCTCGCGCCCGCCCTCCCTTTCCAGGTTTCCCTCCGGGGTCCCGATTGTCTCCGACCCCTTCTTGGTCCGCCCGTGCCGCGCCCAGCCCCGTCCCGCTCGCATTTCCTGAGTCGCTCGCCGTCTCGCATCGCCGCGCCGCGGGAGCGGAGCCGCCGCTGCCCAGGCTCCAGCCCCCGCAGCCCGCGGCGCCCGCGGCAGGGAAAAGTGGGCGAGTGCGCCCTCGCCCAGCCCCGCGCCCCAGCCCTGCCCGGCGAAGAAGGACCGGGAAGATGAACAACGGCGGCAAAGCTGAGAAGGAGAACACGCCGAACGAGGCCAACCTTCAGGAGGAAGAGGTACGTACTGAGAGGCTCAGCGGGGTGGCGGGTGCGACCTGGGACGGAGCCGCGGGCTTTCTCCAAAGTGCGGCGGCCAGCGGGGCGCGGACGCTGGTCTCGCGGCGCGGGCGACTGGGGCTCGGGGACTGCCCTTACCCCGAGAGGCAGCCCCAAACCGGCCCTGGGAGGTGTATCTTACGGGAGAGAGTGAGTGTGTGTGTGTGTGTGTGTGTGTGTGTATGTCCACGCGACTAAAATTGCGTAACCTTGAGGACTTTCTGTGGACTTACAAGTATAAAGCTCAGCTTTGTTTGCCTGGGATTTTAAAAGCGGAATGGAGAGTTGACTCGTGGGTGACTTCAGTTTGTTGGGACCCAGGATTTAATTTGCCTTTTGGAGCAGGAAGTTGTGGGGTGTGTGCTTGTTGTGTGTGGTTTAAGGAAGAAACTCGGGGAAAGTTCTCGTTAAAAGACACCTCCTGTTCCCTGCTCCCTTCCCTTTCAGAGTAAAAAGTTCTTGGTGAAATATTTTTCCAGCTCAGGCATTTTGGATTAATAGATAACTCATCTGCCGCATTCTTCTCTGATGAGTCAAAGACCCCAGACCTGGGTGGTTAGGTTTAGTAAACTGAAGGGCGATGTGGATACGGGAAGCAGCATAAGCGTATAAACCCTTGCAATGCACCAAATGATCATTGAGGCTCTTCATGAAACTGACTTCTGAGCTTATTTTTACGTGGTGCGTAAATGTTGCGACTTCTCCGAGTGTTGGTTTGAGAAAGACAAAATTCAGATAATAGAGGAGGTACCACCAGAACAAACTTTTCAACTTTTTGGTAGTTGTGAGGCATTTGTGGTATCCTATTAATAACACGGGCGCCTGCAGTTACATTATCTGGAGTTTTAAACATTTTATGCCTCCTTTTTAAGACCCTACATAGCTGAGTTATTAAACATTCTTAAAAGAAATGTAGAGTGTAGATGGAAGAAAGTATGCATCTTGCTATGACCTTGAAACATTCTTACAGGTATCACATTTCCTAATAAGTAAGATTAACAAAGAGGAAACTGATTTTAAAGGACAAGATGTTGAGGTTATTAGATACTGTGGTTGTGTGCAAACTAAAATTCTGATAGTTAAACTAGAGGTGGGGGCTTTAATGCACATAAGCCCTCAGCACATTGTCTGTTATAAAATGGGAGCTATTTAACGGAGAAAAAGGAGAGACTCAGAAAGATGAGAGACTTAAAACCTTGGATAACGATGTAAAATGATTTTACTCAACTCAGTTGTGTTAGTAGTGCAACCTAGATGAATTGCGGTAAGCCAAAAATTGTCTCACCTGAGGAAACTTTCTATTTTTTATTATAAACCGTTTCCAAATGTGCAATTTACATACTTGTTTCTAACTGCAAGCGAGGGAATACTACTGTAAACTTGAATTGCAAGTTCTGTTTTATTGACCCTTCGTCGGCTTCTTTGCTGTTTTTCCCACCACTGAAGTAATTTTTGAGTGTTTGCTTTAAGGAACTGCTGCACTTAATTACTTAACATACTAAGATAATACTAAAGAAATCTTTCAGTTAGACTGGCAAACCTGTTTTCTTTTAAGGGTAAAATTATATACTATGAAAACACCTCCCTCCCCTCACCCAATTGAGAAATTGTCACTGGAAATGTTAATCTGGCAAAACAAGATTTTTGTTGTTATTAGGTAATGAGAGATTTCAGTGTCTGGAAACCATAATCTACTTAATTTGATAAGATTAGGTAAAGACACATTTTTCTGCCTGACCCATCTCAGATGAACCAACCCAAGACTGAGGTGTTTGCCTTGTTCCTAGGTACCTTAAACCTTAAGAGTGTGGGATTGCTTGTGATAATAAAGTTACAGATGTGGTGATACAGTAGTCACTGCCTCTTACCTCTTTCTGTTGTCCTGACAGTGTTGATTTTTACTTCTTGCATCTACCTGGAGAAGTATCAGTAGTTTCAGTAAACCTTTTAAAAAAAAAAAACCCCAAAGGACAGGGAGGTCTCAACTGAAGTTGTACAATATATCTGAAAACCACAAGTAAAGTAAGTATGGTATTTGGTGAGTCTCACCAATGTTCTTGACTGTCTACAGAAACCACCATATTTTGGATCCTTTCCCTGCCCACCCAGGGATCAGCAATTTGTTCTCAAACATATTTAAGAGCCTTCCTGAGAATTTCAGTAAACAGAACACACACATATAAAAGGCATATGCCCATAATGACGAGAAGAAAAAATGTTTCCTAGTTTCTGGAGACCATGATGTGGAAAAAGTTCAATCATCATTAAGAGAAAAATAGCTCATTTCATACATCCTTGGGGTGATTTAGGCTTTCTCCTACCACACTATAGAATCAGAGGTTTGTTTTTTTCCTTTTTTTGAGTTGCTTTATTCTTCAGTGCATTTTAATTTTACCCTTGTTTAAGAGCTTATAAAGCATCTTCTGAATCAGTAATGCTAAAACACCTACTTGCTTTCAGGTTGTATAGAATGAATGGTTTGGGATTTAAAATTTTTACAGCTTTTAAGGGTTGGATGTTTTTGAGAACTTGGCCAGGACATGGACTTCTGCTTTGGATGGTACTTAAAACTTTGAGGGAAAACAATTTTAAGATTTTGGCTAGTCAGCCATGTAAGATATAACACATCTGGCATTCTGGCTTCCCGTATGTGCTCCCGTGCAAGTTGCCCCTGTAAGAAAATATCAGTTGTCAAGTCTTCATGGCATCTGAGACTTACAGGTTTGTGTGTGTAGAAGGCCAGTTGATCATTTCTTGACATCATTTTGCAAATAATAAAATCCTAGAATTCTTTAGTTTTGAACTAAATGATGCTCTTAAAACACTTGGCAGTTTGTCCTTGTTAAATTTAACAAATAAAATTTTTGTATCAGTTTCGTATCTGGAAATCTTTTTAGATAGAAATAACTTATTTTTTGAATTTGTAGGGGAAATTTCTTTTGTGGAAATCAGCTGTAATTTGGTTTTAAACTTTGTCATTGGTGTGATGACAAATCATTTTTAAAAGATGTTTTATATTGAGGCACCAGTGTCCGTAATTGGCACCTTAAATTGCTTTTACTGAACTTTTAAGTACTTAAAACTAAAAAAGCAATTGGTAAAATATTGAATCAAAAAGATGTGTGGCAGATGTTGGCAGCAGAAATCAAAGTCAGTTCTTTTAAAAAATTAGCATGAGCCTCTCTTTGACTTATATTTTTAAAGTGCTTATTAGTAGTTTTGTTGAAAGACTGGGATCATGAAGAAAATTCTTAAGAGTTTGCACTGAGAAAGGACCCCACGTTGGTTTGTGGCAATCTCATTCACGTTTTCCTTGAGTATTAAGATTAATCAACATTACGATTTGGGGAAAGGACAGTGGTTTTGTACAGTCTAACCAAGTTTTGGAGTCTTAATCCAAATCAAAGATTGGTGACAGTGTTTTGGGTGAAAATGTGGGTGGCTGCATAGTAAAATGATGCTGGGAGGTCACTGCAAATATGACAAGCACCAATTGTTGCTTTTCCAGTAGTGACTTTAAAATTTCTCTGATAATAATCGTATGTTACATGCAGTCTTTGTTTCCACTGTCACTTGTTTGTTGAGTGTGGCTGGTTTGGGTGGGGTTTGTTTTAGAGATACTTTCATTTTTATAATTCCATATTTTCAATTTGAGAACAAAAATGTTAAATTTTAATGATGGGGGTTGACGTGGGAACGCTTGGTGTACTTTTTGACAGTGACATAAAATGATGGACTTCTTTGAAGGACTGCTACGCTATATATCAAAGTGTGTTCAAAACCTTTGACTTATTTTTAGGAATTTTCCATGTGGAAATAATGAATGTACAGAAACTTATAGGAATGATTATTACAGTTACACTTTTTACTGTCATAACTATGTATGTCTAGCATTGGAAAATTACTAAGTAAGTCATCCCCTGGCAGAGAATACTACACAGTCGCCAGAAGCCATGTTTTTTTTTTTTTTAAAGATTTATTTATTTATTTGTACAGAACTGGGGTACAGGCCAGAGGTGCAGGGCTGGTGAGAGGATTCACCAGAGACAGAGAGGGAAGCAGAACAGGCAGATTGACGAAGTACACTGCTGAGGGGAGCAACGGGAGGGTCAGGAGAGGGCTGCCTCGCCATGTGGTTGCCTCCGGGGCAGGCGGGAATCGAACTCATGCGGAAGTGGCTTTAGTTTCTTAGTGCAGTGCTTTAACCCGCTGCACCATCAGGGAGGGCCCCAAAAGCCATGTTTTTAAAGAAACATTTTTGGTGGGATAAAGCAACAAATTCTCACATTTCTAGAGAAATGTGGAATTCAGGTGTTGGCATGGCCACATTCCCTCTGACATTTATAATACTTATTTGATTTTTAAATGTACTACAGTTCAAATACTAATTATTTTATTGGTGTATTATAATTACTTGCTGATATGTTTGCTTCGAAAATTTAAAAACGTCAATGAGACTATTAAATAATCTTTTCCCCTGAGTTCATTATCATCCCTTGTTTATCTGTAGGTGTTACAGAATTTTTGGCTTGGTCAAGTTTTGCTCACTTACCTTGCTCTACAGGAATTGAGTCTCATCCATTCCTCATGGTCTTCATAAATCTTGTCTTACTCCTTTATGCAGGCTCTCTTTAGTGATAGTTAGCTGCTGTCCTTGTTCTAATATGCTTTCTCAGCCCATCTAGATGTCATACTGCTAGAGCCTCAGTTCCTTTAGCATTACTTTCATTGTGGAGAACAAAGTCCAAAGTGGACATTTGAGAGTGTGCTAATATACCTCTATGCTTCACAAACCGTTTTTCAACCACCTTGTCCATCTTGATCTAGTCTGAGCTGCTTTTAAGGCAGGAGTCAAGTTTCACCTTATATTGCAGGATCCTCTCACCTGAATGTCAGATCCCAGACACAGAATTACCCTCAGAATTCAGTTGAAGTTACTGTTAAATTTCATTCAACAGGACATTACTTTCTGTACCATCTTATTACTTTGTTTCTAATCCTCAGTGTCTACCAAAAGTCAGTTTTCTGACACTAGGTAAAGGCCGTGCACACAAACTTACAGAATTGCTATAAATACACAACTTACAGATCTACATGAGGTAACCTTACTGGTAAGGTTGGTGATGATGAACATGTAAGCTATTAAATAGCCACTTATTTAATATTGACGTTTTAGAGAAAACATGGATTACCCAGCTGGGAAATGACTCTGCATTTTCACCTTGAGCATACCTGGTCTATCAGACAGCCACTGTCCAGGTGGCCTGCTCTTTCTGAGGTGCAATTGGGTTGTCACCGTTTCAATTTGGTTTCTCCTGTGGAACTCAATTTGACCTTTGGACATGGACTTCCAGAAAAGTTTTGGGTAGGTGGAAGAGCACGGAGCTCCTGTGTTCCCAAACAAGCCTGCTCTGTGTGACAGCCACTCTGGAATGTTTGTGTTCAGTTTCATTTGGCACCTTACTGTCTGCCTGGGGGTAGGGGAAAGGGAATGCAAATGTTCCTCTTGAACATTGCTTTGGTCAAAGAGAATGAGGGGAATGAACCTTAATAGGTATAGCAAAAGCGACTCAATGGCTCAATGGCCTTGAGATATCTGGGATTGGGTATTTAGGTGGATACTATGTTGACAGGAGGATGTCATCTTATGATGGGGTGACCCTTTTGCTATTGGGGGGGTGGGTAACTTAGGTGTTACCGTCTTTTAAGTGTACTGGATATCATTTGAAATAATTTGAAACAGCTTTCATTCCCTTGTGTGTGTTTGTAAGAGTAGGGGGAGGTCCTTGACTGCATACTCTAGTGTAAACTTGTACACATGTACCTTTCCTTGCCAGATAAAGTTGCTCAGTTATTTTTGCTGATAACCAGCGACCTCCCCCCCCACCGCAGTGGAAATACTTGATCCATTCACTCAAGAAGCATTACAAACTTTATTATTGAACGTGTATTACTTTACTTCATCCTCCTCACAGCTGATGTAGATATTACCATAATGATGAACCACACTTTATAGGAGCCATACGAGTCAGTGTTGAGTAATGAGCCAGCTGTGCAGTTGGTGGGGTGCTAAGATCTGTGAGTGGTTTCTCCCACTTGAGTGGTGGCTGCTGTTTGTAAACAGACAGGTATAATAAAACCCCCTGTAAAAATGGAGGTAGTAGTTTGACTTAAGAATACTGTCAACACTGACAGGAAGAGGAAACAGTAAAGGGACTGTGTTGAAACTTTTTTGAAAATAAGTAAGACATTTGAGCTAAGTCTCCCTTAAGATCTTTGCCAAATGGGAGAGGGTTGGGCAGTGGGGAAGATACAAGAATTAGAAGGAACTATCTTTTGGGGCACTGATAAACAAAAGTAACAAAAGTCTAACAGAGAAAGAAAGGGTGAGAGGGAGGCATTTGCACAGAAGTCCGGGAGCTTTCCTTCCATTCTAGGGAATCAGACTCTGCCTGCAATAGGTGGCTGTGCAGCAGGGAGGTGGCTTTCTAGAATGTTGCAGTGAGAAAAGGAGAGGTGGCCAGGTTGGGAAGCATGGTGGAGATACTTAGTGAGGCTGGTGCAGTACTGAAAGTCTTAGTCGCAGAGCGAGGCAGTGGCTGGCAGTGCAATTGAGGCAGACAAGAGGTGCTCTCACCTTGCTTAACTGTATGGGAGAGGACCGGGAATTTGATCCTGGAGCCTTTGGGTTCTCTTCCGCATGTCTAGCTACATGTGGATATGTTTATAGGAACAGAAAATGGAGGCCAAAAGGGTAAGAAGTAAAAACAACTAGGAGGTAAAGATGTTGGATTTGAGACGTAGAGGGATAAGTCTGATCTTGAAATGAGACTTTTGTATAAGTATCACAGTAACCCATTGGGCCACTGGAGCGCTTCTGAAATGTGACTTTTGGAACAGTTCAAGAATCTGTAGCTAGCTAGTTTTTGAAAAGGTAAGATGGGTAATGTGAATGAGCTGAAAAAACGGAAGAGGCCTGAGTCTAGCTCCTAGGAAGCTGTGTAATGGTGGGCAACAGAGTAGAAATAGAAATTACTTAAAACTTGAAGCTACATAAAAAATGAGGTGGGATGGAAAGAGAACTGGAAATTCTCCGGTCAAAGGGAAGCTCATTTTAAAATAGCATTTCTTAAGTTAGGACCATAAACATGTATTGTATAATCTGCCTACTCATGTAATAATGTTTGGGGTACCTATTCCATTTGAAAACCTGAGTTGGATCTTAGAGAAACTTCTATGTATATACACATCCACACACTCCTACATTTTTTCTGGAAACAATTTTCTTCAAAAATTGGTAGTTAATGCTCAGGTTTTCCATTTTCCTTCACCCAACCTGTTACAACTACATGGGAAGGTCACTAGCATAAAATTTGCAGGTAGGTTTGGAAAGTAAAAGTGATAAAAGTGAAGGCCTTCAGAGGCTGGAGTGTTTTGATAAGGAAAAATTACCTAAAGTTGCTTTATTCTTTCTTGACTTTATTTGGGGGGTTATGGAAGCAGAATGACCCATTCGTATTATCAGTGTATTCCTTTTCTAAAAGTTTGCTGTGTTTGCTGCTCACAGCTTAATTGTGAAAGAAAAAAAAAAAGTCTAGGAACTTAGTAAAATAGGAGCTTGCATTTGTATTTCTTATGGGTTTTAACCCTGCTGCATCTATTATGATGCGTATTATGTAGAATACCAGAGGAAAGAAGGAAATGGCAGTAATAAATGCCAAGCACTCCAGGAAGATATTTCCAAATTCCAGGCTGTAATACAGTATTGTTAAACAAATTTAAAAAGTGCAAAGGGAATGCTGAAGCACTTATTAGCTAAATCGTTTGGCCAAGATTTGCAAAGGTATGAAAAATGTGGGAGTCTCAAAACTGAGGCACATCACACCTGACAGAAGTAACTTAAGAGTTAAGTTTCTCACTTAATTCTCTTGATGTTTTTTAAAATATGACATTCCTTTTCTCTTCCTGAATTCTTGAGTCACCAGGTAGCTAGATAAGCTGGCTGGTGGCCAACATTATCCTAGGAGAAATCCTAGAGACTAGTTTTTTTCCCCCTTGAATCCCCAGTATCCTGTTTTGTGAGAATTTCTCTTTAAGTCCCGGCTCTCCCTCCTCCCATAGGAGGGATAGGCAAGGCCTCCTGAGAGAAGGTATAGCACAGAAAGTGCTATCTTATTACAGAAGTACCAGAATTTCCTTTGTTCTGGGAGGGGAAGTGCTACAAAGTGTAATTACTTTCCCCAGCATGTGTGATTTACAGGACTTTAAAATGTGCGAGTTTCCAAAGAGTCATCCTTTTTAAAATACAGTATCCCTGAAGCCAGCAGGATGTGATTTGGGGTGGGGAGGGACACACGTGCACTTCCGTCCTGCCTGCTTAGGGACACTGAAGACAGCTGGTCATTCATTGCCTTGCAGGACCTTGCTTTATCAGTAGAAGAACCAGCATAATGTTGGAGTCCAGTCAGCAACTGCTGGCCAGGCCTTCAGTGTTAGGATTTTGCTTTCTTCCTTGCCGCTTTTCTATACCAGTTCCTTTTCCAAAATGACCTCTACTCATTTTCTCAGTCATGAGCAAAAGAGTCGTCTGCACCAAGGGGAAACCACTTTTGCAGGAAAATTCCTGTTCAATTTTAACTTTAAAAAAAGATGTATAAGAAAATTGGGAGACCTGGAGATCATAAAAATCTTGAATATTAGACCTACCAAAACTTATACTTAATAGGTTTTTATTTTGCTACCTTAGTTCACTAAGCATTTACTGAAGCTGTCTACTGTTGCAAATATTTCAGTTTTAACAAACCAAATGAAGTGATAGCCTGTGTTTAAGGGTAAGAAAACTGAAGCTGTGCTAGATTAAGTAATTTGTCTGAGGCTTTACAGCTGATGGGTAGGAGCTTAAAATTCCTGTTGTGGTGCATGAGGTCCATGTGATGTGGGCCCTGCCGGTCCTGACCTCATCTGCTGGGAATCACATCACCATTGATTATCAGCAGTTTGGACCTAATTAAGATCTCTCCAACTTGCCACACTCGTTTCTGCTCGTGGACCTTTGTGCATGCTTTGTTTGCCTAGGTACATAATTGACCTCACTCATTTAAGTCTTAGTTCAGATCTTACTCAAAGGGACTTTTGACCTCCAAATTTAAGGTAGCTCCATGTTCCCATCCATCTGTCATCACATCCCTTTTATTTTCCAGACAGTAATATACTTTTTAGTCACTGATGTTACCTGGTATGCTTAACTTTTCTTGCTCTCCTGGAACGTTAATACTTGGCAGCAAAGATCTTTGTCTTGTTTAAGACTGCAACTCCCAATGCCTAGAACAAAGCTTGGAATTGCTGGGTAAATTTATTAGGTAAATAACTGGAATACAAAACAGCCTGCTGAACTCTGAAACCTCTACAACATTATTAGAAGACTTTCCAGCAGTTTTCAGATTTAATTTTAATTATTGTTCCTTCAAGATGGTTATTTCTGGATCCCCATATTCACTTCATTGTGTTGGATAGTATATTTACCACATACTTTTTAAGTCAAATATTTTGAATGATAAGTGATCTCATTCATGGTGGAGGAATAGTTTTTTTTTTTTTATACATAATACTTTTTTCCTTTGTTCAGTTAGAATGGCAATCCTAGTGCACAGTTCTCCAGGACCACAAGTGAAATGTAGGCTGGCATGGAGTGACCCATAGGAGAAGGCCTGATGAGTTGATTCTCCTGTTTTGCAGAGGTGTATTGGGCTCTAGAGGGTTCCTACTCATTAACTCGGGTGGAACTGATTTGGAGATAGATTCAGCACTGTTAAAGCTCTTTGATTAGTCAGTCTAGTCTCAAGCTCCATGCTTTTTCCCTTTGGCCTGTAGTTCAGGAGAATGCAGGCATTAGTTAGCTGCTTGGATCCAGGCTTTTAAAACCACCTGTAAGGTAGCCAGGAGGACCGAGTGTCTAATCTGGATGTTGTGAACCCTGGTGGAGGCATCTCACAACTACAATTTATACCTGAATTCAAGCCTTGCAGACTCAGGAGCTGTTTGTATTCATTGTAAAGCAAACTGATGACACTCTGGGTGAAAAGAAATGTAAATCGTCATTTGGGCACCAGACTTGCAAGTGGCCCCGTTGTAATTGAACTCACTAATGCACTCATGGAAATAAGGCTTGTTGGATCCTCTTATGGCACTGAAGTCCATAATACTTGCCCAAACTTACAAAAATTGATCATCATCCATTGTCGGATAGTCTTGGGAATCCATCCTTACAATAGTCTGCTATTGACCACATCGTAGATACTTTTCCCTTTTTTATTTTAAAATCTTTTTGGCTCATTTTCTTTTCTATGGGGCTAGGGCAAGTTATTTAAGCTGCTTGTTTTTGTTTCCCTAACTCAAATGTGGGACCTGGACAGGCAACGCCTGCTGTGCATTAAAAAAGCACTAGCTCCACTCCCATTTTCCCACTTCAGCCCACTTTCCATTTCCCCATTGTGATACCAGGGCTGTGGTGGCACGCCTTCAGACATCTGGGGTGGGGAAGGGAGCTGGGGGGGAGGGGTTATGGTTTTAAGCCTGAAATTTGTTTTGTTTTTGTTTTTGACTAAGAAAAATCAATGCTTCTCCTTGAGAAATGGGTGGGAGTTTCTGGGTGTGAGCTAATGGCAGGAAATGACCCTCTCTAAACAAAAGGACTCTTTAAGGCCCATCCTGAGTCTTTGTGTTTTGAGGAGGGGCTATGCAGAAAACCAGAGCTAGGAAATTAAACTGCATTAGAGGGGGAGGGGAGAAAGGAGGTAATTTCCACCCAACTGCTCTCCCTGGTGCCCTTCTGCACCCAATGCAGTGCACCCTGAAGTTTAACTTACAGGGAGAGTGGGTAGTTTCATACTCCCGGGAGGCAAGAGGTTGGCCGGAATGAAACCCTGTGTGACATTCAGTTTAACCCAGGCTTTCCAGTTTTTCTTGAAAAACTAGGCATTCACAAAATGCACATAGTTAATACAAAATGGGGAAAGCCACAGAAAATTTTGTATGCTCTTTGTCTTCATAAGTAAAAGTTGGGGTGCTAATATTTGTTAATCACCTTGTGAAGAAGCCAAAGATTTGAATTATTATGAACAAAAAGCAAAAGCTGTTTTATATTCCCCCCCCAATCTTGAATTGGACCCAGTATTACAGTTGGTGACTTCTGCTTATTTGCAAACACTTGCATTTGTAGTTAGCATTGCTGATAGCAAACATATGTGAAGAAATGTCAGGTGGTACTCCAGCTTTGAATTTGCCTCTTTAAAGTGATTGTTATATCAGTATTTGTATAGCAGACCCTGCATTTTATTAATAGGAAAGTAGGGCTTATCAAAATTATTTGGCTTTTACATATTCTTGCTGACCTAGCAGCAATGCATTTCTTTTAGGCATGCCATTTTTTCTCCCAGAAATATAAATCTTCACACTAATAATTAGAAACAGGTTTTATTGAAAATGGTTTTGTGGTTTACTTAATTTTCAGAATGTTGTTTAGAAAATGACAAACATCTTTCCAGTGAGAAAAACTCTTACGCCACTAACTTTAGGCTTTATATTAACTCTATTTTTAGAAAGGCCTGCTGTGAGTTGGGGAGAACTGTGTGATGGTGGTAGAGAGATGGTTTGCTTACTCTATATAGCGGTTCCTGAACAGAATTGCAGAGATTTAATATTGAAGTTGCCTCTCATCCTATTAAAGGGTTTTGTTAGTATATTAAGTATACTGGAAGAGCATCTTAAATATGAATGGCGGTGAGGGGCTTGGTGGCTGTAGCATTACTTAGAAGATGACTTACAAAGGAAAAGCTGTTTCTACTGAAAAAAATTCTAGTGTCCAATGTATTGATAAGTTTTTTTTTATTTTCTTAATGTATAAACTGAAAAAGTTACTGGTGTCTGACAAACCTGGATATATATTGACAGATTTGTTTGGAGGCACTTAGATATTCATTTGGCATGCTTTTGTTTTTAATGTATCAGTTCTTCACCAATTAATGTCTATGGTCACATCACTTGTATTTTTAGAAAGAAACCTACTACTGTGATAATCCATAATTACAATTCAGTCTACATTTAAAGTGCTTATACATAGATGGCACTGATATTCTTTGCATTAAGAGCTGCCTCAGCTTTCCAGGCATTCCCAACTGGCCTACCATATGTAAGCCTTTGGGTGGTTTAGAAGGATTGAGGAATGGAGTCTTACCTGATTTTATTGGGTGGAGAAAATGCTTTTTGTGTGGACTCTTCACATTTGCAGAACTAAAAACGCTCTGATCAGAAATATTTGACCATTCTCCTCACATATTCTTGGATGATCAGAGGAAAGTGTCTTGCCCTTGCAAGACCAAAATCTGTTGCCTTTTGGTCGTAGTGTACGCAACCTGTTGACTGTGTCTTTAAAAAAAGTCAATAAGGAGGGAGCAAAGATTCCTTGGGATATGGTGAGTTTCTGGAGGGACAAAAATAGACACTTTAAAACATTAACCATCCCTTTACAATTGAGATAAAAAAATGTACAAAATGATGTAAAAATAAACTTATTTTTTAAAAAAACCACCCTTTACTCTCCTTTCTAAGGAACCCCACAGGTCTTTAGTCAATATGAAAATTACTCTTAATTTTTATTGTTGTAAATCAGTGGGTCATGTTATACAGAGAAATTATTGGTATGTGTTTATCCTAAAGTAGGTGGAAAAGTGTTCTTCCTTGCTCATGAATGTAGTCAACCCAGGCAAAGTTCAGTGCTGGAGATCCAGGCAGAGATAGCATGTATTCGTTCCGCTGCTCTCCGAAATCTCCACACAACTAACTAGGATTTTATTTTCCGTGTTGTAATTGCGGGGAGAGGATGTCCTTCATGTCTAGTACAGAAAACCAGCCAAAATCTCCAGGTATGGCAGTTAATAAGGTGGAATTTGGAACAGTCAGATGTATCTATTGGATAATTTCATTAATGGCTCTTAAATACTGAACCAAGTGGTACTCACTTGTATGGCGTTTCTTTACAGATAGAATTGGAGTGTTACATGGTGAGCAGCAGGGCCAATTTGAGTGGGTCTAGATTGAAGGAACCTCTCTAATATTGGGTTAACTCCCTCAAGTCCTGTTAGGAGTATTGCTTTCTTCTTGGGGTTTTGCTCCCCTCCATCACTTATGTCTTTATAGGCTCTGTATTTTTCACACATGCTGGGGTTATATCACCCCATACCTATTTACTTTTTCAAGGATTTCTAGGGGTAACTTAAACCTTTCGAACGTTCCAAGTAAGTAGCATCTGGAAAATGGTCATCTGAGGCTACACCCCAGTATCCCCACACTTGACCTTCATCACCATAGAAATGGTGACCAAAAATGAAAGGGGGATTATAGGGGTAAGGGGATGTCCTAAAACAAACTACAAACTCAGGTTCTGTGGACTCTACCCCCACCCCAGGCCAAAGAGATATTAGGCACCAAGGACTGCAAATCCCATAATGTCATCTACTGGGGAGAATTGTTGGGAAGTAAGAGTGCAGTTAAGCAGCCAGTCTTGGTATATAACCAGACATGTGGGTCTTGGGGTGGCTTTTTTTAAGTAGGCCTTCTGCATGCTATTGGGGTCCCAGCTCAGCAGAACTGGTAGGACATACTCACCAATTTATCTGTTTCCCCTTTTTGTAAATAAACCCTTTATTAACTTTGTTGTGTGTGTGTGTCTGTATTGAGTCTATAAATTCTTTTAAAGCATTTCACACTGGGGTTGCCCTGTGACAATTGAAATCATTCCTTGGAACACCTGCCATAATAAATACCTTCCTTTCCATCCCTACTGGATTAATTTGCAGACATCAGAATTAGAGATTTTCTCTCAGAGGTGAAAGGTAAGCATATTGTCATCTTAAAGTCTTGAGGTTATTTCCTTTACTTTAGTGAGCGCTCTAGGATATTAATGTAAATTCTTGTATTACCAGTAACATCCACTGGTCCTCCAGCAACAAAGTTTCAGATTTTCTCCTGGGAAAGTTTTTGCATATTTTAAATCCTATTATGTACTTAATTCTGTTGGTCACTTCTCCCCACATTTCTCAAAGGAGGAGTAATAATGTATTACTTGGGTTTTAGAGATTAAAATTAAATAATAATTGAATCTGTTGGTCTTCAATTTGCTTTTTAGGAAACTACTAAGATTCCTAAGTCACTTGTTCACATTATGTCCAAGTTGCTTTTTACTATTTTTTTCTTTAAAAAAAAAAAAAAAAAAACTATCTTTAACAAATTCACCTACATATGCCCTCCCCTGCTGCTTCTTAGAAAACACAGGTAAGAAAAACTACTTTTCCTTGCTGACATCTTTACATGTCAGTGGATACATAGTGTAACTTCATTTTATTTCTTTATACATGCCATAGTCAGGATATGCTGTGTATGTTTAAGCGATTCTTTTTGTAAGCATGGTGTTTGTTTCTAGCTTTGTGATATTAAATAGTATAGCCTGTCCTAGCTAAACTGTTCACACCTTTAGTGATTTCCTTAGTTTAAGCTCTTAAAAGTGGAATTCTTGGGTCAGAGGGCTTACATTCAATTTTTAATGTATATTGCCAAAGTCTCTCCTCTAGAAACACTGTAAAAACTAACTCCCACCAGAGTATCATCAACAGGCCCATTTTCCTTCATCCATTTTAAAATGTTAACAAAGATTCCTTTTTTTGCAATCCTGCTTTTCACATTTGTGTGTTGTATCTGTGACTCATGAGTATTGCAGCAGTATAACATGTATTAGTTTCTAAAACCCCATTTCAAAACCTCACCCAGTTATTTCAGGTGCTACTGTGGACACTAAAATTCTTAGACAACTTCTGGACAAAGTCATTCTTGAGTTCGTGAGCACAGTGAAGTGTTGTGGTTTTACATGTTAAGTCTTTAATGTATTTTATTAGAGAGTGAACTTTTGAAGCCCGCACTTTGGGCATTCCATGTGCACGTATAGAATTTCATCACTCATTATTTCCAACATTGTGAAACATTAACAGGTGAAACATTAACACTGCTAAATTATTGCGAGATGCACCCTTATTTCAGAGATTACATTGTGGAAATGTGGTTATGTCCCACTCAGCTTTTCTGGATCCATGATGGCTTGCCTTCAAGGAGAGGTTGGAGCTAATTATTGGACATTTGGTCAGTGTAACATTGGTTTTGGTGAGTCACTCAATCTCCTTGAAAGAACTCTTATAGATAGTTAAAAACCACTATCTACAGTTTTATATAAAAACAATGCCTTTTCTTTGGTGTGGCTATGTAGTCCACTAGTGAACATGTTCCTCAATTGAGGGACTCCAGTCTAGAAGCTGCTACAGGTTTTCTTTAGTCTGGGCCTGCAGGGAGAGAGGTGGGGAATTTTTTTATAACAGTTTATTTTTATATCATTTTGTACATTTTTTTTTTCATCTCAATTGTAATTCCCGTGGGTTTCCCATCACCGAGTCACCCGTGAGCCATCACCATAGTCCCATGCACTTCCCTCCCCACTGAGGGGGGCATTCTTAACCTCCCCAGAGTAGCTGCTACCCTGGGGGTGCCCACAGCACACCAAGAGGTGAGTATGAGGAGTGAAGCTCATGTGGACAGGACAATCACTGTTAACCTCAACCCAAAAGGCCTTTTTAATTGTTAGCAGACCATTCTTGTAGTATACACACCCTCCGCAAAGCCTACACACATGTTCTTGGAGTGTGATTCTGGGAAATAAGCAGATGTAATGGAAACCTTAGTCTTGACTCATCCCTGACTTACATACAGATGGAATTTGCATCTCATTTAATACATAATCTGACAGGATTTCAGGGTAAATTCCCACTGAGGTCACAGAATAACTGAATTCATGTGCATGTGGCACTTAAACTGGAAGCTCTCTTGTAAATAAAAACATGCCTTTCTTGAGTCCTTAATTATGGTTGACAGATGGTAAAGGAATTGAAGAGAACATTGATTTAGTGGTAAAGAGGTCTGACTCCCCTGGTCATTGGTACTTGTTGAAGACAGGCTGAGGACCAGGAATCGTCCTGGCTACAAGTGGGACATACATGTTTTTCTGGCCACTTAGTTATATCCATTCCAACATAGAGAAAAAGGGGGAAAAGAGTTCCTAAATCAACAGCCTTGTGTAAAACAGATGGAGAGAACTCAGAAATCAAAAACAATCTCAGGGTGGATGAGAATACAACAGGCTTTGTGGAAGACATGAGGCCTTGAGGAACTAGTGGTTAGTGGGGTAGGCCAGTTTTGCTATTATGAAGATTTGGAAATAAAAAGGAATGTGGTGGCATAGTGATACTATACGGAGATCTATTCATTTTTAATGAATGAGTAGATTTGAGTACATTTTAAAGGATTTTTATTTGTCGTTTGTCTTTGGTTCCCAAACCTGGACTGTTGATGAGGAGATAGATGACAACCTACAGAAGGTGTGAATGCGCTTAGCCTTTTTTTTTTTTTTAAACGAGGCTGTGTAAGTTGTTCACAAGATCACATTGGGGGAAAAAGTTTACTTTTTGACTATTGCCCTCATTTAATGAAGCCATTTACTCCATTACTACCTCTGTTTCTTTGCTTCTCCCTAATAGCAAGCTGTTCAATTAGTCATGGTGGCTCTTAGCTCTAGAAATGGAAATAAACTCCTGGGTGATAGTCATAACAAGACACTAAATTACTGTATTAGGTCCTCTCGATACAATGGAGAGCAAATAGACATTGTTCTTCACCTTCCTGGAACTTAGTGTGGTGGGAAATTGTATATTAAATATAAGAATAAATGAGGGGCCTCCCTGGTGGCACAGTGGGTTAAGACTCGGCACTGTGAAGCAATCTGTAGCCGCTTCAGCACTTCACCAGTTCGATCCCATGGCCAGGGAGGTGACCCACATGGCACAGCAGACCTCCTGTCTCACCCACTGCTCCCCATAGCAGTGTATTTCAGTCAATCCACCTGTTCTGTTACCTGCTTACTCTAGTGAATCCTCTCATCCCCCGCACTCTCCCCCCATCTCTGCCCTACTTCCCAGCTCTTGTATGCATGAATAAATCAGTCTTTAAAAAAAAAACTACATACTGATAACACATATGAAGAAAAAGCGTAGGTGGTACAAGAACTATAGCTTTTAGTAACAGGGACTTAGTTTTCTTGGTCCAGGCATAGTTCACATCACTTTGTGTTCGTTAAATTATGTAGTTCTCATGCTACCAGGTAGCTGCTGATCATCATTATTCCTAATGTACAGGAGGAACTGAAGCTCACAGAGTTCTGTAACTTTAGGCCCCAGCTAGTAAATAGCAGAGTCTGGATTTGAATCTGGGTGGTTCAAAATCTGTCATCTCATACTGCCAGTGGAGTACTCTTTTCTTAAGTGGAGTGTATTTCAAGCAGATCAAGGGGTCTTTTGAGCCTAGTACCTCTCAGACTCTTGCCTTCATAGGAGAGAGGAATGTGAGCTATGCTGCTTGCGTAAGCACTCAGTGATCATCAGTGTGGCAACTCCTTTTCAAGGAGGTGAGTCACCCAGTTTTATATAGCGTCTCCAGTTTCAGAAAATCTGGGTGACCTTTGACAATCACAAGTCTAATCTTTCCCACCTTTTCCATCCCACCTGTCGGACTCTAAATTAGTCCCTTGGGGCAATTGACTTTCTCTCACCTTTAGCCCATGTAATAATAGTGGCAGATTATTAAAAGGTGTTACTCCCCGTAAATCACCTAGCTCCCCCCAAAATTCAGATGCTCTTTGATCAGAGGATCCTGTGTTTGTGAAAGTGCTGTGAAGACTGAGCACTCTCTATTACTCCTATGACAATGGGTACGATCTAGATTTCTTGAGCTGACATTAAAGATGTCCATGACCACCCCTTCCTTCTGTTCCCAATTTGGTATCTGCCATCTGCTACTGAGTACTGTCTCCTTTAACTCCACCCCAGTAACTGAGCTGTTGATGGTTATTATCACTTTTAAAAAGTAGCTTGAATAATTCCCATTTAAAGTTTAAATGGGAATTATTCAAGCTAATTCCGTGGGGTTTTTTGTGTATTGAGTAAAATAATATCCATCATGATTACTGTTCTAGAACATTTTGCAGCCAGCCTCACCTCCCTACCCGAAAAAACTACTATACTTCTTTTCAGTCCCTTTCAGCTAAGACATTTTTATCTTTGTGGATTTGCCTATAGTAGACATTTTATACAAATAGATTAAGAAAATATGACCTTTGTGTCTGGTCTATTTCACTTAGTATAGAGTTTTTCAAGGTTTGCCTATGGTGTAGCTTCAATTTGTACTTTGTTTCCTTCATGACTAATACTGCACTGGATAGATATCATATATGTACTGTTTATCCAGCTGTCATTTGATGAACACTTGAGATGTTGCCCCCTTTTGGGTGTCCTGTTCTTAGAAAACATTCCACCTCTAGGCCCCAGTGCTTTGAGTGCTTTCTCCATCCTATGTGCATACATTTTTTTCCCTTCTAGACTTTGTAAGCTTTGCTATTCAACAATCAACTTGTGGGACTTTAACCCCATAGGACTATCATGTCCACCTCTGACTTAGCCCACTAAATATGCTACCCAGACCTTTCTTTAGTTTCAACATGTATATCTTTGATTTTTTTTTAAAGATTTATTTTTATTTATTTGTGCATACAGAACTGGGGTACAGGCCAGAGGCTCAGGGGCAGCGAGAGGCTTCACAAGAGACAGAGTGGGGAACAGAACAGGCAGATCGACGAAGTACACTGCTGAGGGGAGCAGCGGGCAGGTCAGGAGATGTCTGCCACGCCATGTGGTCACCTCCGGGGCAGGCAGGAATCGAACTCATGCAGAAGTGGCTTTAGATTCTCAGTGCTGTGGTTTAACCCGCTGCGCCACCAGGGAGGGCCTGTCTTTGATTTTTTTTTTAAACTTTTCGTTTATGTATATGTACATGCATGTGTTCGTGTGTGGCTGATTTTGTACCAGGCACATAGTGGGCAGTTGGATTAATCAGTGAGCAAAGCTTAGAGCATTGCCATTGTAGGGACATCAGATTGTAGCAGAGCTTAACATATAAATATATAATTAACTGACATATTTCCAGCACCTGGCCACAAGATGTCATACAGTGTAGATTTCTCAATGCACATTATATGAAACTATTACATTGAGACTTTTTTAGTTACTAAAAAAATTTAATGAAACACTAATCCTCTCCAAACTGTATAGGTTGCTGTCTTATTTCTTCCTGGCACTGTAATCACAGCTGCCCTTTGTTCATGAGATAGAAAGGATATTAAGTAGCCTCTTGGAGAATAGAAACCAACTCAGAGAAAGCAAATCTCACATCCTGTTACTTTCATGTCTTTATTCCAGACCTCTGCCAGGGTCTTGCTTCTATCCTAGGCATTTGTTGGAGTCTTAATCTGAGGATTTGTGGAGACCCCATGGTTGGTAGGGGGAAGTGTCTATTCCTTCCTGGCAAAGTTGAGAAATTTCCTTCCTCCTTCCTGTTCATTAATAGGAAAGCATTTATTCAGTTTCTGACAGAATTGTGGTGTGTCTAGACCTAAGCCTGGCACCCAGAGAAACTGGCCAGAGTTCCCCACCTTGCTGACATTAGCTGTATTTTGTCAGGTATCTTTCATCTTCAGTCTCTCTCGGAAATGATAGTAGCATGGCCTCTCTGAGTATCATGAAAACTAGTGAGTTAAAATTTGTTGAGGTCTCTGGAAATGTTAAGTGCTTAGCATTCTTATCTTCTCTGTGAGTACACTTACCTTATAAGGCTGTTTACTGGGCCTGAGTGACTTTTCTGTTGGGGAGTTGGGCCATTCGGTAAGACTACATGGCCAAGGCAGTCATGAACATGTTCTCAGAATGGGCTCAGATTTTAATACTGCGATACCACTTTTTTGCTAATTGTTGTTCTAACACGTACTTTCCATCAGCTTCATTGCATCTATTTTTAGCACTTTGTCCCCTCTGAAAACCAAGTATAGTAAAATCCATTTGAACAAAATGTTCTAAAGTTTAAGTTCTTAAGTTTTCTTTTTCTGGTGAAAGTGAATTTATTTTTCCCAAGATTATCTTTGAAGTGAATTCTTTCTTTAAATGCTGCATTTCAAAGGGAAATGGGCAAAAGATTCTGATAGGGTCAATGAAGGAAAGTGCACAGGTAATCAATATATGTAAGTACAAAAGCCCACTGTTCTATAATAGATTTTTTTTAAACAGTAGTATGTTTGAAAGCCAAATTTAAAGATTTTCTCCTCCTCCAAATTTGGCTATCAGTATAGTGACATGTAGATTTATAGTGTCATAGGTGTTTTGTTTTTTAGTTGGAAGGTCCATCTAAGGCTGTTTAACGTCCTCACTTGAGCAGTGAAGACACCTTAAACCCAAGGTACAATCTGGAGCCCATCCCCTTTATAAGTCGGCTACACTGTTCTTCTTGGCATTGCTCTCTCTGAAAGAGTTCTTCCTGGATCCTCTTGATGTGTAGTAAAATAAACCTTTACGTTTTGAATTTGTCAAATACCCAGAATAATAACCATGGTCAGCCTGCCTCTTACAGTGCTATAAAGGTGAATGCTGTAAAGTTAATCCCAGTCACCTTTTGGAACCAAAAAAGGTCTCAGAGAGGGTAGAAGGTTAGAATATTATTTCTTCAATCTGTATAGACTTCTAGAACTTTTCTGTCATACCTCCCTTTTAAAAAATACCAACAACAGATACTGGGGTTATTGTTAACCTATTTTGGCTCAGTGGGCTACCACCATTTTCATTCATGATACACTTTTGTTTGCCAGGGCAGGTAGGTACCTTGTGAGTAAACATAAATGCTACTTAGAAACAAATATTTTTGGTGAGCTTTGGACTTCTGTTTGTATGAACCTATAATCTATTTATAGGAAATGGTGCCCAGTTGAGGTACTTTGGCCTTAGTAGCTGTGAGAAGTGGGACAAAGTAGGCAGGGTCTGTTGCTGTTCGCTCATTTGATTAGAACAGTATGCTAATAAGCCCAAGGTCACTGAACCATCCCATGCAGCCATCCTCTGCTCTGCCCAGATACCAAAACTTGGCCAGGATACTGGGCAGTGTGTGTCATTGGTCATGAAACTGGGCAGATGGATCACCAGACCCAGAAAGCTAGTACACTATTTGTGGTTCTTTAATTTATGGGGCTGTCACAGAAATTTTGCACAGATTCCTTAAAATTCTTTTGATAACAAAATACAAGTCTTTCAAGGATTCCAGGAAAGAAAGGAAGTAAAGTTTACATGTTATCCCACTACTTACTCTGCTTTGAATTTTCACTATTCTTAGCAGTTTGACTTCTGTGCTAAGATGGGTTTTCCTCCTCTCTGACCCCTCCCCACATTCCCTTCATCTTTTTCATTGGTTTAATCTTAATATGGTAGCATTTTCTAGTGTTTTGTCCTGTCTTCATTTCTCATCTTGCACTTCCACTAATGGTGCCATGCCCATTGTTCCAAACATCTATTCTAAGCTCTAGATTCAAATATCTAAGTGTGTATCCACTTCCAGGTGGGTGTCTCCCCTGTTCTTTATTTTAACTTGTCCAGGTTTCATTATCCCCATCCCAAACCTGCTCCCATAGATTCTGCATCTCTGAAAAAACCGTCACCCAGAAGTCCATTTTTCCCCTTTCTCTCTAACTAGTGCATCTACAAATCCAGCTCACCTTTCCCTGTGCCACAAATTCTTGCCATCGCCTAAGTCCTCATTTCAGGCCACTAGCAAAGCTTTCTGTACTGGCCTTGTAACATCCGTCTCCATTCTTGCCTTCCTGCAGTCCTTGCTTTTTGGGACACAGGCTAGCCTTTAAAAAAACTGAAATATGCTCTGATCTACTTATATTTTCCTCATCTCCTTGCAAGAGAGCTTTATCTGTAATACTTTCTTCTTTCAGACTCTGGGCTTTTGTCACCTCCAGTTTTTTTCACTTCTCTTTATAAGGCATCTGGTAACTCAGTAATTAATTCAGTAAACATTTTTATTGATCATCTACCATGTCAGAGATTCTTAGTCCTGGTGTTACGGGGCAGCCCAGTGTGAACTGAGTTGCCTGTCTGTGGTTCCTCAACCTGTACACTTCAGATTCAGTTGTGGCCCTCCCTGGTGGCGCAGCCAGCTAAAGCACACCACTAAGAAGATTAAGCCACTTCCGCATGAGTTTGATTACCACCTGCCCCAGAGGTGAGCCAAATTGCATGGCAGACCTCTCCTGGCCGGCCCGCTGCTCCCCTCAGCAGTGTACTTCATCTATCTGCCTGTTCTGCTCCCCGCTCTGTCTCTGGTGAAGCCTCTCACCCTCCGCATCTCTGGCCTGTACCCCAGTTCTGTATGAATAAATATTAAAAAAAAAAAGATTCAGTTGTACTGTGGACACACAAAGAAAGGTTTGATAATGGGTTTATTTACAAGGGGAAAGGAAAAGGAACAACTCAGGAAAGGAGAGAAAGAGAGAGAGAGAAATAGAAGTTAACTGGAATGTCCTACCAGCTCTGCTGACCTGGAACTCCAACAATGCACTGAAAGCTCAAGAGCCTTACTACCAACCACGAACCAGCAGGCCAGAGAGAATCCCCGGAGCCCACATGTCCGGTTTTATCCTAACCTGGCTCTGCTCAGCTCTACCCTCACGTCCCAGCATGCTTCTCATTGGTATTGATGGAATTTGTAGTTCCTGTGTCTGGAGTGTGGGAGTGGAGTCCATGAAACCTGTATCTGTTAAATTGGGAGCAGAAATCAAGGAGTTGGGGAGGGTCAACTTAACAGCTTGGTGTGTTAGATGCAGTATGTGTACATGTGTTACATGTGTGGCTGGCAGTGCTTCACATGTATGTGGTATTTCAGTTGGCCTTTCTGGCGGTGGACCTTGAAGGATGATTTTTACTTAGAACTTTGCAGAAGGTACATTGTACAGAGGAAGAACATTGACTTCTTCATCTAAAATAACTGCTTCTGAGGCTTTATTTTGGTTTTGTTAAGCTTTATCCTTAGAATTATGTATAGAGCTAAATTTGATGTAATACAGTGAATCTCTTGTTACATTCTAAGACATGTTATATTTCAGTGTGGGATTTCTGCATTTGAGAAATACCTGGGAGCCAAGATACAGTGCTGTTTCTGGATATATTAGTGATTTGTGAGGTGAGAGAGTTGCACATAGAGTAACCATATCCTCTGTTATATTTTGGGTTTGCTCTGTGTCATCCTGGCCAGATAAGCTAAACAAAATGATGAAGGATAGAAAAGGCTCCGTTAGTGGAGTCAGTGTTTGTATATATGTCAATCCTTGGGTAATAGAATGCTTTTGCTTCACAAGATACATTCTTATCCATATTCTGCCCTCTTGGATGTTTTTTTAAATGTTTTTCTTTTGGTGAGGAAAGTTTATTCTCCAAAGGGTCAGATACATATTCTTACCTTATCTTAGAATAAAACAAAATATTTTGTTTGTGACCATTGAAAAAATTAAGGTTTAGGTATTTTATTTTTAGATAGAACAGAAAATTTATAACAATTACTGGCTACTTAAACACCAAAATGTTTGGCATTGTTGAATGCCATCTTTTTTTCTTACTGTCTGCACCTCACAGTGAATCTTTAACTACTTAGTACTAGGTAACTGATATTATAAGTGGCTGAACTCAAGGAGACCCCTCAGAAAACATGTATTTTATGTTTGTTTCCATAAACATTTAGACAATTGCAGTGTCATGTTCCCTTCTTTCCCTACTTTGACAGCATTACAGTGATAAATACCTGTCATTTTCTTTTCTTCACATCATTCTTAATTTTGCGTATTTTTTCATCTCAGTTGTAATCCCCACGGGTTTCCCACCACCTGTGTGCCGTCACTATGGTCCAGTGCACTCTTCCCACCCTAGTTCAGATCCTGTTCCCCTTTCCACCCCCATAAAAGGTCTCTGATTTATAGTTGTTCATTGTTTTCATTTTTACTCTATTACATTTGTTTCTCGTCTCCCCATCCCTTACCTGTCATTTTCAGTGTGACACATCAAGCAATATGAATTGCCTTGTAAATTTTCACTCCCATCCTTAAAACTATGTAATCACAATTAATGACTTTATATGTGTCTGTGTACTTAGATGGAGATTAAAAGTTTTCTTACATGCAGTACATATGATTTGCTCAGCTTTCATTTTAACTTGAATTTCTTAGGTCTTTCACGTCAGAATATACAGTAAGGAATTACTTAACATAGCTATGTGGTTTTCCATTGCATGCACCATAGGATATGCAACCATTTCCTGTTTATTGACATTTGTGCCATTCTCAGTAGTTTTCCTGTTACTAATGGTACCAAGGGAAGCATCATTATTTATACACACACACACACACACACACACACACACACACACGCAAATATCCTTGTTGTGTAGGTTACAGATATGCTGGTATTTTCAGAGGTGTAGCAGAGTTATATTTTATACATCTGACTTACTAGAATTCAGGCATATATACTCTAAAAATGTAAATTTTAATTTTTGCCTGCATTCTGTTATATTCACCAATATTACTATATAAAGAATATATATATATAAACAAATAGAATATTTCTATATATACACATTGGTATATACACATTAGTATATACACATTGGTATATATATAGAAATATTCTATATAGTGTATATATATATTCTATATATATTCACATTGGTAAACATAATTCTTATTTATAGTACCATCCATTGTTGAGTGCATGAATTGCGCATACTTGTACAACTTAAAGATCTTTAAGAATTTAAAAAAGTCATTTGTAATTTATTCTTTAATACTAGAAAAAAAATTAAATCTAAATAAAAATTCCCAGAAATAGAATTCCTGGATAAGTTTTACAGATTTAAATTCTTTGGTAGATAATTCTGACTTGCCTTTTAAAAGTCTTAATTTGTCATCCATCTGTTAGTGTTCATTTCTCCATAAGTCTTATTAATATTAGGATATAGTTCTTACTTTGCAATCATTGAGGGAAGCATTTCATTATTTTAATTTGTATTTTTATTAATGAAGTTTTAACAGTTTTGACAACTTGGTTTATCTTTTTGTTGATTTCTAGGCACTAATTGCAAACACTACTTGTGTAATGTGTGTACTTTTCATTAAATAGTTTGAGAATATTTTCCCTAATAGATTCAAACTTTATTTTTTTGTCAATATAATTACTTGTCTAGAAAATCAAATGAAAAAAAAAAAAACTTCAAGTTTTGGTAAGGTGGTCAGACCTAAGGCAAAAATCATAGGAATTTTTTTTTAAAACATACAGGCATAGGAAAGCATTAATTCATAAACCAAGATACTATTCTTGATAGCAGTAAAAACAATTTGCAAGAACTATTAAACAATACTGTTTTCTGAAGGACATAAAGTATCTGAATGGAGATAAAGTGCATTTTGGATGGGTATTATAAAGTCTGCTTCCTCCAAATAATACACAAATTAAATTGAATTCCAGGAAAATTTGAAAAGCTTTTAAGACTCCACAAATTATTTCTGAAGCTCAGCTGGATTTATACATGTATATAATGAAAACTATGAAAGGGAAACTTTCTGCAACAGATGTCATAATCAATGTTTAAAAGTTTTAAAATTATATAATATTGTAGTTGAATGAGCTAAACCGCCAGCTGAAGAGGCTGACAACCAGAAAAGTGAAATTGACTATCATTAAGGTCATAGAGTTAGAGTGGGACATTTTGATGATGCATTACAATATTTCTGTTTCTGAAGGATTGCTTGTAGTTCTAACTTTTAGCAAGAGTATTGGGGAGGGGTCAGTTCCTATATTGTCAGCTAAACATGACATATTTTGAGAAAATTGCTTACTCAAGGCATCAACCTACTGGACATTCATAAAAACTGAATAGAGGTGGTCCTCTCTGGTGGCGCAGCTGGTTAAAGCATTGCACTAAGAAGCTGAAACCACTTCTGCATGAGTTCGATTCCCGCCTGCCCTGGAGGTGACCACATGGTGTGGCAGAACTCTCCTGACCCGCCCACTGCTCCCCTCAGCAGTGTACTTCGTAGATCTGCCTGTTCTGCTCCCCACTCTGTCTCTGATGAAGTCTTTAGCCACCCCTGAGTCTCTGGCCTGTACCCCAGTTCTGTATGCACAAATAAATAAATTAAAAAAAAATTGAATAGCGGTTAGAAGAAAATGCTCATAAAAATCTGGCAAGTCCAGGTGTGCTTCACATTGTGGCATTTTCTACCATAAATGCTTTCTCCATTCATGTAATCCTGTTCAGAGGTGAACAGCAGAATGGAAGTTGGAGATAGTCCTGGACCCACGTAGGATTAGTAGTTAGGAATGGTTGAATCATGAATTGACAGGCTAGTTAACGTTTTAGTGACATTATGAGTTAAAAGGCTAACTAACATACTTGAAATCATGAAGGTGTTCCATTCTTTTCCTGTGTTTTAAATGTGTGCTGGTTGTGAAGACCACAAGTAAAAAGTGCAGGGATTAGAGGGATTTGCTTTTGTTTGTAATTACTAGTGTAAAAATTTGACAGTTTAATTCTTCTTCTTAGGTTCTTTGAGCTGATGTGAACTGGTCAATTGCAGAACCTTCTGGTTAGTGAACTGATAACATCTCGGGTGGAGCTAAGGCGGAAGCCTGTTTAATCACATAGTCACCAACTTCCTGGCACAAAGAAAATTATCACCAGACGGCAGCTACAAGGCTAATTTAACTTTAGTACTGGACAGACACATCTGCAGCAATCATTTCAGTAGATTTCATAAAGAAAATCTATTTCTTGGCTTCCTCTTTCTGGTGAAGTGTTCGTGACTTCTCAAGCGTGTTTGTGTGTATATAAATGTGTTTCCCATGAAAGAGTCCTTCAAGTACAAATACTGTAGCTGTTAGTTTTCTTAAATTTGAAAGCACAGCATCATGAATTGGTTTTCTTCCTAGAAATTTTCAAAGTATGCACTATATGCCAAACAACACAAGACCCTCAGATGGCTACTGGGATAGCACCAGGTATTAAACAAGGTTAGAAAAGGATTTCCACAGCAAAGGACTTTGAGCACAGGCTCTTAGAAGCAGTTTTTAGGCTTGATGTGTACAATTACCTATTTATTACTTGATATATTAATGTGAGCTTTGTTATAGCACGAGATGTTCGAGGGGCTTCCTTTTTTAGAAACTTAACAGTGCACAAGAGATACCCAAATGTATGTTTTCGAACAAATTCAAACATATCTGAGAGTAGACTTTGGAAATCCTTACATTTGGATTCCCTGTCTTTGTATTTCTTATGTAAACTAACACACACCCAAGAAATCATAGGAAAAAAATAGATCATGAGCTCTCCTTAAAAAGCAAAAACAAAGAACCTACTTCGTAATGAATAGCATTGAAAGAATGTCTTAACAAAACCAAGTTGCATTTTCATTAACTATGTCCACTGTTTGTGCTAGGGGAACTCATAAAGCAGTGGATCCTATTTATTTCAGTTAAGTCTTTTAGAATTCCTTTTCTTTTTTTGGTAGAGATCATTTATTGACTTCATACATTCAAGGAAGGGTTGAGAACCAGGCCCCGACTCTCAAAAGCCCCTCTGAACAGTTGAAATATATATTAGAGTTTATGCCCTAGATCTACTGGGCTAATAAGAGAGCTGTTGAGTCTCACTTCCTACTTCTTTCTTCCAGGTACTGACTCACAGATCCTTGCTGTCTTGGCTGGTCTACTAGGTGTCCTTCTATCAGTGTCTTTCAGAACTCTCCTCACTCCTGCTGGAGATCTAGCTTGCAGATACCTATGATAGTCGTTTCTTAATGTCTATGTCCAGGTGGTTTCTCGATATATGGATTTTTTCTTTTTAAGAATTATTCCTTTATTTTTATGTAGAAAAACTGGGGTGTAGGCTAGAGGTGTGGGGTAGTAAGAGGGAAGCAGAAGTGGGGGAATCCAATGAAATACACTGCTGAGGAGAGCAGCAGTGAGACAGGAGAGTTCTGAGGCATCAGGTGGGTCAGCTCTCTGCCTGGGGTTCAAACTTGCTTGGGGGGGGGGCACCTTGGTAGTAGTATTGAGACTTAACTCCTAGGCTACCTGGGAGGCCCCTAAACTTTTTCTAATTATTCCTTCTCACACACACACATTTTTTTTTTTTATTTTTGACCATTTTGATCTATAAATATCCATATTTAAGATCACCATTTCTGCTTTTATTTGAAAGCCTTTGTTTTGGGGCTTAATGAATATTTCTTTGCTCTTTTGGTGTGTCTGCCTGTTTGCCTAGTTGCCCCTGAGGGGATAGGACTGGTCCGCTTGGGGAAGCCTCAGTCAGGCTATGAGCTTTTGAGTTGGGGTTTCAAGGGCCCATGTAAAATCTGTTGAGTAAAGGCCATACTTTCCTTCCATTTCTTTATGTTCTTTATCATTTTCTTCCCCCCCTCTCTTTTACTTCTTCATTTCTCCCTCTCCTCAGGACCACTGGTGCCCACCAGGACCAAAGAATCTGAGAGATAAAATAGTAAAGGGATGGGGACTTAGTGAGTTGAGGAGAATAGCAGGATACTGAATCTGCTTTAGAAAAATGTGAGCTTTTGATTTCTTCATAGGACAGTGAGATAATGGAGTCAACTAGTATAAGTTTTTAATCTTGATTTGTCACTTACTGGCTGTGTTATTTTGGGGAAATTACTTAATTTCTCCATAAACAGTTCTTCCTGTTTATAGTGGGGGTAGCAAAATCTACAACATAGAGTTGTATATGATTGTAGCACTAACTATAGAAAGCTTGCCTCGATAACATTAAACGATGTGCTCAACAAATGGAAACCTGTTGTTAATATTGTTTTGGAAGAGGACATCATTGAGGAGTGGAAAGAGGGTGAGTTAGTCAAAAGCCCAACTTCAGTGAAGTTGGAAATTTAAAGAAAAACCAGTTACTTAGAATGTGTGGGTTGTTTTGGCCCATGACTAGGCATGTAATCTGTTTTACTCTGTTTGGGCAATATTTTTACCTCTCTAAACCTTTTTTTTTTTTTTAAAGATTTATTTATTTGTACATAAAGAACTGGGGTACAGGCCAGAGGCTCGGGGGGTGGTGAGAGGCTTCATCAGAGACAGAGCGGGGAGCAGAACAGGCAGATCGACTAAGGTCAGGAGAGGTCTGCCTCACCATGTGGATCTCCTCTGGGGCAGGTGGGAATCAAACTCATGCGGAAGTGGCTTAAGCTTCTCAGTGCTGTGCTTTAACCTGCTGTGCCACCAGGGAGGGCCCTAAACCTTTGGTTTTTTATTTTGTATTTTATAAAAATGATAATGTCTACTTCATGGGATTTTAAGGTGACACTGTAACTAAAACTTGTAGCATCTTGTTCTGGTATAGAATTTGATCTAAAAAAGAAGCCTGCTTTTGCATGATGAATTTAAGGCACAGTAAAAGAACAGTTAATGCTGCAGCAATCATTCTGCTCCTCTTTGTCCATGGAAACATGGCTATTCTCTCCCCCAAATTTGACACCCCTGGTTATTTCCCCACAGAAAGTGAGTATGTATGCACACACACACACACACACACAACAGCTTTAGCCTATTATTGAATATTAACTAATTTTCTACTCTGTTATTTAATGTAGAAATTTCTGTTTTCCATTGTCAAGACTAGGTTCCTCATTGGTATTGCAATGCACTTTTAGCACAAGTGCTATTTCAATATTACCTGTGTCTGTGATGTGAGGATATATATGTAGTTATTTAAGGATGTATATGTAGAAAAAGTACTCATTTTTTACCTACAACATATGGCACAGTGGCTAACACTGTAAGGAACTCAGAAAATATTTCTCAGTTTTTAGATACTTTTTTGTCCCATTGATGGTTAAACTGTGTTTGCCATTTAATAGTTACGGTGTTTTATTTCATATTGAACATTAGACATATAAACTCTAGATAGTGGCCTGTTTGCTGAATATGCCGTTTCTTTCCTCAAAATTGAACTGTCTACTTTGCTAAAAAATTCGGGTAAGATTTTATGTATTTGGCCACTTTGTGAAAATTTCTCAAATATTAACTGATGAGAGTTCTCATAACAGTCCTATGTGTAGGTACAACCATGATGCTCATTTTAGAGGGGGTGAGACCACAGAGAGAGGGTAAATAACTCTCCTAAGGTAACACAGCTCTTATGTGTTATAGCTGGTATTTGAACCCAGGCTGTTGATTTTAGCGATAGTGTTCTTTACCCATCACCTCCTTCCTGGCTGCTGCCTGCATGCCAAGTGCCTGAAGGCTGCTCGAGTTCTCTCACTGAAAGTGGCTTATATCCCCTTGACCCGTGCACTGCTTTAAAGATGGCTTCCTGGAGTTTCACAGCAATAGAGTGAATTTTGACAGCAGAAGAATTGTGGTATGTTGAAATGCCGGTGATGTAAGATGTGCTGATGACAGATTTTGGGTTGATGTTCATGGTCCACCAGGGGGCTAAATTGCCAAATCTTGTGTTCAGACTCCTCTGATTATTTTTCCTCAGGGGCATTCATCCTTTTAATCTTGTGGTAGAATATTAAAGTGGGTTTTGCTTAAGTGTGGTTTATTTTTAAGTTCCTTTTTACATATTAGTTTAGAAGTTAATTAAGTACCTGGCCTGTGGAGTTGGCTTCTTGCATTTACCCACTGTTTCAAGCATTTAGAGAGAGGGTTTTTCTTACAAGAATTAGATTATAGGTTGGAGGGTTTATACCTAACTAGTAGATCCAGGAACATCTGGCGTCCTACATAAGTGAATGGCAGGTTTGATAATACAACTTCAAGAAAATAAGAAAAACACTTAAAATCTTACTGTCTTTAGATTTTAAGGTCTTTTGAACAGAGTCTGAAACTAACATGTTTGCCATCGTAAAGTATACAAAGAAGGGCTTTTTCATTTTGCTTGTAAATATATATTGTGTCTTTGGATTGCCCCAGAGGTTTTAAGCTGCTTGAAAGCTGTGATTGTAAATATTTTTAGGGGATTATTGATCCATTTGAGAATCTGGTAAAACCTGAGCACTCCGTGTGTGTGCATGCGCATGCGCGCACACACAAACACACCCCTTTGATTCCTAGCCCCTAATGGTTCGCACACGTGGCCCTGAATGGTGGAAACCCATTGACTGTCCACTTTGCATGCTGTCCTCCGCTAGGAAGCGTGACTCTAAAATTCAGCCAGCTGGCTAACTTTTTACATCTTATATTCTTGCTTGTACCCTAGGACTATTTTGTGACTCTGGCATGGTGAATTTGAGAAGGGAGGAAAAACCATCCTTTCAAACTCAAGCACATAGGTGATCACTCACCACTGTGTCCTGTTTTCTAGCCACCATTAACTGATGCAGTAAGGGGTCCAGTTACACTCACCTTCAAAGTGAGTCCTGCCCTGCCCTTCTCTGCCTTCTGCCATACTGAGTATCCCAAGCTCACACAATGTTATGTACCTGGGCACATGTATGTTCTCTATCTGGAGCTCCTTACATTCTTTTTTTTTTTTTTTAAAGACTGATTTATTTATGCTTACAGAACTGGGGTACAGACCAGAGGTGTGGTGGGTGAGAGGATTTACCAGTGACAGAGTGGGGAGCAGAACAGGCAGATTGACGAAGTACACTGCTGAGGGGAGCAGTGGTGGGTCAGGAGAGGTCTGCCGCGCCATGTGGGTCAGTTCCCTGGCCAGGGATCAAACTCTCACCGCAGTGCTTCACAATGCGGTGCTTTTTAACCCCTTATACCACCAGGGAGGGCCTCTCCTTCCATTCTTCTATTACCCCAGGAATGCCTGTTCCTCTTTTCAGTACCCAGCTAAATAGAAGCCTTGCTAGAACGTCTACCCTGACAACTTCTTTCTCCTCTATTTTTTCACAGCCATCTGTAAAGGCCTGGTTTACAGCACAGATATCATGCAATTATTTTTTAATATGTTTGGCAGACCCTACTGCCTATAAACCAAGTGCTTGTCTTAATCATCTTTGATCACCCAGCCAAGTGTCAGGTGCTGATACATTTGCCATCCAGCACTTAAACAAGTGGGTGGTGGGGTTAGGATGCCAGGATTCAGATTCTGACATTCTGACCTTGTGATGAAATGACTGTCTCTTTGTGCCTACGTTTCTTCTGTAGGCTTGTCGGTGGAGATGTTGAAACAGTTTATGTGGTACCTGACACATGTACACTATTCAGCAGGCGTACACCAACACATTTAATCATTACTTAGTATAATATTCAGTATCTATAAAATGAATGAAAAACTCTTAATATGGTGTGAGCATTTTAGCTTACAGAAATTAAGTTCATTTCTCCCAAGTTTATACCACAGCATAGATCACATCAATCAATCTTAGACTTGTAGGACTCCCTGAATGGCTTGGTGTGGATTACTCTCCCTGCAATCTACCATCTATCTCTTTGTATTCATGTTAACTGTCATCTATGCTCAGGCTCTAAGCCATTCAGAAATAGACTTCTTAATATTAAATTTATTTTCTTAGGTCATGCATTTTAATATAAGACAACATTTAATGGAAATACGATGCAACTATTTCAGTATGATAGCTCATATGTGTTTAAAGCCTTGTGTTTTTCCCACTTGCAGAACAGCCCCCACAAGAATTGGAATGTGTAGAGGGTCAGGGTTCCTACCACTGGATTCCCAGTGAGCCTCACCCAACCAGTAATATTCATTCAGCTCTGGGGGGATCCATAAGAATCATTTAGTCATAAAAGTGTTTGCTGCTGCTTCTGCATAAGTCAAAGGTGATAAGAAAAAGTCCTCAAAGGAGTTTGATTTGTAGGCAGGGAAAAGACATCCTGCCATAAGCCGAACATAGAATAATATTTTAGAACTGGAAGGAGCTTCATTAGTTAAGCTGTTTTCACACACGCAGAAACTGAAGTCCAAAAAGGGGTAGTGATTTGCATATCACTTTGAGTTATAGAAATGAGATGGGTCCCTGCCATCAGGATTCACATGGGGGTTAGGTTAAGTGGCTGGCTAGTGTGGGCCTGGGGGTCTGGAGTGGCCCTGGTCCTGCAGTGGTGCTCTGTATGGGAGTGCCTGTCCTCTAGCACACAGTTTGCTTCTAAAAAACCTTCTTCGACCTTCCTGGCAGTATCTGCTTTGTGCTTTCATAACTAATTTTTTTTTTTTTTAAGATTTATTTATTTATTCATACAGAACTGGGGTACAGGCCAGAGATGTGGAGGGTGAGAGGATTCACCTGAGACAGAGTGGGGAGCAGAACAGGAAGATCGATGAAATACATTGCTGAGGGGGAGCAGCGGGCGGGTCAGGAGAGGTCTGCCATGCCATGTGGATCTCCTCTGGGGCAGGCGGGAATCGAACTCATGCAGGAGTGGCTTTAGATTCTTAGTGCAGTGCTTTAACCCGCTGCGCCACCAGGGAGGGCCCATAACTAGATTTTAACCAAATCAAAAACAGTGAGGTCTAGGCCTCCTGGAAAGATGTTTAGTTTTCTTTTGGGGGGTGGTTAAAAAAAAGCCCCTCCCCCCAAAAAAAAGTCAGCTAAGCTAATGACAGTGCTGGAAGCATTAACCACACCATCCAGTGATTGATACATAATGTCCCTGAATTTTTGTACTGAAGCATAAAAAGTCTGTAATCTTCTTTTGTAATCAAAATTTAACCAATTACAGTAGATCTCAAATATATTTCTAGTAAGCAAATCATCAAGTCAGCAGTAAGGTCCTTTTCATCAACTTCATACAGTCATTTCCTTTTATGCTCTGGCTTCTTGGGCTCTCTACAGTTTCTGAGCTCAGCAGACATCAGATTGTGTTACTACCTCCAGATTTCTATGTTTTAAAAAGTGGCATAGATTTTCTTGTTTTCTTTTCTAAAATGTTAGGTCCATTTGTGATTTTTAAAGCAAAAGAGAGGGAGTGCTTTAGGAGAAACTAAATATTGGTTTCTTAGAAGTTAAATGCCCAAACTCTAGTGACTTGGATTTACATAACATCTTTACAGTTATACAATCTATTCATAAACTGGACTAATTTAACAAGTGAAATGACATGAAGTCCCTTTTCCAAGCTGGCAATATAGGAATCTCACCTACTACTATAAACCTATAGTATCTGTAAGAGAAGCAGTTGTGAATCTTGATTCTTTGTTTCCTTATGGAACATGATATCTGGGAACTTTGCTAAAAGCAAAGAGATTTTGTTGTGTTTAACCTGGAAATATCTTTTGGTGCACATTTTTCATAAAGAAAGCCAAAATTTTAGTGAGTTTAGTAACTTTTGATCCAGATCCCTAAAATGTATTTCCTGAGTATACCAACCAACAGAAGCGTAGTATTTTAAGAACTTACTAGAATTTAAATGCTGTGTGAAGAAAGCAGTGTGAATTTCTGGTAGCGCTCTAAGAGTTGAATAACTGCTAGCACATGTACGAACGAACACTATTTAGTAGTTTCTCCTAAGGGTTAAGATGATAGCACTGCTATCTATTTACTTAGAGGTATATGAAAGCTCATTGAACTTTAAAAATGTCTATCTCTTCTTACAGTTCATTATCCTAAAAAGATACTATATGCTAGACACTATCAAATTACTAAAAGTTAAAAACAAAATAGGCCCTTCTTTAATTTATTCTTATAAAGATTTACTTTATTTATGCTTATAAGAACTGGGGTGTAGGCCAGAAGTGTGATAGGCGAGAGGATTCGCCAGAGACAGTGGAGAGCAGAACAGGCAGATGTGCTAAAATAACACTGCTGGAGGGGAGCAGTAGGCAGAGTCTGCTGCACCATGTGGGTTAAGTCCTTGGCCAACCTGGCAACTGATCAAAACTCATACCATAGTGCCTGGAAATAGCCTATTAGTGCTAGGAACTTAACTACTGTGTCACCAGGGAGAATCCAAAATAGGCACTTTCTAAAGTGGTGAGGGTAATGATAAAAGTGAAGCAGATGATTCCAGTGTTGTAGGATAAGTAAATAGTTGTATGGTGGTATGATACACCTTTTTTCTGCTGAAAACTTGGTATGGTTTACTTAGAAATTAAAGTGATTGAACTAAGACCTAGTCAAATCTCTCCGATCTCTTTCAATAATGGTGCTTTTATAAAACTCAGTATACTTAGACTGATTGCATAGTTTAGTTCTATCATATAGAAGCTTTAAATTTTTTTGACTTATCTTTCCAAAGTCCTCTTTCTTTTGCACCAGTATCTTATATGTAAGCCTAATTTGCTGTAATCTCATAGTTGTTTAAGGTCAATGTTACAGGTCAATGTTTTCACCCAATTGTTTGAGAGGCTCTGAGCCTTTGGTTACAGTGAAAACTGCTTGCAAGGTAGCTCTAAATCTCATTTACATTTTACATTTTATTCTTAAACAAGATGTCTTCATCAGGACCCTTGATCTGTCACACAGTACAGACCTGGACAGTAGTACCCACCATTGATAATACTTGCAATTTCTTTTGATGCCCCTTGAGAAGGTTCCCAGGAGCTCCTTAAATACTTCCTGGAGTGAAATGTTTTAATCTTCAGAAATTGTTGCCTTGAGTCATTTACCTGTTTTGCTTCCTATCAGCCAGACCGCTTCCATAGTTCCTGTGCTAAGATAACCTCAATGATGTGTGGTTACAGTAAAAGAGGATGATAAGGATAAAGTCAGGTTTATTTAAGTAATAGTGTGGTGTAGAGGGGCTTATGTGAATAAAAGTGTAAGATAGGGATAATAGCTGATAATAAAACCAAGTACAGCATCAAACTTGTTTATAACTTAGCAATAAAACTTACTTGTTATTAGCTGCTTTACTCCATTGAATAGTCAAGGCATTAATAAATAAATGGAAAAAATAATAATTGTTTTCTGTCTGACTAAATTGCATCATAGGAAAACAACAAAAGAAAAACTGTAGCTTAGCCATTTCATTGACCCCAAAAAAGTCACACAAGCTCGGAAAACAGCTTTTATATGTAGAGCTAGATTTTCTTGAATCTTCGCATGTGGAACATTCAAGAGCAAGATTTTGCTCTAAAATGAGGATGTCTTTTGCTTAAGAATAGAACCTTCTTTCAGTATAGAAACCAGATAAGCTGTCCTACAGCAATCCAAATAGCTAGTGGCCTCACCCCCTCCCCACCCCCAAACTTGACTAACAACACAGCAATATAATTTTACCATTTAAAACTTGGCTGACCCAAACATGAACTTCCAAAGAAAACAAGAGTCATTACTAAAAGAGATTCCATTTCTTTCCCTGGCTTAATTTAAGATGACTTTCCAGAACTTTGAAAAAACTTATTCTTCAAATGGCCACTTAATTGTGAAACAAAATAAACACCCACAAGAGAGGAAAAATAGTTTTCTGCTTGGGTTTTGATTTTTTGTGCAGGGTTAAGTTTTAGCTTCGCTTTCTAGGGCTATTGTACATAGTTTGGAGTGAGTATCCAGTTAAGTCTGAAGATTATACACTGCATTTTAAGAGCAATGATTTATGAATAACTCAATTTGATAAGGCTTTCTTAAAACTCCCCCCCTTTTTAAGATTAATTTATTTATGCACACAGAGCTGGGGTACAGGCCACAGGTGCAAGGGTGGTTAGAGGATTCACCAGAGACAGAGTGGGGAGCAGAACAGACCAACTGAGAAGTACATTGCTGAGGGAAGCAGCGGATGGGTCAGGAAAGGTCTGCTATGTCAAAATTTGTCCTTATAATCTTCCTATAATACCTCTCTTCTGTCTGCCCTGATTATTCAGAACCAGGAGTGACTTGGTGGACCTGAATTCCAGAACCCTTGCTTTTTGCAGTGAACCACATTACCTCTTCCTGTGTATGCCTTCCCAGACATTTGGAAGTAAGGTCCCAGGGAATGGGAACAGTTCAGAGGACCACCTGACATTACTTGAGTGGCACAGCGAGAGTCCACAGTCTTGGAAGACAGACAAATTTGAGTTTAAATCCAGACTTTGGGCCCTTCCTTGTGGCGTAATGGGTTAAAGCACAGCGCTGTGAAGCTACTGCAGCCAGTGCAGTGCAAGTTCGATCCCTGGCCAGGAAGGTGACCCACATGGAATGGCAGACCTCTCCTGACATGACTGCTGCTCCCCTCAGCAGTGTATTTAAGTACATCTGCCTGTTCTACTCCCCAGTCTGTCTCTGATGAATCCTTTCACCCTCCCATCCCCTGCACCTCTGGCCTATACCCTTCTTCCCTATGCATAAATAAATAAATCTTAAAAAAAAATATAAAACTAGACACTGGGCTCTGAGGCTTTGTCTTTGGGCAAAATGAGCTTAACTTGCCTCATTGTAAACCAGGGGCAGTTAAACTTGTCATGGCAGGTTTGTTGCATGATTACTTGTAACGACACGAGCTTCAGTGTTTGGTTCAACCACCCTGTACATAGTAGAAATTCATGAAATGGTAGCTGTTTTCGTACATTTATTGACTTAGTATAGTTATTGACCTAAAGAATTCCCATGTCATGATTTTTGGCTTTCTTGTCATTTGCATTACATGTACTTACTTGATAATAAGTTTGCTATCGCAAAGGTAACATCGAGTAATCATTCATCTCAGGTGGTCCTAAACCAAGGCAGTCACTTCTGTGATGTGTGACAGACCTGTGTTTTGTTTGTAGTTTAAACAAGTAAAAAAACTTAGAGTCCTGGATAACAAGTCCCTGTAAGCTATAAAATGAGGGAGCTGTGTTTGATAGCTTCTAATATTACTTTGAGGTCTCTATTGGCATTGAGCACAGCAACAGGATTGGGATCTTTTAATTTCTGCAACTCTTGGGAAATTGGGTGTATCAAGGATTATTAAATCAAAGTGTAAGGAAGTTACGCTCTGTGTTCTTTTGTGTCTGCTAAGTCCAGAGACTGAGGTCAGTGATAGATCCTACCAGATGTGTGAAAATTACTTATCATACACATATAATTTAGTCCTTTACTTATAATTTTTGTTGAATGGTAAGCTGTTTGGGGAATTCAATTGAATCCTCCCCTGAAGAGAACTGGGAAAGATGACATCTCCATCTTCAGGGAAATTATAATTAAGTACGACTGAATAACATAAAACAATAAGGTCTAAGACATGTTTCTAAGGGACCAAACTTCCGAAGACACATATCTCTGTAGACAAATAATGGTGAATTCCTTGTTCCCCAGGGAGCATTCATTACCTGTTCCCCAGACAGGGATATTATTCATATTGGTTAATTGTCTTTCATAAATTGCATAGAACTTTGTAATTCAGCAGTCTTATTTTTTTTATAATATAATAGTTTTATTTTTACTTAATTTTGTGGCTTTTGCAATCCCTATGGGCTTCCCATCACCAAATCACCCATGTGCCATCACCATAGTCCAGTGCCTTTCTCTCCCCACAACCGTTATTTGATCCCATTCCCCATTCCATGCCTGTAAAATATCCCTGGTATATAGTTGTTCATTATTATTTTCTCCCCTGGTCCTTTATGTTCCTGCTATTAGTGAAACCATCTGGTATTTTTCCTTTTCTTTCTGGCTTATTTCACTAAGCATGATCTTTTCCAGCTTCATCCATGTAAGCTGCAAAAGGCATATGTTTATTTTTTAATTTTTATTTTTTGGTTGCTGAGTAATATTCCATTGTGTATATGTACCACATCTTTTTAATCCAGTCATCCGCTTTCAAGCTGTTTCCATGTCTTTCCAATTGTTAATAAAGCAGCAACAAACATGGGGGTGCATGTGTCTCTTTGAATCAGTGTTTTTTTGTCTTCTGTGTAGATACCTAGAAGTGGGAAGCAGTCTTATTTTATAATAAATGAATTCCCAACTTGAAAACATTTTGCTGTAATTTAGAATTCTTTTCCTATTAACAGTCCGTAGGGAGTGATGAATACACTCCCTAGTAACATACAGATAAGTGGTAGCTGAGAGATGCACAGTGGTGGAGGGGTGGTGATGAGTTAGTGATGACTCCATATCGGGAATTACCTTGAAGAAGCTTCAAAGGTAAGTCAGGGGCTGAGAGAAAAAGATACAACTTCGGTAGATTAGTTAAGAATATATATACTTTTTTTGGGGGGAATATGGGTGGGTAATGCAGGGAGAGAACATTAATTTTCTGATACTTCCTTAGATTGTTATTTGGAATTTGATTTTTTTTTTAAAGATTTATTCATTCATTCAGAAATGGGGTACAGGTCAGAGATGCAGAGGGTGAGAGGATTCACCAGAGACAGAGTGGGGAGCAGAACAGGCAGATCCACAAAGTACACTGCTGAGGGAAGAAGCGGGCGGGTCAGGGGAGGTCTGCCACGCCACAGGCAGGCGGGTAGGCGGGCATCAACTCGTGGGGAAGTAGCTTAAGCTTTTTAGTGCAGTGCTTTAACCCGCTGTGCCACAAGGGAGGGCCCACCATTTTTCTTTTTAAAGAAAGTAATTGTCCTCTTCTGGAGTTACTACTTTAGCTTCCCTCCAGTCAGGCCTAACTTCCCTTTCCTTTTCCGAACCTTTGAATATTCCCTGGTGCCAAGAGTTCTTTTCTCCATTTCACTGTGAATCGTTCCCATGTTTGTGTTAACCTTTCTGACTTACATGCTTGGTTCTAATATGACTGCATATTTAACCCGCTTCTTCGGGAGTTTTACACATGTATTAAATGTGCTTTCAAATTTCTCCTAATCTTCATTTCCTAAACCTCCTTTCCAGGCTGATTATCTACAATTTTCAAATCATTTTAATATGCCACTGTTTCCAGTTCCTTCACTGACCTGACTTTTCTTCTTTGGTCTGCAGCTTGTTCTTGCCAGTCATCAGATCTGGTTTTCTGCTTTGAGCAAAGTTCTGTGCAGAACAGCTTGGAATGATCACCCTGACTAATGTTGCTTTTACTTAGGGTGTTAGTTTTTCAGCATATGCCCCAATTTTTCTACTCCTTCAAGGATGCTGGTATGTGGTATGCCACATCTTGCTAGTGGCAGTGTAGAGCCTTTCATGCAGTTAAGAGCTTGCTCATGTTTTTGTTTCAAAAAGAAAGGATTCATTGTGGTGATTTTTGTTCTAGCAGAATCCTTGCTCATAGGCAGGTAATAAATGTTTCCTTAATGTAGTTGAATAAGTAACGAACCTTTAAATGTTTGAACTCCTTGTCATGATATGTGTAGCAATTTGACCTAGCATAAGGATTATAGGTCAAACATTGCAGTTGATTTTATCAAAACCTGACATTTAGGTAAACATGTTCACTTCAGAAGAATTTTGTATTGAGCTTTGTTTGAATGCTTTAAAAAAAAAAGTTTTACTTTGGAAATGGTTTATTATGTAAGTTTGTCTTTAAAGTACAATTTAAAATATTTATTTATTTTCCCCATGTAATCATCTTTCTGATAAATAGCCGGTTGGCTTTCAGCAAAATAACAATTAACAGGACTCTTGGAATAATATGCAAGGTTTCTGAGCCAACTGCTTGTCTTATCCTTGTTCTCCAAGTTTTAGAATTGGCATTATAGTAACCTTTATTAGATACAGAGTATACCTATGTACATAGGTTCCTTCTCTTGGACCTGTGCCATGAAGTATGCGACTGTGACAGCAGTTGAAAGGTAATTACTGCAAGGGGCGATGAAAGCCATAGCAGCCAAAAATGTCAGCTTACCTGAAACTGAAGTGACTTGGTTGAGGAGACACTTACTCATGCAGAAATGGAACTGACTACGTGTCATAGATGAGTATGAGAATTGTCATTTGCTTCTGAAATTTAATTCTTTTGTTCTTTATCTCACACAGAAGGAGCATTCCAAATACAGAATCTACCCTCGTACAACTTTTTGTTTTCCTTTTTTTCCCATTATGTCATTAAATAACCTGATGTGCCAGAATTTATAGTAAGTTTGTGTTCTATCCAGAGCCCTGAGGAAATAATCTGAATTTACTTCACAATGTCAACAAATACTTATACTATAGCAGTAGAATTATAGTTCTAGTGGTTATTTATTCTGATTACATACTCAAGAAATGCTTGGAAGATAAATTTAATATGTACATTTAAAATAAAATATAAATTCAAAAGGAAAGGCCTGTATTTCCTTTCTATATTTCCTGTTGGATCTTGATGATGTGCTGCAGGAGTCACAAATCCAGCAATTTCTAGGGTTAAAAAATAATTTTGATAGTTCATTAAGTGAAATCTTAGTTTTTGATGGTCCTTTCCTAGGGCAACATAATGATGTGGAGGCCTTGGCCTAGTATTCATGAGGAAGCATGTAGCAAGCACCAAAGAACCTTAGTAGCCGTGATGAGCTTACATTGCAGTGAAATCCTGAGACAATCTTTGGACATTTGGAAGTTGGATTTTTCTACATGTTGAAAGGCTTTTTTTTCCTTATTTAAAAATCTCACATATGCTTTTCTCTTGCTGATTGTCCGTTTCTTTTTTAAAAAGTAATTTAAAATTTTTAATTTGATTAAAAAAACAAAATGTGCTCTCTAACTCTTTGTAAGGTTATGATTCAGTAGTTTTATGTATATTCAAATTGTTGTGTAGCAGATCTACCATACTTTTTCTTCCTGCAAAATAGAAACTCTATACCCATTCAGCAATTCTGTGTCCCCCCTTCTCCACAACCCTTGACCAACTCCATTCTCCTTAATTGTCTCTGAATTTGTCGAGTTGGAGATCTTATATACAAATGGAATTATATAGACTGTCTTTGTGACTTAATTTCACAAATGATTCCTACAGGTTCATACTTGTAGCATTTGTCAGAATTACTTTTTACAGCTGAATAATAGCCATCATATGCAATGTACTTAATTTTGTGTGTCCTTTTATTGATAGCTACTTGAGTTGTATCCATTTCCCGGCTGTTGTGAATTTTATGCTACTGTGAATTTAGGTGTCTAAATATTTTTGAGACCCTGTTTTCAATTCTTCAGGGTATATACCCAGAAGTGAGATCGCTAGATCATATGATTGTTTTTATTAAAGGGACTGTCCTGTTTTCCACAAATATTTACATTCTTTCACATCCTAATAAAACAAAAACTTTACAGTTTCTGCGTGTGTGATTTGTAAAACTTTCTGCCCTTTTTTTTTTTGAAATAAGTTATTATGTGAATTTAGTCTGGAGAAAGGCAAACACCAGGTGATTCCACTCTTATCTTGAATAAGGAGAAACAAAACAGACATAATTAAACCAATTTGCCCTAGAAATATGACTGTGGGTTGTATCCATTTATTGTATCCATATAATAATAGCTTTGAACACTAACCAAATGCATCATATAATTTTTGATTGCCAGAGGAGCACAAATGTGAGATTTATGTGCAGTCAGAAGCATGCACATCTTTTAAATCTTATATCAAGGTAGCATTGGTTTGCACCACTAGTTATGAGCAGGCATAGGATTACATGTCACCATAAGAGAGGCATACCAGTAAGACACTCAGTGTCTTCCGCCAGAGTCCGTTGTGTTCGCTTTCTCCCCATTTTGTAACCTCAGTTCCATAGTCAGATTTCTAAGGTAAATTGGTTTACTTTTGTCTATTTTGTTTCTCCATATGCAACATAAAAATGGAGTCAGCTGGTGTTTGCCTTTTTCCAGACTAAATTCACATAACATAATCCCGTCTAGTTCTGTCCATATTGTTTCAAATGGCAAGAGTTCATGAGTATTTTAGATAGTGAAATAGTATTCCATTGTGTATATTAACATATATTCCTTTTTATTTTTAAAGATTTATTTTATTACACATAAAAGAACTGGGGTATAGGCTAGAAGTGGGTGGGGGGTGAGAGGAGTCACCAGAGATAGTAGGGAACAGAAAGGGCAGATTGACTAAAATACGAGTAAGTAATGCTGGAGAGGTCCTCTGCACCATGTGGGCTAGCTTCCTGAAGGGGGTTGGAACCCATGCTGCAGTGGCTGTGAATAACTTCATGGTGCTGTGCTCCATCTCCTTAAGATGTCTTTGGTATATAGTTGTTGATTATTCCCCCCCCCCCACCTTTATGCTTCTGCTATGAGTGAAACCATCTGGTATTTTTCTTTTTCTTTCTGGCTTATTTCACTAAGCATGATCCCTTCCAGCTCCATCCATGTTGCTGCTAAAGCATGTGTTTATCTATTTTGCTTGCTGAGTATTATTCCCTTCTGTATATGCACCACATCTTTTTAATCCAGTTATCTACATTGGGCATTTGGGTTGATTCCATGCCTTTACAATTGTAAATAAAGCAGCAGTCAACATGGGGGTGCAAGTATTTTTTTGAATCAGTGTTTTTGTGTCTTGGGTAGATACCTAGGAGTGGGATTGCTGGGTCATATGGAAGCTCCATGTTTAGCAGTTTGAGAAACCTCCAGTTTTTCCATAGTGGTTGTACTAGTTTGCATTCCCACCAGCAGTGCAGGTGAGTTCCTTTTTCTCCACATACTTGTTGATAGTTGTTTTAAGATGTGCCAAAAAATATGGAAAGCTTCATGAATTTGTGTGTCATCCTTGCGTAGGGGCCATGCCAATCTTCTGTATCGTTCCAGTTTCAGTATATGTGCTGCCGAATTGAGCACTACCACATGTTTTTAATCTGGCAATTAGGTTGTTTCCATAACTTGAGTTTTGTAAATAGTGCCTCATTGAACGTAGGACTGTATCTGTCTCTTTAAATTTGTGCTTTTGCATTATTGGGGCAGATTTCTAGGGGGAAAATTGCTGGAGCTCATGGTATGTCTGTTCTGAATATTTTTAGAAACTTCCATCTTGTTTTCCATAGGAGCTGGACCAACCTAATTTCCACCAACAATGTATGATGGGTTCCTTTATTTTTTTATGCACACAGAAATGGGGCACAGGCCAGAGGCGTGGGGGCAGCGAGTGGGCAGAAACAGTGGGCAGCAGAACAGGCAGACTGACGAAGTACACTGCTGAGGGCAGCAGTAGGCGGTTTGGGAGAGGTCTGGCGCTATGCGTCTGCTGTGTCATGTGGGTCAAGTCCAGGGCTGGGATGGACTGCACTGAAGCAGCCATGGCTTGGCTTAGCTCCGCAGTGCAGCGCTCCAACCCACTGTGCCACAGGGAGGGCCTGAAGGTTTTTTTCCCTTTTTTTGGCATAGTTGCCAGTAATTGTCTTCTGGTGTGAGATGGTGTCCAGTTATGGTTTTGATTTGCATTTCCCTGATAAATGATGTAAGAGTTTTTTTCATATGCCTGTTGACCATCTATCTGTATGTCTTTGCAGAAATGTCTCTGCCCGTTTTATGACGGGGCTACTGTCTGGCTGGGGGGAGGTGTGATATTTTTTCACTGTGCAGAAAAGCTTTTTAGTTAAGGTTTAGTTCCATTTGTTCATACTCAATTTTTCCCCTGCTGTTTGAAATGAACCCACAAAACTATCACCTGAACTAATCTTGTGGAGTGTTTTACCTGTTTTAAATGTATTTTAAGGTTTTGGGTTTTATAACATCTGTATCTTTATCAATTTTGAGTTAGTTACTGTGTAAGGTGTGAGATGGTCTCCTAATTGTAGTCTCCTGTGTGACTGTCCAATTTCCCAATACCATTTCTCAATAAAACCCACTTCATCTTGATGTATGATCCTTTTGATGTACTGTGAAATTCAGTTTGCTAAGGTTTGTTGAATTTTTTCATGTTTATGTTCATCATTTGACAGGGTTTGATATCAAAATAATGTTGGCCTCATTATGTTTGGAGCATTCCATCTTTATTTTTTGGAAGCATTTGAGAAGGATAGGTATTAGCTCATCTTTGAAGGTTTGATTGACCCAGGTTTTTTATTTAGTATGATCCTCTGCATTTCTAAAATACCAGCTATAATCTCTTTCATTCCTGATATCTTGGGCTTTTCTTCTCTCCCATCCCCACACCCCAAGAGGGTCGGATTTCTTGTTCAATGATTCTTTGGATTGTCTTTTTTTTTTTTTTTTTAAAGATTTATTTATTTATGCATACAGAACTGAGGTACAGGCCAGAGGAGCAGGGGCTGTGAGAGGCTTCACCAGAGACAGTGTGGGAAGCAGAGCAGGCAGATCACCGAAATAAACTGCTGCTGATGGGGGAGCAGCAGACAGGTCAGGAAAGGTCTGCCTTGCCATGTGGATCACCTCTGGGGTGGGGATCGAACTCATGCTGAAGTGGCTTTAGCTTTTCAGTGCTGTGGTTTAATCAGCTGCACCCCAAGGGGGGGGGGCCTCTTTGGACTGTCTTTTTGATTTCTGTTTCATATACTTGTCTGATTTTTATTTCTTCCTTCTACTGGCTCCTTTTTTTAGTACTTTCCAAGCACACTAGTGAGAGAGGAGAGATAAGGTTGTTCATTTGAGCTTCTTGTTTCTTGATGTAGGCCTTTGTTGTATCTGATGGGTTGACTTCATTTTCATTCCTCTTCAGGTTTTTATATTCTTTTACCTTCTTCTCCAGTAGTTGATCAATAGTATGCTGTTCAATCTCCATATATTAGGTTTTTCCTGCTTAAAAAGCTGAGGTTTAAGATCATTCCAGGTTCTCTTACAAGGACTGATTCAGACTGGTTTTTGTTTTTTATTTTCAGCAAAACTGATGTGGTAATTTTTAATTTAGGTAGAAAAACATTGGAACAAGTTCTCAGTAGTAGCTAGAATTGCAGATCTCAAACTTGGCACAACTATTCACTTGATGTAATTAAAAACAGTTTATGTCACAAGAGTTTACAATAGTCAGGTATATGTATATAGTCAGTGCACTGGGATGTTTGTTGCGGGCTAATGGAAATGTCGCAGAGACTTACAGTCAAATAAGATGGATAGGTGATGGATCTCTTCAACTCTGCAGTATTTCAGTTTTTCTATTATGATGCCTAGTTTTTCTGTCTTTTTCTCTTTTATGGAGGCTAGTTAGTATCAAAACATTCCTTGCTGCCAATTCTGGAAAATGAATCTCCAAAGTATTGAAGAGGAAAAAAGTTATTTGGGAAGTTTATCTGTTCTGGATGGTAAATTTAAAAAAAAAAATGTGTTCTTGTATCCTTTTAATACTGTATTAGAAACAGGGCCCTCCCTAGTGGCGCAGTGGGTTAAAAGCACAGCACTAAGAAGCTAAAGCCACTTCCACATGAGTTCAATTCCCGCCTGCCCCGGAGGGGACTACATGGCACGGTAGCCCTCTCTTGACACCCCCCTCCCCCCCGCACTGCTGCTCCCCTCAGCAGTGTACTTCATCATCTGTCTGTTCTGCTCCCCACTCTGTCTCTGGTAAATCCTCTCACTGTCCCTGCACCTCTGCCTTGTACCCCTGTTCTGTATAAATAAATAAATTTTTAAAAAATAGTGTATTAGAAACAATATCATCTGCCTGCTACAGATATTAGACAAGTTAAGTAAACTTAGAACAACATTGGAAATTTCTGACCTAAGACCAATAATAAGTGAGTAACGATATAAATAAACAATACTGTTTTGAACCTATAGTATACCAAGTGTTTTCTCTGGTGATAAAGCCCTAATTGAGCCCAATATTAAATAAGACATTGTAGGTTCTTTACATAACCTGTCTTTACATTCTGTGCCTTTCCAGGTTGTAGTCACTTTTTTGTCTTTACCCTTCATTTTGTAGTACTTCTATGGCTGGAAAGGTTTTCTTACCTCCTCAGACTCTTTCTATTAGCTTTCACAGCTTGTGACAGCTTTTTCTGTTTCAATTGTATCCCCTGGTTTTGCTCAAGGCAGGACCTGCTCTGGGCCCTCATCTCATTGTCTGTTTCTCTTAAATCATTATTATCCCTTCAGCCCCCCCATAAGTTTTTCTTTAAAGATGATACTATCTGTCCCTTAAAACTTTTTCTTGTGACAGTAGGGAAGCATGCACTCAAAACACTCTTGTCCACACGGCTGTGCCTCTTTCAGTACTGGGAACAGCTTGACAGAGCCATTTTGCAGTTAGTTACTCCACAACCCTGATTTTCTAAGTAGATATGCCTCACTTATAAAACATTGGAAGGAGTTTGACCAGCATCTTTTCCTTTTTTACCCCTTGAAGTGCAGTACATACTGTTCTTTAGTTAAGGTTTTTGAAAGATTTCTTAAAGATTTCCTAGATTGACAGTGTTTGGTAATGTTGACTAGACTACAAGATTTAAAAAAAATAAACAAAACTCATCAATCTGCCCAAGGACAACAGATTGTTCAGCATAATAATTGAGTCCAGACTCTTGAGTTGTTTTTTTTTTTTTTTTTTAAAAAAAAGATGTATTTATTTATGTACACAGAACTAGGGTACAAGCCAGAGGTACAGAGGCAGTGAGAGGATTCACCAGAGACAGAGTGGGGAGCAGAACATGCAGATGGAAGAAGTACACTGCTGAGGGGAGCAGTGGGCAGATCAGGAGAGGTCTACCACACCATGTGGGTCACCTCGGCTTGTGGGTCACCTGGCTTTTTGGTCACCTGCAGGGATCGTACTGGCTTGCAGTGCTGCATCCTAACCCGCTGCACCACCAGGGAGGCCAGACTCTGAAAAGTTTAGCTTTAAAATAGTAGGATAATTACAGCATTAAAAAAGGCATGTGTTGTGCATGTGAATGTGCATGCACGTTTACAGGCAGTATGAGATGGCTGCTGCAACACAAAATGGGGCTGAAACATCGGTCGTTTATTTCCCACGAGAGTCCGAAAAGTGGTCCATGGTGGCCACGGGAAGGGCACATTTATCAGTGACTTTATTTTGTTGTCTGCCATCGTTAGTGGGTAACTTTCATCTTAAGTATTCTAAAATGGCTGTTCCAATCGTACCGTTCATCTAGGTAACAGGAAAGATGGAAGATAGAGCCCCCTTTAAGAGCACATCTTAGAACTGGGAGACACTGCATTTTTCCTACACGGCCAGATCTTAGAAATACATATGCAGCAGTAAGATGTATTACTATGTAATTTGAGAAGACTAGATATTGGAGAAAATGAACAGTTGCTTCTAAAGTGTACAGGAAGAGCAGTGTTTTGTTACTTATAGATACTCAATATCTATTTCACCAGCTTTGGAGTTACCTGGAAAATGCTTTGTTCCAAGATGTGACATGTGGAGAAAAAGATCTCTTCATTTTATTAAGGAGATTTTGTAAGGAGTTTTAAAGTGAATATATGATTAAAATTCAGTAAAGTCTTAGAAAAAGTCTTCCTGTCCAACTTTCATAGAAGGAAATATTTTAAAATCCTATTGTAATAGTATATAAAACCGAATTTGTCTAGTGTTTTTTCTATGTTATTGCTTAGACATCATTCTATACCAGCAGTGTAGATCTACCTCATTTTAGAAAATGTTATTTGTGCTTACAATTTTTGCTGGATGAAGTTCAGATGATAACTCCTGAAGTAAACAGGGGATTTCTAAAACTTCTTCATTCTTTTGGTCCTATTGCCTCAGAGTCTGTAATCTGGTTTTTCGGTGTTATGAAATTTTCTCTGTGAGAATAATTATGCTCTTACAAGTAAGAGTACTCTGGCATGAAAAGCAAATAAAAATTGAGATGGTTTATAACTATACTGCTTAGTTAAATTCAGAATGAAAATAGAAAAATTAAATGTGTTCTATTTGTAGGTAACATTTTGCATGTCTTACTCAGACTTTAATATTATGTTAATGAAGCATCAGAAGAGTTATGTGTATTGGTATTCATTTGTTATTAATGCTATATAACATTAAACACATGTGAGATCTTAACCCATTTATTTTTATTTTTTAAAGATTTATTTGTACAGGCCCTCCCTGGTGGCGCTGCGGGTTAAAGCACAGCACTGAGAATCTAAAGCCGCTTCCTCATGAGTTCAATTCCCGCCTGCCCCGGAGGTGACCACATGGCGTGGCAGACCTCTCCTGACCCGCCCGCTGCTCCCCTCAGCAGTGTATTTCGTTGATCTGCCTGTTCTGCACTCCACTCTGTCTCTGGTGAATTCTCTCACCCCACACATCTCTGGCCTGTATCCTAGTTCTGTATGCACAAATAAAATAAAATCTTTAAAAAAAAAAAAAGATTTATTTGTACATACAGAACTGGGGTACAGGCTAGAGGCTGAGGGGTGGGGAGAGGCTTCACCAGAGACAGTGGGGAGCAGAACAGGCAGATGGACGAAGTACACTGCTGAGGGGAGCAGCAGGCCAGTCAGGAGAGGTCTGCCATGTGGTCACCTTCGGGGCAGGCGGGAATGGAACTCATGCAGAAGTGGCTTTATCTTCTCAGTGCAGTGCTTTAACCAGCTGCGCCACCAGGGTGGGCCTACCCATTTTTTTAAACATGCATTTATTTCCATTAAGTTTTATTGAAGAATAATTGACATGTAATCACTGGAAGGTAAAGCCATACTGAATGATGGCTTGATTTGCATATATTTGAGCTTATTTCCACAATGAGTTCAGCTAATACCCACCATCACTTTTTTGGTAGAAGACAGCAGGATGTTTGCAGAATGATACATTATCAACATTTGACCACTCTGCCCATTTTGCCATTGGCACAGGGTTTAACCCTCCCACTGTTTTTCAGTACTAGTAAAACCAGCTCCCTTTTCTTCCCTTTTTACTCTGCTGCTTCTCAAATTTGAGTCAAGATACCTACCTGATAAATGACTTGAAAACTAGAGAATGTTCTGAAATGGAAACAGAGTATGTGAAGAGAGGATGACTGGTAGAAGTAGGTGAAAATTTGATGAACAAGAGGGAAGGACCATGGGGTGGAAATGTAATTGTTCGAGATTTTGGATTCAGATTCAGGGTTTAAATCTTGGCTCTGTTAGTTTCTAGTTTCCTTACAAGTTATTTATGAGCATCCTGGGCCATAGTTTTCTCACCTATAAAGTGGGGATAGACATAATTTATTAGTTAGAGTTACAATTAACACATGTAATAAGTGCTTGGGAGTATGTTCGGCAAATATAATTTCTTCTTCATGTGCAATTTATCAAAGCTTTGTGATTCAGAGGAGGTGTTTTCTGTTTGTTTCCCTATCCCTCATCCTGCCTGTCCTGCCCTGTCCTGCCCTGCTTCCAGAGTTGAAGTCAAGCTTAGAAATTTAAGTATTTGGCACATTGTCATATATTATTTGTTCACTCAATTAGGAATGCTGGAGAAGAATGATAAGATAATTTTGGGAAAAAGGAAAAGATTGAGCAAGGCTAAGTCCACATTTTCAGGCTTTTGGTCATTTTGCCATGCTGGCATATTATTTCAATACTTTGTGCTTGCTTGAAAATGGAAGAAAAGAAAGAGAAAGGAAAATTGCTAAAATCACAAATCTTAATTGAGTGTTAAGATTAAATTTTTACTCAAAATATTGAGTCATGTCCTTACATGATGTTTTCTATTCAGATTTCCTAAGCAGCTTTAGGTACGCCCTCTTTCCTCCTCTAGCTCTTAACTTCTGAAGTCTGTTCTTATATGCCACCTTCTCTTGGGTGCCAGCAGAAGTATGCACTCCTCCCTCTGGAGAAGAATCTGAATCTTAGGGATATTCCCTGGAGCAGCATGAAATGCTCACATGAAATGGGATGCCAGATTCTAGGGGGGATTCTTCCTCTCATAGAGTATTTTCATTGTGACTTTGCTAGTAATTTTCCATTGTTTTAGAAAACTCCTTCAGGGGCAGTCTAGTTTTACGGACACAATTTGGTTTCAACAGAAAAATCATGAAAAATGACAATTTACAATTAGCTATACTTCACATCGAGGATGTCCTGTTTAGAAGCAGAACTCCAGGCCTTTTTAAAGAACAGTTTATCTTTCTTTTAAACAAATGGAAGGATTATAGGGGACACAGATGGAAGGCAGGTTGCTACATCAAAATAAACTAATGCTCGGTTTCCTTCTCCCAAGTAACTTTCCTTTTAAAACAAGGGTAGGAAGAATGCCTTAAAGTTACAAATTTTAGTTTGTTACAGCTAGTCATTTAACAGTCAAAAGTGAGCACAATGCTAGCCATAGCCAGCATTTTAATGTTTTTTAAAAGTAAAGGGCTTTAAAAGCCCTGGAGATAGAATAATTCTTTTATGCTAGTTACGGTAATTAATCATTAAAAGCTCAACAGGTAATGAATTTGTATAGATGGATTATTTTAGGTTTGATATTCTCTACCAAGTAGTTTTAGCTTCAATCTAGAAAATGCATGATTTGCAAACTGATCTCTTTGGCTTTTATTCTTATACCTAGAACTGGCCTTTTGAAGAAAATAGAAGAGAAACCAGCAGCAGTCCCATTAGATCAGGCAATATGAGTATAATGACACACCCACACCTGTGATAGTGGCTGGGAACTCCCCAATAATTACTGGTAGCTTCCAACAGCTTAGGCAGTTAGCTCCACCCAATTCCTGTCCCAGAATTTCTGACAGTCAATGGAGTATCACATAAAATGACACTTACATAAAATGAAGTCCTCACATAAAATGCTTCTTAATATTTCTAGTGCTTGTGACTATGAAAAAACAAGGAACTGAAGCTGGCACAGCTTTCTATAACAGCATTTCTTTAGTAAAAAATCCTGCTTGCATGCATTAAAAAAAGAGGAGAAAAGACAAATAGCATGAGGACTAACCAGTCTTTTTTTTTTTTTTTAAGCTTTATTTATTCATATAGAACTGGGGTACAAGCCAGAGGTGCAGGGACAGTGAGAGGCTTCACCAGAGACAGAGCAGGAGCAAAACAGGCAGATCAATGGAAGTACCCTGCTGAAAGGAGCAGTGGGGGAGACTGTGTCTCTGGGGCTGGGGATCCAACTCACACTGACTTGGCTGTGACCAGCAGGCAGTGCTGAGTCCTAACCCACTGTGCCACCAAGGAGGGCCAGGGCTAATCAGCCTTTTAATGTTTGTTTAAAGTAGACTGCTTTGAAAACCCTGGAGGCTAGAATATTTAATCACTGGCTTGCCAAAAGAGATGTTCTATGCTAGAGTCTTGCCTTAGTCTTTCTTTCATCACCTGCTTAGTAGCAGAAGCAGATTGGCCACCGTGCACCTCACAGTCCTGGTCTCCTGAGGCTTTGAGATACACACCTGCCATTCCCACGTTCTAAGCCTCAGCAGATTTCCCTTTCATACCTTCATAAGCTAATATCTAATAAACATTGTATATTAAGCAATGTATATCACGAATTACTTGCTGTTGACAAAGGGTCTGTACTCATAGGGTCTGTTGATTAGGCAAGACTGAAATATCTGTTTACTGGGTGTTTTGATAATGGTCAAGTAAAGGTTGTCTGTCAAGGAAGCTTTGCACAGCACCTAAGTTGAGATTTTGATAGATATGATTATCTCTCTGTAGCCCCTGAGCACGTCTCTCTTTGGAAATTGCTCACAGCATTTTAGGCCATCTAGAAGTGTGAATGAGGCTACTGTCTTTTTCTCAGGGAAAACTGCCATTTTATTGATGTTTCCCAGCAGGAAACTGTGGGTGATGGATTTACCAAGAAGAGTGGAGAACAAGTGAGAAACAGATTTTTCTTTTGTAGAGTTCAGGGAACTAATTTATTTGTGGAAACTGTTAACCCATTTGCTTTTTAAAAATCAAATTTGTTGAACAACTCTCTAACATCTAGGAAATGTAGCATAGTCAACTGTCAGAGTTAGTGTTGTTTCAGGGATTCTTATTAACCCAGATCTAGGCACTAGTAGTTTCTGATTTTGGGCTTTTTTTTTTTTTTAAATACATATGTTTTGATAAGTTATCCTACTGTTTCTGGCATCCCAAATCTCAATCATTGCATAATTTCTACAAAACATGAACAAAAGTTCTAGTACTAGAACACACTACTCATCATTCCTTGTCAAGTGCTTTTTCCTCCCTGTCAAGCCATCTTTATTGTCAGTTGCCTCACTGACAATACACAAGAAGAATAACACACAAGAAGACATCAGTACAGGTTGTGTTGTACTAGGTTCAGTACTGGTTGAACCTAGATAAGAAAACATGGATCAGAATATTTTAATCATTAGTATTGTCAGAGGGAATATGGGTATCCCAAAGGCCTGTTACTTCTGTTCAGAAATGGCCAATTAATCTAGGTCCATCAGGTCCAGCATTTGGGAGCTCAGGAAGAAATGTGTGGTTCCTGATGTGCCTACCTGAGTGTGCCAGGTATTATATTTATAGAGACCACTTCTAAAACTTAATAAAAACAATGCTGGATGTCATGGGAAGGGATGGCAGAGAAACCACTAAATTGGAGTTACTTGTTCAATGCTGACATTTGGTCCAGACACTAGATGACCATTGCAGTCTTTTTTTTTGGGGGGGTGGGGAGGGGAGGGTGTTGTTTTCTGTTATTGCACTGGAAATGATCCTTCTCATTTCCTTCCATATAGTTCCTGTAATTCTTTCATCTTTGACCCTGTAATGATGCCTGTTTGGGGAAGTACCAGATGTTCTTAGGCCTCAAATTCCTGTCAGTCAGTGGGATGTTTGTAGAATTCTTTCCTAAGGGATATATACCAGGACAGTCAGCTTTAGTCTCAACCATTTATTATATAAGAATGTACAGCTTGACTCCTGGCATTTATTTGTCATATGAGGTATACTTAGCTATATTTTTAAAAACAATCCTTTTCATATTTAAAAGTTTGTGAATCAGAACTTAAAAATTTTTCCTAGCTAAATGTCATTCTAACATTTATAGCAAACTGTTATGCACTGTTCTTAAAAGCATCTCATTGTCATGAAGTATGGTTACTTTGCACAGAATCTTTCTAGTGTGGTCTGTGGACCTGGCATCTAGTTAGAAATGCAGACACTCAGGTCCCATACTAGCACTACTGAATCAAAATCTACATTTTAATAAATCCCTGTGCAATAATATATATGCTCAAGTTTACAAGTTATACTATAACTTACACAACTTCTTACAAGCATTAAACTCTCATTAACCAGCCATTGCCTATTGGTTCATTGGGTATCTTCTCTCAGATGTCCTACTGTTCTGAGTCAAAAATAACTACTCATAACCTTTTATCTTGGAGTATGTCTCAGAGGAATTATTTACTGTCAATAAAAATAACAGAATAAAAAAAGTTCATTATATCGTTAGGTTAAGTTCGGATTAGTAGTAATATCCTCTTAAATAAATGCAGAAGTACCTCATAAACTATAATTGCAAATCTGTTTCTTATTGGAAAAGGTCTCTGTTTTCTGCCTGTATGTGATTCCTTCTGGACCTCGTCCAAAAGCCTCCACTCCAGGATCAAGCAAAGTCTTCTCACAGGTCCCAAGGCTCTTGGCAGAAAGGCACTTTGAGTCCGTAGCCTCAAATTAGTTGGAGTAAGAGCATTTGAATGTAGCTTGTATAGACAAGTCTATTAAAACTAGAAAACCTTCCTCTAAGCTGGGTAATGGGGTCTCAATAGAGCTCCCCAGTTTATCTGATAAGGAAACTTGTCTGTGTTCTTGTTAAATATTCAAACTCCTAAACTTTATCTCCAGATCAAATGAATTATAATTTCAGTGAGGGAGTCTCAGTAATTAATTTTTAGGAAATACCTTGAGCATTCTTACACTCATACATATTTGAGAAATGCTGAATTATGTACTCTTTCCTCCAGCAGAGTACCATTTTGATTATGGTTTTGGAGGGTTACTTTTGCTTTTGCAGATATATATTGCCCCTCAAAGAGCAGAGACACAGCTCAGAATTGCTGCTTTTGAAGTATAGAAATGTGAATAAATACTGTGTAATGTTTCAAGGATTTAAAAACAATTATTCCTTTGAAAATGTCTAAAGATGGCAAGTTTTATTGTTAGTGGGCAACCTGAGGGATACCCAGCACCCTTCAGCTTGCATACTCTAAACGGTTTGTGACATCAGCTGCATAAAGACAGCATATTCTTAGTGTGTAACATTTAATAGAAAGTAACTTTAATAATAGAATTAGTGTGTATAGAGTTAAATACCAGAAGTTATCCCATCCCCTTGGTGGGTAAATGTCCATCCATAAAGTGTTGTGCTGAAACAGTCAAAGGTACTTTCTGGCAGGGAAGCATGAGAAAAATCAAAGTAAAAGTCAAGTTAAAGGCTGCGGTAGTCAGCTACTCCACAGGTCTCACCCATGTTACTTCTGATGTCTTTATGTGTCTTGACACCACATTCTCCTGTGTCCAGCAAGACCCCGATGCAAATCTAACCCTGAAAAGCAAGCAGACCTTTACATGTCTGCTCTACATACTTCCTCCAAGTCATCCTCCACTTTTCCCCCCCCTGCTGAACTCCTCCACCTTTTATTAGGTGGAACCTACCCTTTTTAAGGAGATTATATTACATTATGCCTGTTCATAAGGGGGTGGAGAAAAAGGTCTAAAACAGTGAAATGCTGTGTATACATGAGGAGGGTGTGTATATATTGGGAGGTAGGAGAGGTATAGGCAGGGGTTAAAGTTGTGATTTGCCATCTTTGAACCCAGATCTCCTTTTCTTTAAACATTTATCTTTTCAGTGTGCTTTAATTTAGAGATTAAACTTGTGTTGTTGTTACCTTTGTTTTATAGGAATGGGTTGCTCCTCCTTTTCCTTGTAATTAAATGGTTTGTAGGAAAGCTTTTCTGAACTTTGCAGAAGTTGGTCTTGAAAAGGAACTGGTCGCTGAAAACATTTCAGATTAGAGTAGTACTTATATCTTGAGCAATTAAGACAAAAAAATAAAATGTCCAATGTTAGGAACCACCAAACCTATTTGTGTCATTCCATGACTAAGTTAGGTAGTATTACCTAATTTGGGATTACATTTTTTTTAAAGATTTATTTATTCATACAGAACTGGGGTACAGGCCAGAGATGCGGAGGGTGAGAGGATTCACCAGGGACAGAGTGGGGAGCAGAACAGGCAGATAAACAAAATACACTGCTGAGGGGAGCAGCCGGCCAGTCAGGAGAGGTCTGCCATGTCATGTGGATCTCTTCCGGGGCAGGCAGGGGCAGGCAGGGGCAGGCAGGGGCAGGCAGGGGCAGGCAGGGATCAAACTCATGGGGAAGTGGCTTAAGCTTCTTAGTGCAGGACTTTAACCCCCTGCGCCACCAGGGAGGGCCCCGAAATTGCATTTTTAATTTATAGAGCACTTCATGGGTTTAAGTTCTGGATGGTTTTGGTCGGCCCATAGGGAAACTTCCTGTTACCAATAAAATTCTGATCATTTCTGTGAAATATTTTTAATACTATCCAAGTGAACTTTCTTTAATTTAGCATACCATCTATAAATGCCAGATGCAGAAGGAAATTTAGATCCCTTATCTGAAGAAATTACAGTTATCTGCAAATAAAACACCCATCCTGAAGGAATTTACTTAACTAAACTTATGCAAACAGAACAGAGTCAGGCATGGCTGGTACAAACAACCAAAAGGAGTTCAGCAAAAGGGGGAAGGGAAAGCTGGGAGTAGTTTTGGGGAGGCTTCTCCTTAGAAACTAGGACATTTGACTTGGGTTTCTAATCCCCAAAGTGATCCTCCTAAACAAATACAGAATAACTATACAAAAGACTTGGGATTTAGAAGCAAGGTATGATGTTACTATGAACCCAATTCATATTAAAAGTGCTGGAGAGAGGGGGGCATAATTAAGGTACATTTAGAGGTCAGAGGTTTGGGAGTTTTGTCTTGTTGTAATTTGGAGAAGCAGACACATGTTAACAGTACTGATTGTGAGGTTAGAAAGGCAGTGATTTTGGCAGGGTGGGAGGTATCATATGTAACTGACATTTACTGTTTATTTGAACACTTTTGAGCCATAAAATGACGCTACAAGTAAAACTTAGTTTAAAATATCTGAATTTTTTCTAGCACACATTGACAGAGGAAAAACTGATGCTTCTGCTAGCCTTAGGGAGTCATTGAGGTCTAAGGACCAGGCGTCTCAGCACTGCTTACACCTGGGTAGTGTTGATGGGTGAAGTGTGAGGTTAAAGCTCCATTCTCATCTCCCACATAAGAGGATTTTTGTTAGCCTAAAGGTGTAAAGCAATGTGTCCAGTGTGGTATTAATCATCCTGAAGGGGTTATTTGGTAAGTCATAATAATGATTATATTATAATCCAATATCTACTTAAACTGAATTTTATATATCTGAGATTTTATATTCTGTTGTGTTTAGTCTTCTATGGAACTCCAAACAAATTATACTTTAATGCTTAGTGTGGCCATTTGGATGAGTGATTGAGAAGTTTTGGCACAACTGTACACATATTTGGGATGCTGGTTCTATCTTTATTTGGTCATAGTGGAACACACACTTTGGCCCTAGGAGAGTTGTTTTGGTTTTCTGGCCACAGTAGGCAGGCTATCTCAGCAGGATCCAGAGAGATCCCTGACAGGCCTAGTCCTGTCAAGTCTGAAAGATTTTTACATGGCCCCAGGTTCTGCCCTTTTGGAGAATTCTTTCTCAGTTAAAGAATGGTTTTAGAAACTGCCTAAACTATTTGAAGTCCACAAAAGGGGAAAAGAATAATCTGATTTTCATAATATGTACTGTTTTTGTTCCTTTACAACTGTATTGCAAATTGCATATTATCATTCACGTACTAAACACCAAAAATACTAAAAGGAGCTCCAAGTTCCTGAAAGAGTATGGAGAAGATGGAGGTAGTATGAATTAATAGCATTTAATTCTAGAAAGTCTTTATTAATAAATTAATATTTGTTTTTCTTGAGTGGTATGTATTATGTTCCGGGGTCATTTTTTTTTCTTAGCTATTTTAAAACACCATTTTATGGGTAACTTCATTTTAATGAAGTGCAGAAGTTTCAGAATTTGGGCTTATTAAGTGTGAACTTAGGCTACGGTTATTGGGATCATCCCTATTAAGTTATTTAACAAAAATTTCAGTGTTTACTGTGTGCCAGCCTCATTTCTAAATAGTCTATAAATACTCATGTATTTAATCTTCTCTGTGACCATATGAAGTAGGCTTTATTATATATACCATTTTACGGATAAGGAAAGTGAGACTTCAGTTAATAAGTAGATTGTCTAATGTCACTCAGCTGTTAATAGCTGTTGAAGTTGAGATTAGAACCCAAGCAATCTGGCTCCAGAATTTATGTGGTTAAAACTGTTCTACTAAGTTCTTCTTTCTTATAGTGAAAAGGGACAGTGCCGATACTAATAGAGTCTTGATTATTAGCTTAATGTCTGTGATAGATGGACTGAACCTCAGTAACTGCACTCCTTTTATCTTTGCACTGACGATTCTGAATACATATGTGGCTTAAGACAGTATTATTTTTAAATAATGTAATAGTTTATTTTTACATCATTTTGTGCATTTTTTCATCTCAGTTGTAATCTCTGTGGGCTTCCCATCACCATATCACCCATGTGCCATCACCACAGTCCAGTGCATTTCTTTCTCCCCAAAGTTTTTGATCCCATTCCCCACTCCGCCCATTAAAATGTCTCTGGTCTATAGCTGTTCATTACTATTATTATTTTCTTGCCTGGGCCATTATACTCCTGCTATGAGTGAAACTATCCAGTATTTTTCCTTTTCTTTCTGGCTCATGTCACTAAGCATGATCTTTTCTAGCTCCATCCATGTTGCTGCAAAAGACATGTGTTTATTTTTTTTGGTTGCTAGTAATATTCCATTGTGTATATGTACCACATCTTTTTAATCCAGTCATCTACTTTTGGGCATTTGGGCTGTTGCCATGTCTTTCCAATTGTAAATAAAGCAGCAATAAACATGGGGTGCAGGTATCTTTTTGAATCGGTGTTTTTGTGTCTTTTGGGTAGATACCTAGGAGTGGGACTGCTGGGTCATATGGAAGCTCCATGTTTAGCAGTTTGAGGAACCTCTAAACATTTTCCCATAGTGGTGGTACTCAGTTGCATTCCCACCAGCAGTGCAGAAGAGTTGCTTTATCTCCACATCCTCGCCAGCATTTGTTGTTGCTAGTTGTTTGAAGATGTGCCATTCTCACTGGAGTGAGGTGGTGTGGTATTGTGGTTTTAATTTGTATCTTCCTTATTACAAGGGATGTTGAACATTTTTTCATATGCTTGCTGGCCATTTGGCATTTCTTTGGAGAAGTGTCTTTTTAGCTCTTCTGTCTGTTTTTTGATGGGGCTGTTTATTTTTGTTGAGTTTCATCAGTTCTTTGTATATCTTTGTGATCAATCCTTTATCGCTAGTTTTGTGTGAGAAAATTTTTTCCCAATCAGTGGGGTGTAATTTTTTTTTAATGTCTCTTTTACTGTACAGAAGCACTTTAACTTGTTGTAGTCCCATCTGTTTATCCTTGCCTTCACTATTGTTGCATTGGGTGCTGTATCTTTAAAGATGTTGCTGAAATGTATGTTGTGTAGTGTTTGGCCCATCTTTAGTTTCCAGGTCTTTTATGGTTTCTGTTCTTATGTCTAGGTCTTTAACCCACTTTGAGTTGATTTTTGTGTATGGTGTGAGGTAGTTATCTAGTTTCACTTTTTTGCATGTAGCTTCCCAGTTTTCCCAGCACCATTTGCTGAAGAAACTTTCTTTGTTCCATTGTATCTTCTTTGCTCCTTTGTCAAAGATTAGCTTCTCATAAACCTGTGGGTTTATATCCGGGTTTTCTATCTGAATCCACTGGTCAGTTTGTCTGTTCTTGGTCCAGTACCATGCAGTTTTGATTATTCTGGCTTTGCAGTATAGCTTGAAGTTTGGGATTAATGCCTCCATTCTCTTCTAGTCATGAGAGTTTTGGCTATTTGGGGTCTCTTGTTCATATGAATCTCATCAGTATTTTTTTCTATTTCTTTGAAGAATGTCATTGAGACGTTTATTGGGATGGCATTAAATCTGTATATCATTTTTGGTAGGATGGCTATTTTGATGATGGATCTATTCTCTAGATCCATGAGCAGGGGATGTCTTTCCACTTCATGGTGTCTTCTCCTATTTCTTTGAACAATGTTTTGTAATTTTCTTTGTATAGGTCTTCTACCTCTTTTGTTAGGTTGATTCCCAGGTATTAGATTTTTTTTGTTTTAATTGAAAAGGGGATTTTTTTTTTTTAAATATTTCTGTTTGTTCTGATTGGTTGTGTATAGGAAGGCCTCTTTTGTGTGTCGATTTTATATCCTGCTACTTTGCTCAACTGGTTGATGGTTTTGATTAGTTCCTCTGTGGAGCTTTTAGGGTTTTCCATATAAATTAACATCATCTGCAAATAAGGATAGTTTTACTTCTTCTTTCCCTATTTGGATTCTTTGTATATGAACCATAAGTGAACTTAATACAACTTAAATATATTTATAAGTATCAAATGTAAACATTTATATATTACCTTGATTGAAAGGTTGTTGATAGCAAAATGGATCTTCTTGACTGATGTTCTTTTGACTGCAGGCACTTTTATGAAAGTCTGTCTTTTCACTATACTTTTGAAATTAGAATGGAACCTGGAGACAGACTCTTGCACACCTATAAAAACAGAAACTCAGGCCCAGAGTTGCCAGTGTCCAAGTGCTCAATTGCTGGTTTTGAAGCAGAAATGTGATTTAAGCCATAGGATGCAATTTAGTGATATTTCCTTTTTATTATAGTAATTACAAATTCACAGTGACAGTGTTAATATGTACATTGATTTCAGATGGCCACATAAAAAGTTGACAGATTCATTTATCAAACAAAATATGTTTCTATAGTAGGCTGGATGTTGTTAGCTGTGGCCTAAATACATCAGTTGTGTTCTGGAATTAGAAATTGCTATGATTGGCAAACCTCTATCACGTGAGATGGAGTTGAAATAGGGTATGGAAATTAGTGAAAGTATAATATATTTAGATAGTGGATAATGGTATAAAAGATAGTGATTAAACAAAGTGGGGAAATTATAAACCGAGCAAAAAACACTATTAAAAAGTCATGTTTATGTCATTCTTGTTTGTAATGCTGAATTTCTGATACAGAATTTCTATCAATTAAAAAATTAATTGGAAAAGGCCAATCTCTTGGGTATTAAAAGAAAAACGTGTGTGAATCAGTAACTTTTTTTTTTTTTTAAAGATTTATTTATTTGTGCATACAGAACTGGGGTATAGGCCAGGGTTCAGGAGCGGCGAGAGGCTTCACCAGAGACAGAGTGGGGAACAGAACAGGCAGATCGACGAAGTACAGTGCTGAGGGGAGCAGCGGGCGGGTCAGGAGAGGTCGGGCAGGCGGGAATCGAACTCATGCGGAAGCAGCTTTAGATTCTCGGTGCTGTGCTTTAACCCGCTGCGCCACCACGGAGGGCCGAAAAACGTGTGTGAATCAGTAACTTTATAGCTTCATTGCTTAATTTTACCACCGATATAAATCTCTTGATTAAATTTCATATAATTACTTATGTCCATAATCTTTTTTTGATATACACTTTAATGTATGTTTAAACTTTTTATTTGGAGATGATTCAGGTTCATAGCCAGTTCTCAGAAGTAATACTTAGAAATTACCAAGAGTTTGGCATTGACACAGTCTATTTAGACTTCCCACTGTAATGAATGTTTATTATCAGATGTGTGTAAGGCACAAGGCAACCTATTCAGAATATCCCCGCCTTTGCATTTGTATAGCTACATACAACTCATACCTTCTTTGTCCCTAACTCTGTTTTTATCTCTATAATTTCTTAATTTCAAGAATACATATAAATGGAATTATGTAGAATGTAACCATTAGGAATTTTTTTCCCCCCAGACTCAGTATAATATCCTTCAGATTTATCCAAGTTCGTTTTTTTTTGGGGGGGGGGGTTGAGTAGTATTTTTTTGGCATAGATATACCAGGTGTTTTGCTGTTGTTGTTCATTTACCTATTGAACATGTGTATTTCTAGCATCCATGAGCATTTGTGTGAACATGGATTTTTACTTCTCTGGAATAAGTTCCCAATAAATACCATTGCTAAGTTGTATAGTAATTGTGTTTATAGTTCAATAAGAAGCCACCAAACTGTTAAGGACTACTGTTTTACATTTTCAGTAGTCATGCATATAATGAAATTCCAGCTTCTCCACATCTTCACCAATACTAGGATTGTCATTTTTTTGGTTTTATTTCTACATTGCATCTGTATCTGGATGAATTACACGGCTCTTTGAAGCTTCCCTTCTGTTGTGACCCAATTTTTACAGCCACTCATTTAATTCATTCTATACAGCTTAGAACTCAGTGAATCTACTGCTAAGCACAGGGGGCTACTACTGTCACATGGAAAAGAACTCAGTCTGAAGGTGAGCTGTGACTTGGCGCCAAAGAATTTAAAGAGGGTATATTGGATCTTTTTCCTTGATTAAATATTGTGAAGCAGACCTTTTTTTCCACAGCTTTGTAGTTTTGCATTTCTCATGCCTTCTGTAGTTATTTGAACTACGGTGCATTGTGAACGGTTATTTAAGAATGCATTGCAAACTGAAGTTTGTGATGGGGTCATGTTCGTCAGGTGGATTTTATCCACTGCTATCAAAAAGCCCTGGGCAGTGTTAGGACCTAAATCTCCTGTAGTCTCTTTCCTCCATCTCCCCCTTCCCCACCCCACCTGACCCCCTGCATGTACTTGAAATGACCATGAAGAATTCTGTGTACTGTTAGGAATAGTTTCTTTCCTTTATAGTTTGGGGGAGGCAGAATGACTTTTTTCTTTGAACAGATCTATTTTAACAAAATATTAATCACCCAAACTATGCAGAAGGAGATAGGGAGGTCTTGGAATTTAGATCTTATTCATATTTGATGGTATTTTGTCATTCCATGGAAGTGCCTGTGTTAATGGGCAGTCCAGGTGATCTTTCAAACTTTCAGTTTCATGGTACCTTGTAGTATTGAAACACCTTAAGAAAAAGTGTACTTTAGGGCATCAAATACCAGCTTCTATTTATGATGTACTAGATTAATGTATACATTTTGAACCTTCGTGCTTTGGCAGTTGTAAGCAATGTATTTGTATGAAGTATAAGATTCCATGGAGTAAGCAGGGGTGAAGCAGACCAAGCCATCCAGTTGAGTACCAGAACTAAGGGAGAACCAGAGAGGGGTAGAACAGGACTAGAGCTTAAGGGTAAGATACTCTACCTCATCCTTTTAAATGAATACCAAATAATGAGGAGCACTCTAGATTGAATTTTGGTCTTTAAGCAGTCCTATCAAGTTGAGAGATGATAAATTATATTGGGCTAGGTTGTGATTTTCAAAGGATGGACCTAGTGGTGGTGTGTCGAATGTTGACTGACTCTCCCTGCTATCTTGCTTGAGCAAGGTATGTATGAGCTGATGGGAGGTGTACCGCATTGTTGCCCTCCATGTATGTTTCCATGAGTTATTTTTCTTCTTCCCCTTATCTTACTGGAAAACAAGTACCCTTGTTTCAGGGTCCCTCAATAAAGGTTTTAATGGTTATTCTTAAGATAGTCAACCAAGTGAATAACACTCATGGTTAACTCTAGTGGAGCTCTCAAAACAAGGGAGCTTATGTTCTGAATAACTACGTGGCTTTGTCCTTCAGAAAGGAAAAGAACAATTATCATTTTAAAACTAGAACCTAGGAGTTCATATAAGCAGCATAGTGACACCTTTTATCCTATGCTTAGCCAATCTTTGGTGTCTGTAGCAACCTGGTTTCCTGAACAAAAACATACCTTCTGAGGATTGGAAAAGGACTGAGACATTAAGCCCAGTGGGTGTCTCAAAAAAGGAACTTGACCACCTGCTCCATCTTGAAGCCAATGCCAACAAGAAACTGTACCTTGAACAAGGGAAGGTTGGTTTCTACTGAACTGCAACCAGAATTCACACCTCGCAGACCATTTCAGTGATTGTGGTAATCTATTTTCATGGTGGCAAGACATGAATAGGAAATCATATCAGGCCAACAAAACCTTCTTTGGAAATGAGATGACCTGGGCAGGGTTCAGTCTTGCAGTTTGGTGTTTCAGTTGGTGTTACTTGACTAAGCAAAGAACTAAATTCATTTATTATTTTAAAAGAACAAAAATAGTAACTTGTGTATAAAACTCCAAACCAGAACTCTTTACACCCCCTCCCCGCCTTGTATGTTAACATAACCCAACTCTGTGGGGTATTTGCTGCAGATACCTGGGGCTCCTTTTAAACTTCTATTCCCAAGATCAGCTTTTTCTGTGTGTGTGTGTGGGGGGGGGGATAGGTGTTGGGGAGTGACCCCTCTGTACTTGTCTTGTGGAAAATAGAATGGTCACAAAGCAAGATACTACCCTCCCCATCCTGTTGATTGAAACCAGGGTGATACTGCTTTCCAGGACCTTTCCTTAGAGTTGCTGGTGCCCTTTTTTGGTCAGATTTTATTTTTAGAGTAAGTACTAAGAAACATTGGCTTGTGGTCAGGATTGAAATGTGAAGCACGTTACATGAATATGTATTTCTACTAGATTAAGCTTGTCCCTGTGGAGCAAGCAAAGATGGGCAGGAAAATGTGAATTTCTAAAGGCAGCAGTGTATAGACACAATCCATGGTTTATATTTTCAGAGGAAGGAGATACATATAGTTTGTATTTTCTTCTTTTAAAGAAATTGTTTGTGCTTACAAATATTTAAATGCCGAAGTGTAATTCCATCTTTTCTGCTATTAACATATAGATAATCTGGTATTCATTTTATCCAGTAACTTTAAAAAAAAAGTTTTGTACTACTGTACAAAACCATGAACCAATTAAGAGTTATGAATACTTTTGTTGTTTTCTCAATCAGGACCCTTGCATCAGTAGAGATCTATTTACCATTTTAAATGTGAAGTCAGAGTTTTAGTATCTTTTCAACTTTGTGCATTATTGCTTTATAAATACTTTAAGGCTGGGTCATATGCATGAATATTTGAGTTATTGTGAGTTGAAATGTGAGTGATTTTTATTTTTTTCTAGTAACCTTGCATTGACAACTCTTGTTAATGGGTGTGTAGTCCTGAAATTTTATGGTCTATTTGAGTCCTTTTGTGTCTGTTTCAATTTTAGTGTTTTTCATTTTTCTCCCTTGACTGTGATTATTTTTGTCTTGTTTTTCCTTCCATTTTCTTATTGTTAAATTTTTTGTCATGAGTTGTTTTTCAAGTAATATGGGGATAAGTTATCAGTGTGATGATGACTTCAAAACTCAAACATTTTGTTGCCATGTTACCTCCAAAGTTTTTGACTTTTGTCCTATGAATACACAACGTTACGCTATAGGTTTCTAAAATAATTTGAGATTATTTCGATTATATACTGTGCCTTAGGGGCAGCTATACATGCTACCAAAAAAAAACCCTCAGTGATTTTTTTTTTTAAATGGACCATTTAAGAACTTTGTCTATTTTTGCACTTTTGAGAATGTGGATAGAGAAAGCTTGCAGAGGACAGATAATCATAGAATATACCCGTGGATTTTATTAATTAGAACATTTCAAATGAGTGACATAGTTATTTGTCACTAGAAAATGAGAAATTGCCTTGCCCCCACTCCCATGAGTTTGAGGAACTTTAAGGGGTCATTTTAGAGCCACTGGAGATGATTCCTAAAAATGTTTTCATCAACAACTGAAATACACACAGAAAATGTCCATGCTCTTTGGTCACTGTGGTTTACCAGATGTCGCCACTGGCTGAAAAATACATATAATAATTTTTTAATGACTGAAATACAAACCATTTGCCTTTGTTTTCATTCACATATCTATTACCTACAAGATAATGCATCCTCTTTGTTATTGGAATATTGCATTTGAAGGTCTGCTCTGGCCTTCCTATCTAGGGAATCCCCAAGACCAACAAAAAGGACTTTATTGAGTTAGAATTTATTAATTTAGAAATCACTTACTGAAATGTGACTCTTTTCTGATTGGAGCTGGCAGTGCCATTGAAAAATACAGGGCTAGCTTTATTCCAAATGGCTTCTGCAGGAATGCTGTAGATATTTGCTCACCAGGAAGGTTTTTCTCTTACTGTGCAACAATGGGCAATTTCTCCTAGCATTTATTCTTTCAGTACTGTTGGGTTAAAAATGAAGTTTTATAAGCCAGAAAGAAAAGGAAAAATACCGGATGGTTTCACTCATTGCAGGAGTATTAAGGGCCAGGGGAGAAAATAGTAATAATGAACAACTGTATACCAGAGACTTTTTTTTTTTAAATTGGGAGTATATAAATGTGAATGCTCTATTCTTAAAGAATTCACAATTTTTAATAAATATAATAATTTGTTACATCATTTTGTGGCTTTTTCCATCTCAGTTGTAATCCCTGTGGGCTTTCCATCACCAAATAATTCGTGTGCCATCACCATATTCCAGTGCATTTCCCTGTCCCCACTGTTTTCGACCCCATTCCCCATTCCACCCCATAAAATGTCTCTGGTATATAGCTGTTCATTATTACTATTTTCTCACCGGGTCCATTATACTCCTGTTATGAGTGAAATCATCCGTATACCAGAGACATTTTATGGGGGTGGAGTGGGATCAAAAATGGAGGGGGGAGCGCAAATACACTGGACTATGGTGATGGCACATGGCTGAATTGGTGGTAGGAAGCCCACAGGGATTACAACTGAGATGGAAAAAGGCACAAAATGTTGTAAAAATAAACTATTAGATTATTAAAAAAGAAGTTGCAGGTACACCCACACAGACTCCATTAGAGTTCCTTTGGGATATAGCTGTCAGCAGCTTCATGTCTTGAACTTCATGAAGCATACCGTGTCCTTGACTGAGAAATGTGTTTCCCCATGTGTCTGATAAAGTAAACATCTGTGATGTTAAAGGCATAATGCCAGGCGCAGCTGTGTCCGTAGACACTGCTGGTAAATTAAGGGCTGCCCCAGATAATGATTGACCTGCCACAAAGTTCATTTTGCGACACTCATTTGCTATTTTGATAGGGCTACTTTCTGAGCATTTTTTCATGAATTTACGTGTCTCTATGTCTCTCTCTTTGGGCGATAATCAATCACTTGTGAAAGAACCAAATTCATTTCAAATTTAGATAGTTTCTTTGATTTGACACTAAGGTCCCTGTAAGCAAGAATCATGTCCTGTCTTAGTGATTTCCATAGACAGAGCAAAGACAAAACTCCAAGTACTTTGCTATTTAACCACTTTGGTATAAAATATGATCGTGAGGAGAGTTTGGGATATTTAAAATCCCTGTGACTCTAGGTCTCAGTCATCAAAGAAAAGCATAAAAATTGGGTTTTATTGTTGATGCGTCCTGTCCCCACCATTTATAGCCATGACTTTTTGTCTTAAAAATGTCTCTTAATCTGAGAAAGGATTCCAAGCTCTAGGATATAATTTGTATTTAGGTAACCTTCAGGTTTATTCATAAACGCATAAAGTAGTTTTTCCTAGTCAGCCTCCTATCTTTCTTGTCAGAGGAGAGATCTCTTTAGTGATGTGATATCCTGGGTTCTCTAATTTCTAGGAAATACAGGCTATTTTTGAGTTAGTGGGAAACTTGGGCCTCAGAGAATTCCATTCTGCCCCAAGTATAACAGCTTCCTGTTGAGACACTAATATGAGAATCTCTTCTAGTTAAGAAATAATATTTACATAAAGTTTCCTCCATAAACTTTACTGCTTTTATTGATATAAATATTGACATTATTTCTTGTTTCCTAAAGAAAGTAACAACAAATGGAGATAATTTTCAAATTAACAAAATAAGCATATCTAATGTACTTTTTATAAAAAGGTGGGAATACAAATAAACAAATATCCATTGAATCATGGATTATTCCATCACACAGGGCTAACCCATAGAGATATAAACTCTGTTACATCTAAATTTTAGTATTAGTATTACTCGATTAGTATTCTTGCTAGCTATCTATTTTGTCGTGGATTAGGCAGTTGTTAGTCATAAATTTGACATACATGTTTGTAAGGTCTCTTTTTCTTGAGAGCAATATCAGTGTTTATTCCCTAAGTTAGCTGTCCAGATCTGATTGATACCTCTGACATTGATTGCTAAACTTCACTGCTAGACAAATGGTACTCCAATGTCTAATGCATAGTATCTGTGTGTCATTTCTTTGGAAATCTTTGGTCCAGTCAACACCTGCATAGTGTCAGACATAAAATACTCAAAACCTGAATGAAGGATAGTTGGCATTCCTTCTCTGGACTGTGGGAGGAGAGCTGATGGATGATGGGGAGAGCACAGTGAATAGCAGGATTCCTTTGTAGTCCATATCTTTGGCTATTGTCAGTAATTCAGCCTTAGCAAGTTTGGGAAAGCTCATTTCTCAGAAAGAGCCTTTATCTCTGGTAAAGATGGGGAGGCAAAGATACATTGAACAACAGACTTGACCCCATTGACCTTTAAAAAATACTCAACCTAATCGGTGATGGGAAGCCCATGGATCGCAGCTGAGATGGAAAAAGGCACAAAATGTGCAAAAAATAAACTTATAATAAAAATGTACTCCTCTTATCAGCAACAGAACTCAAATTCAATTTTATGTATCCTCATAAAGCTTATTAATTCAAAAAAGGAGGAGTTGATTGTCAGGGTCCCCCCCCCCCACACACACACCTGCTTTTTAAGCAGTCAAGCATATACCTCTACCATATTATCTAACCATTCTACTCATGAGTGTTTATCTAAGAAAACATGTCCATACAGAGAGGCTGTTTGTAAAAGTCAAAACTAATGGATACACAAACTGTTGTATCCATGCAACAAAATACTAGTCAGAATATAAAAGGAATAGACTATTGAGAAACCCAGCAGTGTGGGTGAATTTGAAAATAATTATGTTTGAGCAAGGAAATAGACAAACAAGTTCCCTTTGTGTAAACCTTTAGAACACACATGATAATGTACAGAAGGCAGATCATTGATCCCTTGAGGATAAAGGTAGGAGGAAAATTAAGAGGGCATAAGGGAACTTTTGATTGAAATGGTTTCACAGGTTATAGGTATGTTAAAAGTTAACTAATTGGTCAATAAATGTTGGTGAGGATGTGGAGAAAAAGGAACTCTCCTGCACTGTGGTGGGAATGCAAACTAGTACAACCACTATGGAAAACTGTTTGAAGGTTCCTCAAACTGCTAAACATGGAGCTTCCCTATGACCCAGCAATCCCACTCCTAGGTATCTACCCAAACAACACAAAAACACTGATTCAAAAAAATACTTGCACCCCCATGTTTATTGCTGCTTTATTTACAATTGGAAAAAAAACATAAGCCTTTTGCAGCAACATGGATGGAGCTGGAAAAGATCATGCTTAGTGAAATAAGCCAGAAAGAAAAGGGAAAATACTGGATGGATTCACTCATAGCATAAGTATAATGGACCAGGCGAGAAAAATAATAACAATAATATGAACAGCTATAGACCAGAGACATTTTACACGGTGGAGTGGGGAATGGGATCAAAAACAGTAGGGAGAGGGAAATACACTGGACTGTGGTGGTGGCACATGGGTGATTTGGTGATGGGAAGCCCAC
>NW_004567115.1:18274687-18347302 GCF_000260355.1 Condylura cristata
AGAATAGAATAGAATAGAAAAGAGGTAATTACTGAAGGGTGGGTGGGGCAGTGTTGGTCTAAGTGTCCAAATTTCCAATGATACCATGTGTAAATGCTGGGGATTAAGTATACAACATTGCTCTTATATAATGTCACTGTCAAGTATATAATATACTATTGTTAAGAGAGAATAGATTGTAAATCTTCCTACCACAACAAAGAAATAGTGGTTGTGTGCAGGTGATGGAAGTGTTACCTGGCCCTAAGGGTCTTTTTTTTCTTTTTGTTAGTTTTATCCATTTTGGCAGTATGTGTTGTATCAGATCATGCAGGGTTGGTTCAATGCCTTTAGGCATTGAAATAGATAAATAGAAATGAAAGGGAAAAAGAAATGTGTTAAGTCCATGGTTTATGATCTGCCTGTGGAATTGAGACTGAATTTGTGAGCTGGTGACCTTTGATTGTCCCCCTGCAGTTTTGAGCCTCAGTTACCAGTTCAAGTTTGAGTCACCCTTCTCTCCAAACTTATCCCCTTTCATTGCCTTGCGTATTACATTTCTCTGATGATAAATTTTACCTACCCCTTTAAAAAATGTTCTTGGGTAAAATCCTAGTCAACCTTTTAAGTCCTCTCTCTGATTGTAATGTGTTTTCTGACATGTCCCCTCACCCTGCCAAAACTATTCTCTCTGCTAGTAGACAGTAGATACAGTTTGTGCCCCTGCAATTATCACTGCTCACATATGTGTCTTGAATGAATTCTGTCAGTGGCACCTTGCAGTTGGCCTTTTGTATTGATCATGCCATGAAAAAACACAAGAGGAACATCTGGCAGGGAGAGCTGCCCTATTTTGAAATTGAGCCTATGCAGAGCTAAACCTTTTGACTACTCTTTAGATAAACTTTTGATACACTTTTACTTTTATCACAGTTAGCTTTTCATTGATGCCACTGAAGGAAATAGGACAAAACAAATTTTTGGATTTTAATTTTTAACTGCATTCTGTGCTCACTTGGTTAGAGTAGTGAAGTGGTAGATTTCTTGTCTCTGTGACATTGTTTTTCCTTCAGCTGATAATTTCAGTTATCTGAACCTGCGCCATGACTATTAAGTCAGTAGATAGTTGGAAAAGGATGAATTCATTTATAAATTGAAATCAACTAGAGGTAATTAATTTTGAGTAAGCCACATAGAAATATTCTAGGGTTGACTTAATGGCATCTTAACATTCCTTAACATGACACATTCACTTGTGTCATGGAAAGGACATGAGTTAAATAAGTCCTGGAATAGTTGAAGAACTGTATTTTTGAGATTTCATGTGAGTTCTGTTCTCTGGATTATTCACTCTTTTGATCACTTCTCAAATTTATGTTCCAGGTCCGGACCCTATTTGTCAGTGGTCTCCCCCTCGACATCAAACCTCGGGAGCTCTATTTGCTTTTCAGACCGTTTAAGGTACCTTTCTTTAATCTTTCAAAAATTGTAAAGGAAACCATATTTAAGCTTCACAGGAAGCTGGGGGTGGGCAGAAATGTGGACTGGTCATCTTAGCCCAGGAGATAACCTAGAAGTCATTAAGTTCAAGGCCTGCGTGTAAACTCATTGGCAAGGACTTGTCTGCAGCAGTGCTGGCTGGGGCCACACTGATGGAAGGTGTTGCAGCGGACTCCCAGTCAACAGAGGCAGGGCCGTTTTAGGGACACCATCTAGACTCTCAGGGAGAGGAGGGACTAGGATGTGACAGCTGCAAACAGCTGGATAGGAAAAGAAGCAGGGAGGTTGGCGGTCAGCCAGTTACAACAGTGAAGATAAAATAGAGTCCATTGTGTGCCAAGAAGTCACCTTGTCATAATGGATGTGACCCCATTCTAACAGCCCCCTTAATATAAAAGTCATGATGACTGTACAGTGGGAAGCAGAAAGGCTGGACCTGAGATCAGCTGAGAGGAAGTGGAAAAGAAAGCAAGGTATTGAGAGAGGGCACCAACTTCATAGAATTTCATGAGTTTTTTCTTCGGGGTTGCAGTTTTTACTGCCCATCCCTTTTGCAGGTGAGGACTTTTGAAGCTAACTGTTCTTCTAAAAGAACAAAGCTTTCTTAAATTTTTATAAATATATAGAGAAAAAGATTCAGCCAGCAAGCCCAGCAAGCCCATGTATGAATTACCTCATTCAGTTTGCCTCAGATTGGGCTCATTTTTCAAATAAGTAAAATAAAACTTGGAGCTCTTAAATAAGTTTTGCCCAAAATACACACATAATAAATGACAGGATTCAAACCTGCAGCCTGATTCTGCCATCCCTATTCATATTTGTTATGTGATGTTATTTCTCTTTGGGTCTTGAGCACAATATATCCCCACCAGTGGTGGTATACTTAAGTGAAATATCCATTTGTCCTTTTCCTCTGAGGCCCTTTAAGGTGTTTAAACCTCCAGGTCTTTCTGAGAGAGCACCTTGAAATGGAAGAGGCAGGGCTGTGAATCATGACCTCTCTGGCCAAAAGAACTCAAGGCCTCTGAGGTAAAATGTTTACAGTAGCTAATTGGTAACATAGTTCTCTGCTGGGAAGATAGGAGAATGAATCAATCCCAACATCCTGCCCAGAAACCCAACGCTAGAGTCAGGACCCCTCGTACATTCCTAACAACTTTGTTTTAATTAAAGTCCCTGGAAGCTGACCCTCGTCTGCAAATCTCTCTCTGCACTGATGTGCAGTGGCCAGTCATGTCAAGTGGTGTTTTTCCCCTCTTGTGACATCCATCAGCAAACCACCAGCCATTGATTATTTTCAGAAATAAACACTTTTTGTTATCCTTATCCAGAGGAGCCAGGAGGGGTGAGAGTCTGTAAGGGAGAGTTTCTATCACCTTGAGGATGAGCTAGAGTAAAAACCCATAGAGAATTTTTGCATGTCCCAGTCAGAATACCAATATGAAAATTGGCTGCTACTTACTAATAAGCAAAAGAACTCACAACAGTTTTGCATCACTGCCTGCTTTAAATCTTTCTGGAAGTATTGAAATTTTGATAAAGTCATAACAAGTACATTTTATAATGTTGCTTTATTTTATTGCAAATGAGCCATCACCATTCTCTGACCTTCCTCTCTTACTGAGCTTAGTTCTCTAAAATGGAAAAAGATCCACAATTGACAGATACCCATTTTTCTGCCACTACATATTTAATGAAAAAAAATTATTTAAAAAGAAAGATTATTGCATGGATTTTAGGGCTTGATTTTATATACAAGCATAGGCATTTGTGTGTGTTTAAGGGGTGGGTCATTTGCTTTCCCAGTAAACTAAGAAAACACTTGTAGGAAGAATTAAATAGTTAGCATCAAGGACTCACTAATTTTTCACTTGAACAGCTGCTATATTACAATTGCAATTTTTTTCTGGTCTGAATATTGTTCTTCATTTTCAGGGCTATGAGGGTTCTCTTATAAAGCTCACATCTAAGCAGGTAAGAATGTCAGACTTGTATATAATTGATCATTTTTATATTGACCTTGATTTGGCTTTCTTCAGGATTGTAACTGGCTGGAAATTCTTTTTAAATTTCCATTGGAGTTTGACTTTGTTGCTTTAAATTTTGCATGAGATGGGTTAGGATTTAGCTCAGGAAAATCATTCATGATATCTTAATTTCAGGACGTCAGATAATGCCTTGAGCATATTTATATGGGATTAATTTATACATTTAAAAGGAATTATTATCCAAATTGGCTTTTAGTCCAAGTCCTTGACTTTTTTTAATTATAAAGTTAAATAGGCAAGCTTTCGTAGTTGGTGAGAATATTAATAATGAGGAATTCATACTGCCTTTCAAATCCCTTAGTCCCAAGTCTAGAAGTGACCCAATCTTTCCAGAAAGCTTTTGGACATTTTTAGCTATGTTTTTGTGTTGGACAGTGAGTATGCTCCTCTGCCAGCTACTTTTCCTTTCTTTGAGGTATTCTTTGTTTACTGAGAAATAGGCTGTGTTGCAGACACTCTTTTGGTTTGAAAAGGTAGTGTGGTTTGCTTGCTTGATCATGATCAAACACAGGACTTTTTAAAGACATCCCTTGGGATTGGAGATGGAAATGTTCATTGTAAAATTTTGATCTTAGCAAAAACTACGGGGACATTATCACTGTCATTGTATTCCTTGCACTTACAGTGTACTGAAAGGTGATTTGGTTCTCTTTCCATTTTAAAAGATGAAGAAACCGAGGTACAGTGAATTTAATTTAGGAAAGTAGAGCCTCTTGACCCAAGTTTTTCTTTTGTTCACTGCTGCCTACCTTCCAACCCCTGCTAGATTTTATTTTTTATGATTCTTTTAATCCTCAGCTGTGCCCTTGAAGAGCCACCTTCACTGTACCTTTGATTCGTGTTAGAAATTTGGCCAAGGCACTGAGTCATGATTCTTCTGGACTGGCTTTCTTATTTCTACCCATTGCCTGTGGTCAATTGTTTATCTTAGCTGTTCAATTTGACATCACCTTTGGTCCAGAAAAATAAGACATCCCTGATTTATTTTTCCCCCCTCTTATTTCTTTTTCTTTCCTCAGCCTGTAGGTTTTGTCAGTTTTGACAGTCGCTCAGAAGCAGAAGCTGCAAAGAATGCTTTGAATGTGAGTACTGGTGATGGAGCATTGGGGGTTTCCTTGTGTGGTGGTGGGAGGATGGAACCTCTTGGGATGGGGCTGTAGATGGAATGCCATTGCCCAGTGTAAGAGAAGAGGAATCCATCGGTTTAATGAGCCCTCTAAAAGAGATGTTTCCTAGAACTGTGGTCAGAAGTGCAGAGTGTTATATAATAGTTGACTTAGTAGCTTTTAATGCTGAAGTTACTCGATGGTGTAGGCTTTACTTTAATTCAGCCAAAGTCACATTTCACGGTACTGTCCTGTTCATTTGAACACTTTGCACTTGGTGACTAAAACAAGAAGAGATGAGAATCTTGTTTTTTCTTATCTCATGAGCTCACATTAGGCATGTCACTTTTTTTTTTTTTAAATAGGCCATAGCTTTTCTGATTAATCAATCAACTCCCATATGACTTCCCTGAAAGGCATTCTGCATTGTGACATTATAAATGACTGTAACTGAGCCATATTTAAGGAGAGAGGTCTATATTTGGTTTGTAAGCATTTTAAACTGCTGTATGTTTCGAAGTTTTTAACCTCCATTGACCCCCCACCCCTGAGAAACAAACCAATGCAAGGGAATCAAGCTGAGAGAGGTAGAAGGAAGCAATGTAATCCTGGAGTTTAGGGCTAGACTGATGTTTAACTGGGTTGTCTTGGGTCTGGTTCCATCCTGCTCCTGCCAGTTGGCTCAAGAATCTGTGAATGAGCAAGATTAAAGCAGCCAAAAGTACTTAGGTGCTTCTGGAAAGGCAAGTGGCCTTTCCAGTTCACTGGCTTGTAGTCCAGTCAAGACTGACTATAGCTGAGTGTCTTTGTGTTGCTTCAGCGAAATTGTGTTGCTGTGGAAACCTTACAGGTGCCCCTGCCAGCTTCAATTCTTAGTGTCTGGATGCTATTGTAGGCATGCTGAGGGGAGGAGAGAGAGACCCGATAGCCTGGTGATGGGCAGGCCCAAGGGAAAGCTTTTATATGGGTCTGTTCACTCAGCATAATTGTGGCATTATGGCATAATCTTGAAAAGGTCTTAGGGTTTGGGGAAAAGTATATATATTCTTAGAAGAAATGGCTTTCTTGTTATTATTGCCAGGTGGTGTTTTTTTTTTTTTTTTTCCATGAATAAATGTGAACATTTTAGGATTCCAAGAGCCCTGGATTTGGATAAATCACCTGGTCAGAACTGATTATTCATTCTGTTTCTCTCACAGAGGCTTAAAAATATAAACCAGTTATTTATTAAGTACTGGTAGTACTAGTACTAGTAGTACTGAGCATTAGTGTATACTGGGGTTATTTTAGTAACTTTTGCATTACACCAAAGTTAGAATTTTCTCAATTTAGCCAAATTTTAACCTTAAAAATAAAACCATGATTTCTATTTAAGCATTGTTTTCTTTCAGTTTGACTTATTCTTGTAAAAGAAGTGACTGTACTAGGGTGGTGGCACAGGGGTGATCTGGTGATGGGGAAACCCGCGGGGATTACAATCCAGATGGAAAAAAAAATGTGCAAAATGATGTAAAAATAAACTTTGTAATAAAAAAAAAAGTGACTGTAGTTGATGATGTTTGCCTGATGGCAGAATGAAGTCTCCATTGTATTTAATCTCTGGTCTGTGTAGAAAGATGTTACTGATGCACTGTCTATGAAGAACAGTAGACTTTGATAGTGACCTTTCTAACAAAGGCAATGTTACCTTTTATTCTAGATTGGTTTTTAAAAAACAGATAAGTTCATTTGAGAACTTTCCTGGTAGCCTAGGGGTTAAGTCACAGCGCTGTCACCACTATGGCCTAAGTTGGATCCCCAAACAGGGAGCTGTTAACCCACCTCTAGTGCAGCAGACCTCCTGTCTAAACTGCCTTTCCCCCTAGCAGTGTATTTCTGCTCTCCACTCTGTCTTGGGTGAATCCTCTCACGCCCCACACCTCTGGCCTGCACACCAGTTCTTCTATGCAGAAAAAAAAAGTTTTATTTTAAAATGTTTAAGTGATCATACTCAAAACCTGTATTTCCTTGCCTTACAGAGCATAGTATGGTGACATTTCAACTTTTTTTTGGGTGCCAACGGATTTATAATTTCTACAACAGATAATGAACCATTCCCTGACATAGTTGTGGAAGATTTTAAACACATTCCCAAACCAACTGGCCAGGCATCTTTACACTTTTGTGTCTAAAGGTTTTAGGTTCTTGTGCTCAGCTCTTTTCACTGGCAGTGAGCTTTCCCTTAGCATCATTTCTCTCCCTTAATCATTAATGATGTTTGCTGCTCATCTATTAATAACTTGGGAAGAACTTTTAAGAGAAGCAGGTCTAATTTTGCTTGTTCCGTGAACCTCAGGGTACCTTATAAATTTTGTGCTCAGAGGCTCAGTTGTGAGTGCAGTGCATTTGCTGAGCTCTTGGTTGATCTTTCTCCATATTGTTAACTTTCTATTTGTAAAGTAGTGGAGGTGTTTGTGTATTATTGTTAATTCAGAAAACTGAGATGTAGGGAAAGATGGATGGCTTAGTTGAACAGTAAATTTAGAATGAAAGTTGCAAATATGTCTGTTGGATCGTAGTCCTGTCATTTTACATAACATCTTGTTGTTTGACCTATAGAATGCTGACTATTTAATCCACGTTGTCCAGGAGAAATGGCCACAATAACATTTGATATGTGTCAGTGGGGCAGGGTTTCTTTCAGAGAAAACAGACCCTTTCTGGATAATGGACGTATTCATGAAACCTGTCATTTAAAAAATTTTAAGGGTAATTTTTTATAATTGAATTAAAAACATAACTATGCTCACAACTATTACATGTTTCTCTTGTGCCATTTATTCAGGCTCTCCTAAAGCTTTTCCTCACATTCCTTTGGGGGGAAATTTCATGTTGTAAGTTTTGTTTTATTCAACCATCAAGAAACTTAAACTGGGCCCTCCCTGGTGTCCCTGCAGCTTAAAAGCACAGCACTAAGAAGCTTAAGCCACTTTCGCATGAGTTCGATCCCCACCTGCCCCGAGGTGATCCACATGGCATGGCAGACCTCTCCTGACCCACCCTCCCACTGCTCCCCTCAGCAATGTTCTTTATCAGTCGGCCTGTTCTGCTCCCCACTGTCTCTGGTGAATCCTCTTACTGCCCCTGCACCTCTGGCCTGTACCCCAGTTCTGTAATGCATAAATCTTTAAAAAAAAAAAAAGAAACTTAAACCTCTATCTTGTAGTCTTCTAGTGGCTTCTATATTACAGTTAGGTGTTATAAGGACTTCTCCATGTCTGGAGCTTCTACTGTTGTTTTTAACTTGAGTACTATAGTTAACTACTAGTAGTAGTATTTTCACAGAATGTGTAATTTTTAAATTCATGTATATTTTCTTATTATGCTTTAGTCAGTTTGATGATTTTTTGGGAAAAATACTCAGGTTAATTAAAAGGTAACAATGAACTTTTATCAGGTGATAAAATATGATTCTTGGAAATATGATACACTTTGTTTTCATAGCCAAAACTCTCAAAGCAAAAAACCCAAACCCAGACATCCCTTCAGATTATCTGTGGTTCCATTAATCCCCATAATTAGAAACCCCATCCATTCTTTAACCTGACAGCAAAGTATCTGACCTGTCACCCTTCGCATACTTTTATAATTTCTATTCCAACATTTTCCCCTTTTCCATGATAATGGAAGAGTAAGTTTATAATCCAAATTATTGAATTATATTTAGTTTTGAAATTTTGGAACGTAAATCAAATACAGTGGCATTGAAGAATTCACTTAGTTTAATAAAAATCTGTAGAGATTTTCAGGGTGACACAGAAAGAAGGACAAGGCTAAGGGTAAAGACCTTGAGCAAAGGTAGAAATAAATGGTCTGGCTTTTCCTGTGAACCGTGAAGACCTCCTCCTTCCCTCAAATCCCTACTGTTGCCTAGTGAAATTGTGTTTTAACAAACAAGTGTGATTTGTGATTAATGGCCTGTTGTGAACAGTTCATATCAGGCATTGTCTCACACTGGTTTTGGGGATCGCTCAAGTTGGAGTACTGTGAAAGGTTGAATGTCAGCTACCAAATGTTTGTCATTTGTTCTCTAAATAGTTACTATTCGGTGGTATTTTAACATGGCATCTAACATACAGCAAAGCGAAAGAAATCTGAGGGAGCCAGACTAGATCACTACTAATTATCTTCACAACTCAATGGCTTGGACTAGCACGTATTCTTAAACTAGACTCATTGAAGTAAATGATCTCTAATTATCATGGTACCCCCGTATGCAATGAGTTCTTTTAAAATTGGCTTCATTGAGTTATAATTCATGTACTATATGTACATTTAAAGTATATGATTTAATGCTTTTGCTGTTACATTTTCTACATAATATATATAACAAATGTTGCCAGTTTAATGATTTTTTTTAAGTGTACAATTCCACTCATTCAGGCATGAATTTCTTTTGTTGTCTAGCACCACCAGTACCTAACTTGGTACTTGGCTTCCATTTCTCCTCACTTGCCCCTGATAACTTGTGATCTTTTATTAATTTGCCTATGCTGGGAAAAAAAGTAATTTGCTTACTATAAATGTTGAATATTTTCCTTTTCCCATCTATTTTCTTTCAGCATGTTTTTTTCAGATTCCTCCATGTTGTAGCATATATGCAACCACGGTTCCTTACATGACTGAAGAACATTCCATTCCATTGTAGTGATACATCACATTTCATTGAACATGTCTATTTGTTGATGGTCTGTTGGGTTGTTTAGATTTTTTGGCTACTGTGAATAATGGTTTGGTGAACATTGGTGTACATGTGTCTATTAACAGGATCACTGTTTTTGATTCCTAGGAGTAAAATTGCGGAGTTACGTGGTTATAGTAATCACATTTTTGTTTGAGCAACCTCCAAGACATAGAAACTGTCATTTTACATTCCCACCAGCAGGATGTGAAGGTTCCTATTTCTCTATTTCCTCTCCAAACTTAAGTTTGTTTTACTGGCTTTTTCTTTTGTTGTTTTTCATCCTAACAGATGTAGTCATTGGACTCTTGATAAATCTTCTTTGACTAATTTCAGTAGATTTGATTTCTTTTGGTTACTTGGGGTCCCATGTGACTTAGAATGTTGTTGCTTTTGGCAGGGTTTCGTAACATTTTTGAGATGGCAGTTCTAATTAATGGAATTGTTACCGTAAATAGTTTACTTGTTTTGAAGAAAGGGAAAAATCCAGCTCTTGGATGATTCATTTAATAAGATAAGACTTACATTTTGTATTCTTTGATATGCTGTGTAATATATAAATGAAAAAAAAAGATGAAAAGCAGTCTTAAATAGGAGAAATATGGTTAGACATTCAGACTTCATTGCAAAGACATCTTAGTACGAGGATAATTAAGAATTGATAAATACAGCATAAAATTATTTCTTGATTAGTGAAAACATTTATTGACTTGGCAGTATGTGTGGTACAGAGGATTTTCAGAAAAAATCTTTAAGAATTTATAAGAAAGCATGTTCCCAAAAGGTACTTGCTAGTTGAAAAACAACTGATATAATCAAGAAAACTTAGCTTTTTCCATCTCCATAAATTCCTGGCATTGAAGTAAACACTGCAGTTACTGTTTCACAATGATTCCAGCCTTCTGCATGATTTCAGTTTCATTGACTAGCTTGAACTTTCCACCTACTGAGTTTGCAAACAGTTGGCTATAATCAATTCAGTATTTCTATACCAGGTTCCTCATCTGTGAAATGGGGACATTATTTACTTTCCAAAGTTTTAAAAGGAAATCAAAAACACTTGGAAAGACTCTGAATATGAACTTGCACCATAAATATACTTTTTAATATAAAAGATGCAGCCATAAAGTGCTAGTACAAATCCAAACTCAGGGTTGTGGAGCCACACGAGCCACACAAGGGCATTTGGCTTTGGTTTGAAAGAAATCTGGACCACAGTCCGTTTCCTGTATCGCAGGTTTTCCTGACAGGTTGTGCAAGTTAGAACTTTTGATCTTCATATTTGTACAGCTTGTGTGTTAGGTGAATTATTTCCACGGTACAAAACTTTGCACAAACACATGTATCCAGATGGCCTATCTCAGCTCCCCATTCTACAGGCACAATGTCAATATGTTACTTATCAGTTTTAAGAATTTCTCCCTAGGTTTCTCTTAGCCCGTTGCTCAAAGTGGTTGAAGAGGCCCAATTAGTGTGATCTCAGCTGGGACTTTTGGATGGGAAATAAGCAGGGCTGCCAGATGAGATCATGAGTCCAATCTAGTGTTTATTTGTTAAATCTGTTTATAACTGCTTACTCTGAACTTGCAGGATTTTAAGACAGCCATTTGACGTCACTTGGGGTTGGGGACTGTGCCTGTGCCAGTGTAGGGCCACCACGATGCATGCAGGGTTATTGGCTCCCTCATGATGGCTGCTTGCACTTTGGTTTGAGCCAGCTCAGTCCAGGCAGACACCTTAAATTTGAGAATAGGCTTTCTTCAAAGGTCACACCACCAGAAACAACTCGAATCCAAATACAATTTAAAAAAGTATTAATAGCATTTAGCAAAATGACTAGTGTGTGATTGCTTAGTAAGATGTAGATGTAATCGGGAGTAGGGGTTTCTTTGCCTTCGTGTGCCTCCAATTTTTAGATTGTTATAAAATTTCCCTAGGATGGTACAACACATAATTTGAAAATTGTTCAGTGGGGAGGGGGGGGGGATGAATGTGAGGAATTTGCAAAGTTCTTTCTTCTCCTGAAGAAAATTAGGTAACTTAAATCTATTAAGCTTTCATATAAAAAAATTGGAAAGTACTACAGTAGTAAAAGATATCCTCAAAATCTTGAAGAAAAGCAACCAAATTTTAGCATTGGGAATATCCACAGGTTCTTGCACATAAACCGGGATATATTCTGATTACAAGCTATATTGTAAATCTCAGATTAGTTTATCTGCTATTACATGGCTATGTGAAAATGCCCTCAGCTTTTGCATTGTGGCATTTTTGGAGGATCTGCTTGTTCAAACTTATCTAGTCTCCCTCTTAAAAATGCTATCTTATTTGACCTTTACCCTTTCTCCATGGTTCTTCAGGTATTTCAGGTATGCTGAGAATCTATTTGCTTCTATTGTAAATGTAAGTAGAAAATATAGTTAGTATTTGTGGAACATGATTGCAAAAGAATGAGTAATCTGCCAAACTCCTTTGGTTAAGCAGTCAAGCCAGTTTTTAAAGCAGAAAGCTCAACTCCAGGCCATCCACATTACTGAGGAATCTTCTGCAGTGCTGCCCATTTTGGCTGTTTACATCACTCTTTTTTCTTTCAGTGAATGATCATACTGTCGTAACAGCCAGAGGCCACAGAGCTCCCACATTGGCTTAATATTTTCTAATCATTATTACAGATTTGAACTTCTGGTTGACAAAGCTAAAAGCTAACTCTCACACTGTAATTGGAATGCATTAAGAACATTTTAAAGATTTAGGGAGTGGGTTGGGACCAAACCCCTCTAGCTGAGAATAGAGTATTTTGGCAGGATATTTGTCTGTTGTCAAACTCTAATTTGCTCATAAATGTATATACAATGTGAGGTGTTTTCTTGATTATTAATACCTAAAATAGCAAATTTTCTTGATGTATTGAGAGACATTTAATAATTACATGAAAACATTAAAAGGTAAATCACAGAACAGTCTATGGTCAGTAACTTTTTTTATGTAAAAATAAGTGAAGTAATAGAGTACATGCTTTTAGAATATGAAGAAAATTTATATAATGTACATCTTAAATGTGGGAACAGGAATAAGCACATAATTAGATTGCTTAACTTAGAACCTAAAAGCTAAAATTTAATAAGGCTAATATTTATAACAAAAAAAAACATTGGAACATTTTTTAAAACTAAAATTTCTAAAATAATAACATTTTGAAAAGTAACTGGCACTTGTGTAGTCTGAACATTGCATAAAGGGATACAAGGTTTTTTCTAGCTATGGAGGGCAAGATAATTTTTTTTAAAAGATCACTTTTAAGTTTTAAAAATCTAAATAATTAACTTCAAAATGCAGTTAAGTAGAAAATTCCTAGTGTACACTAGAAACCACTCTTATAGATGGAATCATTTTATTCCATTTTTGTCCTTTGTTTGCTTTCCATAAATGACATCACTCAAAACCAAATGAGCAAATATATAGAACTCTGAGTGAACTTAGAAAAGTGTTATGGGAAATGAAAATAAATTTATATGGGAAGGAAATGTTGAAAGCAGAAAGTTTATAGGGAAGCAAAAACAAATTACAAAAGCATTTCTGCCCTTGCAAAATAGGAATAAAATTTGGAATTCACAGAACATCATTTTCATGAAGTTTGGCATTCGTTTTGAAGACTAATGTAGTGTGCAAATAAGGGTATGTTGAATAGAAATCAGGAAAGATTATTTAAGCTTACAGGTCATAGATTTCCCTCAAAGGAAAAAAAATTATCTTATGAAAGAGAATCTGGTAATTGTTTACACATCTTAGAATGCTCACTAAATGAGTGACCAAACCAACAGAGGGAAAACTTTAGGTTTTGGAAAGTCCTGAGCAAGCATTAGTAGAAAATGTTGATGCTCCCCTTTCCCCCAACATTCATTGTGTCCTTGTGATTTATACATTCATCAAATTCTAAAAACCTAAAACAATTCCAAAAATTAATTTTAATTCAGTGATGTTAGTAAAAGTGTGCCATGTTTCTGCAGTCTTAGGACACTTTGATGTGTTTGTGCTTGGAAAAGTCACCTGTGAAAAAAGGACTAAATGGAGGTTAAGAGGAAAGCAGGTAAAGGACCTCTTTTCATGACCACTGGTCATGTGTAATGTTTTCTAGCCAAAGACAGTAACGTAAATGTCAGTGCCAGCAGGCCTGGCTGACACTACTAATTCAAGGTTCTTCTCTGAGCCTCAGTTTTCCTGTTAATATTCTATTGGTAACCTATTTCAAAGCATTAGAGGATCAAATTAAATAGATGTTTTTAAAGTGACAAGTACCCAATAAATGGTTAAAAACCCTGGTAATTAACTGACAGTAACCAGCACAAAGGACTGGTTTTCATTTCTTAGTTTTACTCTTCCTCCTGAGTGACTTAGAAGTAACTATAGAGTCCACGTTCCTCTGGGTTCAGAGTATTTCTGAACACTGATTTGTATTACAATGTAGTTGATAATAAATTGATCTGTCCTTCCTCAGAGCTTTGGGGAAGTAAGAATGCAGTGCTGTACTTAATACTACTCTTAAGTCTTCAAAAAGTGGTTAAGCCCAACAAAAATACCCATCTCTCCCTCTAAGTCTGTCAAGCTAATCACACACATAATCTTTCTCCATTTGTGGGCCTATATGAATCTATTTCTAACCAAAGACCCACATCCATTTCTTATAAACTGTTATGTTTAGCAGCCAATGAGATTCCTGACTTGGGAATTAATTTTGCAGAAAAGCCTTTTTGTAAAGAGAGAGAAAGTCAGCCTTAAGCTTCTTGGGTCATCACTGTGGTCTGCAGTGTGATGCAGTAAAGGGAAGTGCACAGATGGGAAGTTGCTCAGAGGTGAGATCCATTTTGACTTTTTCTTTTTCTTTCTTTCTTTTTTTTTTTTTCTTGGCTCTTTGTGCAGCACAGGAAGTACTTTGCAGTGAACTTCCGAAGTTTGGCCTTCAGTGTTTACATTCTTTTCAACTAACTTGTGTCTAAGCTTCAAATTCTGGGTTGGAAAAAACTTGCAAACCACTTCATGGTCCATACTTTTTTTAAAGCAAGTTTAAGGGAACAAATGTGACCCTTTTCCATTTCTATATTTCTGTATTTTTACTGTAGTCATCAATTAACAGGCTTCCTGCCCATGAATTAATTTATCTGTAGTGGTGTTAATAAATGAGTGTAGATGGTACACGGTTCTGATTTTCGGTATAGTTGAGACTATAAATACTGTTAATCTCTAAATATATTAATTTTTTAAATGTAATGCAGTCTTCTCTCATACACACACAGAGAGAGTGAGCACACAGGCTATTACCATGTTTTGTATGTAACTTAAGAGTGGAAGACTCAGTAAGTCTGTATCTGGAGTGGGAAGGATATTGTTGAAAAATTTGAAGCTAGAAAAAGAGCTGTAAAAAATATAATTGGCAGTCTGTTGTGGGTTGTGGCTGATCTTTAAATGAATGTTTTTTCTGAATGGTTTATCAAATTTTGGCACCAGTGTTTTTTCAGTTTTTGTTTATATCAGCACTGCATTTTCCTTTCCTCAAAATCTTTTTCTCCTATACTAGTTAGTCACTAATAAAGACTCAAAGTAAACTTTACAGAGTGATTTGTAAAGCATATGTGGAAAGTTAAGTCCTCAAATGACCTAACAAATACTTTAGGTGGCACTTAAGGAAGAGTGTACATTCTCTCAACCTGCATGTCTCTCGGAGCTGATGCATGTTCATCTTTTCCCACATAAACACAGGTACATTTTTTATTTTGAAGCTACACTGTACAATACTAATAGTTATTCAGCATGTTTTTGGAGTAGGCAAATGTTTTAGACACAAACACATATATCCATGTCTTTGCCAGGCATGTGGCTAACAGGTATTGGACGGGAGACTTTCCTTCAGCAATTAGTGTGTAGTTCTATGTCAGTAGTCTTTTTTTTTGAAGAACAACCACCCAACTCTTTAAAACTCCAGTCTTAACATTAGGGACTCTTTCTTTCTTTTTTTTTTTTTTAAATTTTATAACAGTTTATTTTTACATCATTTTGTACATTTTTTTTTCCATCTCAATTGTAATCCCTGCGGGTTTCCCATCACCAAGTCACCCGTGTGCCATCACCATAATCCCGTGCACTTCTCTCCGTTTTTGATCCCGTTCCCTACTCCACCCCCGCAAAATGTCTCTGGTATATGGTTGTTCATTATTTTCGTTATGTTCTCGCCTGGTAGGGACTCTTACTTTTAATGAACTTCACATATAGGCTATGTAACTAGTATTTATTTGGCAAGACATCCTTTCCCTCTTCAATCTAATTTGTTAGTTTCATTGTTTTCCCTTTTCCTCAGTGCCATACTCACTGATTTAAGCCCATAGTCTAGGCTTTCCAGAGAAGAATCATATAGCATAGAAATTACTTATATGGTCACATTGACATTCCTTTTCAACTCTCATTCTGAGTGCCTTTAAGTTCCTTCATTCAGCAGGTAGCAGGACTAAAAGGAGGTCATGCCTCCTGCTACCTTTTTTCTCCTGAAAGGGAAAGCAGGGATACTTATGAGAATAGTAATTGACCCTCCATGCCCCCCTGTGAAAAGAGAACAAGAAAAAGCACAAGGACTATATTATGAAGGGGACTGACTGCTGGCTGTAGCAGCCACCTTTGGTGTTTGAGTGTTAAGGATTCCAAGAGATGTCTCATTCCTTCTGGAACAGTTGACCCTTGTTTACTTTCACAATCCTCAAAGTAAAAGTGTTAACGTCAGGATTCCTGCATGAAAGAAGAAAAGCATCTGCACCCTGGACTACATTTCTGTGTAATATTATCTATTTCAAAAACGTCAATGTAAAATATTGCTTTAATGGGTAACTGACCAGACCTGAGGGGGAGACCTAGCCTTTCTCCTAACATTGTCAGGATCCAGGTCTTTCAATCTTCCTTTGCAGGACAGCTTGAAAACATAGTGGCAAAAGTTCAAATAACCATGCCCTCTCAACCCTTTGGAAAATAAACTCTGTGTGACTCTGATTCTGTTGACATGTTAAAGATTGAGTTTATAGCTTCTTCAAAGGCCCTGTCATGACTTTATAGTCATTCTATACAAAGCAGATTCTCCCAGGGCATGGTTATGTACACAGGGGGGTTGGCTGACTAACAAAAGTGCTTTAATGGATAAGAAATAAATTTAACCAGGGTGAATGGTCGAGTCACATGGAGACCCAAATACTTCCAAAGACCTTCTACCACACTCTTCTACAAAGTGGAGCCCGTCCCTGTAGGTTACTAGTCAGTCCCCTCAGTGGCTGTGTAAACCAGCAGAAAGAAATAAGAGAAACAGGACAGCTCCCTGTCAGGGAAATGAAACCCAGCAAAGTACAGGAATTGTGAAACTGCACAGCACCAGCCATGACAGTAGCTCATGTCTTCTGCTCCTTCTTCCAGTTGAGGGAATCTCAGAGTTTAAATCTCATCCTTCTCATTTACAAGTGGTATCAAAGCACCTTTTTGGAAAGACCAAAAGAAAAGAAAATCTTATAAATTCTTATTAGGCATAGCAGCTTCTTAGCTAATGAGTAGAGAGGGTCATGGGACTGTTCATTGTACATTGGACATTAACCTGCCATCAACAAGAACTTATTCTTCCTTAGCACCTACTCTGTGAGGTATGGACTTTATCTCCCAGTTTATATTTGAGGACATTGACACCCCCAAAAGGTTTAACAACATATCTAAGATAGGCAGTGAACGCAGAGTCTAACTGTAAAACCCGTAAACCTAATGACCACAATTTAAGCCCCAGAATCAATTGTGATTATGTCTTGAACTGTCATTTTGTAGTCCCTGTAGTTAACTGCAGCTGACAACACCTTTGGAGAGCTAGTGTTGTGTGTTGTTGTCACCTTTATCAATAAGTAGGAGGGAATTCAAGACCATCTTCTAGTTGCTTCTCTAGGTTTTCCAGGCTCAAGGAGCAGAGATGAAATTTTTCTCATTGTGTTGTTAGGGCTTTGTATGTCCTTAACCTTTTAGTCCCTGTAGTTAATTGCAACTGACAACACCTCTGGAGAGCCAGGGTTCTTGTCACCTTTACCGATAAGTGGGAGGGAATTCAAGACCATCTTCTCCTAGTTGCTTCTCTAGGTTTTCTGGGCTCAAGGAGCAGAGATGAAAATTGTCTCATTGTGGGTTAGGGCTTTGTAAGTCCTTAACCATTGTAGGTTTCACTGTAGGAGTCTGGCTTAGTGGTGAGAGAGGGTATGAATTGTCACGGCTATGGACATGACTAAAGGTGAAGCCTAGGATAATAACTGCATTTTAGGGAGTAACTTAGTCAGTGGGAAATCATGTTAAAATCCTTTTTTTCCCCCAGACCTAGGATGGATAGTGAGGGTAATAGTATGTTTACATTGACCAAACTCACTCTGGTATTTCATCACTCAGAGATCTGAGATTGTCAGAAGAGAAATTACATAGTTAAAAAATCAAGGATAAATCTTAGAAAGATATTCTAGGATAAACCTGGATGCCTGTTCCTACTGCCACTGAAGTTTTTTTTCCAAAGCAAGAGAAAATGTCACTGTTTTAAAGAAGCTCAGTTTTAAAACTAAAACAGTTGTAACTCCTTTAATGAAAGGGGGACATAAGACATCTAGAAACCTGCTGTTTAACTGAAGCTGTGAAGGTGGCGATGGATTCACAGCCCAACCTAACCCAGGTGGCTACATATAATCAGAGTTTGGGGCAGCTTTTCTTTCTTAAGGTTTAATACAGATGCACTGTTAGTGGAGAGAACACATACTTAAAACTGACTCTGCAAAAGCAGGGTGGACAGTGAGTGGTAAGGTAAGCCCAGGGCATGCACTTGGAGGTGGTTGAATTAAGAAAAAGAACAAGGTGTAATTGGTTTGGTGGTTTCTCGATGGGCAGTGACCCAGCAGCACAGGCTGTTGTATTAACAGCCTTGGTGATTCTGTGAGCAATGCCCATATTTAGGAAAAGTATGAAATACGGTTTACCCTGATGGATTCTTCTCACATGTTCATTCTTTGTTGGAATCCATAACTACCTAAATTTCAACATAGTGAAAAACTGTACAACAACCTTTATATTATCCGAAAATAATAGTGTTTGTAAAATAATAGAACTTCTTTCTCCTTCCCTCCCTTACTCTCTCTTCCACTTTCTCATGCACACACACATTGAGTTTACATGTATTTCTTGATTTTTTTTCTGGATCTTCTGTTGGGAACTTGGCATTTTAAATAAGACTGCCCTTATATTGTATGGGGCTGTCTTGTCTGTACTTTATTGTAGGACTAAAAACCCTTCGGTCATTTCACAGCCCCCATGCACCCTCACAAACTCCAGATATCCCTAAGAGAGAGTATGTTGGATGGAAGCACAGGTGTGAGGACATTGCCCATGGTTGAAAGCTGTTAAGAGGTTCTAAAAATTCAGCATTCAGATTCTGTGAATTTTATGCTTTGTGAAAAGAAATGTTTACTGGTTAGCATCCAGGAAGCTGCCCTAGTTCTCCACCAGCTCCCTGGCTTCTCTTCTGTCAATGTTTGGGCATCACACTTGTGAGATAATAGTATGTTCATAAGTAATAGACAACCTTTGCTCGTTTTCAGAAATATCATTTAGTTGGGAGAAATTTTTTAAATTGTATCTTTGATTTTTCTCCTCATTCCCATTTTCTGTCCAGGCCATATATGTATAAAATGCAGTTCTTTAAGTTCCTCTTCTACACTGTTGTCTCTAGGATCCTCATCCATTTCACTCTAACAGATTATAGAGCCCAGATTCAGGTTTCTATTTGCTTTCTGTCGTTTAGTCACCTTAAGGCCCAAATTGAATAGAATAGTTGTTTGCAGACTCCTGGGAAAATTTTTTGCATGTAACTTGCCTATAGTCTGTTTCTGCTCTGAGGAGTGTTTTGTGCTGCCTGTAGCAAACTGACATTGTTCAGGAAACTAAATATATTTTGGCCCCTCGAGCTCTCAGAATATCTCCAAAGTTTTACTTAGCTCCTAGTTTCTGATAACAATGACATGTCTAGCAATAATTTTAGAAAATGGTTCATATGTCTTAATTTCCAAAAGGCAAAATAAATTATTTCAGCTTCACTCCCTTTTAGGACTTGAAAGATGAATGTTCCCAGGTTATTTCCTTGTGACAAAGATGTTCTCGAACTAGAAGTCAGTTGTTTGCCAAAGTTGAACCAAAACATGATCTCAGTGAATTACAATGCAGCTGTACATATAGACGTACATCTCCAGCAGTGTATATGCCCTGCTCTTTAGTTATTCCCAAGAGCTGAATTGGTTCTTGTTCCTCACGTACCAATCTTTACAAAAACTAGCAATGTTAATTCAAACCTTTTCTGTTTAATGTTTGATAATCCCAGTTGTTTAGAAAGCAAATTACTTTACAGCAACCCCCAGTCTCACTCTACTATTGTATTTCTTCTGCCTTATAGGACATAGTCACTACTTTCAAAAAGAGAGAGCATAAACAATTGTAACTTAAATACGGTAATGAGAAGGGCCAGCAGTGCAGGTCAGGTAAATGCGCTCCACTTGGTTCTGCAGGGAGCTATGCTAGAGTGAACACAAGGGCCATGTATGTACTACATCTTTCACAGGATCTGGGGCTAGACCTGAAATCAAGATGGAGTGATGTGGAGTGGGGAGGTGAAACAAGATCAGGTACATAGGTTAGAAAGAGATCAGAGCTAAGTTTGATTTTGATTTGAGCTCCTTTCCTCAGGTTCCTGGACATGATGGGGTTTCACTGACCCTATCTGTAAAGGGAGCTAAGGAAGGACTGGGCTGATAATTACAGACAAAAATGGATTTACTAGGGTTTGTTGTTCGTAGTTTCTGGTGACCAAAATTACTCTGCTTTAAGGAACATGTGGCACCCCAGTAACCCCTGCCTAGCACCTATTATGCAAAAGAAGAGCAATTGATGCTCTCTAATATAGGTTTTAACCAATTTAACTTACTAACTGGTGACCAGTTATTGAGAATAATGTCCTTAAACATTTGAATTTGTCTTTATTGAGATTTTGTATATTGGACCCATTGCTCACCAGGAGAATGCCCAGTCCTCCAGGTTCAGGCCAGGAATTTGACTGATTAGCTCCAATTACCTCCCCATCTCCTCTGACATTGAAACATACTTCAGTTAGAAACGAAAATTAAAGTAACTACCACAAATTATATTAAACCTCTGGTTATTTAGAAGCTTTTTTCAAAAGATTCTACTGATGAAATCATAGTATGTCAAAGATGAGGGCTTAAAATTCTGAGTCCTCAGGATTTTAGTCAATTTATATAAAACTACTTATAACTTAACTGACTTGCTGAATCATTTAAAACAGTAAAACAATTTGACCTACCATTACTACATAGATAAAGTAAAGACAGCGAGGGTGGGTGAAGAACCTATACTACAGAAACAAATGAGTCTCAAATGAACAAAACAACCACACTGAATGCAGAGGACATGGGAAAGAACTAACCCAAATAATTCTTAAATATACATATTAGCCATACACTTAAAAATAACTTAATATAAAAGTGTAGTTATTAATAAGTTTGTTTTTTTATAGTAATGCTGTTTAATAAGTCTTAAACTTAAGATGTATTCCTGTTTTAAGTACAAGAGAAGTAGGAATCAGAAGAAACTACAAACACGGGAAGGAAAATTTGGAAAGAAAGTGGAGTAGAATAGAAAATAAGTGCCGAAGGTACCATGGGATTAGCAGATCACCATTTAGCAGCCAGCTGTAAAGATTATTTCATGTAAAAATGAAGAGGTGTTAAGTGTTTGATGAGAAAGAAAATAGGCATACACATGCATGCACACACACTCTCTGAAGTATCTTCCTGTGATACACTTAATAATTAAAAGCGGGGGGAAATTGCAGCCTTATAGGAGAAACTTGGCATGTGGTCAGTTAATATTGCTAGCAGTGGGACAAAGATGACATCATATGCCACCTGACACAGTGCATGGAGAATGAAATACATCCTGCCAAAAATGCATGCTCTGAGTTGAATCAGGAAAAGAATCAGATAAGCACAAATGGAAGAATGTTCTACAAAGTGAAGTCAGCACTCTTCAAAAATGTCATGGTCGTGAAAGACAAGGACTGAGGAAAACATTCGGGGAGACTGAAGGGATGACAACTAAATGCTCTGTATGATTGTGGATTAGATCTTAGGTCAAGAAAACAAAGGAGTGTCCTTGTTTTTTTGGAAATCATACTAGGAAGGGTTGAAGGCACCATGCATTCATTCAGTTTCAGCAGTTTTGGTGGGGGGGGAGGGGGTATGTGTGGGTAATGTAGGCAGATGGCACACAGGCATTCTTGTGTTATGTCTGCAACTGTGCTATTACAGTGAAGTTGTTAGGAACATTTTTTTTTTTCACTCTAAACAGAAACACCAGCTAGTTGAATAATAGTTACACAGAATAATATCTCTCCCTTGCCACCATCACCAAAGTTACCATTATTAATAGGTTGGTTGTCACATTAGAACATTTCTGGACTTTCACACTTAGTTTATTTTTCACACACTATGCTTAAGGTCATGCACTAAACATCCCCAAATATCTTTTTTGAAACTTAATATTCCCATAGACATTGTTCTCATTAACTATATAAATTTGTCTGTTTACTAGTTTTTTTTTCTTTGAATGCATGCTTTCAGGTTCCCTGTACCTAGTTAAGAACTGACAAACCAACCTACTATAATGATAGAAGCATAAGGGATAACATGACGTTCACAAACTTGAAGGATGAACCAAGTAAGACTTCGCATCAGGCACAAGGGTGGCTCTGAAGATCTTGGTAATAGGAGTTTGGAGACTTTATCTCTAGCGGTAGGCTATTATAGTGATTGGCTTCCAAATACATCTGTCTCTTTCAGTAATGTAGGTTAAAATCCTCAGGAGGAAAATCATGTCTGGTCAGCCTGTGTTCCTTAGATGATCAGCTATTGTCAGGGGAGTAAGAGAATAGACCTTAAACTTGGGCTTCTCCAGGTGGTGGTCCCAGAAAAGGAGGACCATCAGACTGACCATTCCCAACTAAAGGTTCTTTCCAGCTCTACTCTTCACTGCTTTATGCCTGGTCTCCCAGTTTAATCCAGCTGCCCTTGCACCAAAGACACACCTACACTAAGTGATTTTCAAATATTCTCCAGCAGTATTCCTACCCTCCTGGAAACTTGAGAAATGCATATTCCTCAGGTCCCATCCAGACCATAATCAGAACCTCTGGCAAAATGTCATAGCACCCAGTGTTTAGGAAGTCTTCCAGACAATTCTGATGCATTCTTGGTTTTGAGGATTACAGCTTTATTGTATCTAACCATGTTTCCCAGTTTCAAAAATCTTGATGGCTTAGACATACAATGATTCAAAGTCTATACTCATGGCTGAAAGGTGTCTTACCTCACCCATCTGTTCCACCTGACTTCTCTACACACACACATGCACAAATACATGCATGCATGCTCTGTTTACATCCTGTCACAGAACTTTGCTGAGCTTTTTCCTGGACTGCCACTTGGTAAATTTCTGCTTTTCCATCACTTCCTCTGTGGTGCTGCTCCTGGTTCTGATTTCAGTCTGGGTAGGAGCTGAGATTATTGTACACCTTAGCTTTGTTCCCCGTGGTTCTCTGCACAGTGTATTTATCTGTTAATAGAACCTTTGGCTTACCTAAAAAGCTTCCCCACCAGACTGAGCTCTGATTTCTAAGGACAGGGACTTTATTTCACTAATCCTGTATCTATTGCACAAAATTTGAAGGGGTAAGTGTGGTTAAATTTTTGTTAACATTTTTTTTTTAAAAATTTATTTATTCATAGAGAACTTTTTTTTTTTTAAGATTTATTTATTCATACAGAACTCTGGGGTACAGTCCAGAGTTGCGGAGGGTGAGAGGATTCACCAGAGACGGAGTAGGGAGCAGAACAGGCAGATCATGGAAGTACACTGCCGAGGGGAGCAGCGGGCGGGTCAGGAGTGGTCTGCCGCGCCATGTGGTCACCTCCGGGGCAGGCGGGAATCGAACTCATGGGGAAGTGGCTTTAGATTCTCAGTGCTGTGCTTTAACTTGCTGCGCCATCAGGGAGGGCCTTTGTTAACATTTTTACCTTGTATTGTGAAACTTCTGGCATACCAAAAAGTGAAGTAGTGAACAGTCATGCACCCACCCCCAGGATGTACCTGCATTTACTTTATCTATTGTGCTTAAGTATTTTAAATACATGGTGTATTATGTCATCATATATGTTCTGTATTTCTATAGTAAAAACTACATTACCATAATAGCTGCTGTCACACCTTAAAAAAAGGGACAGTGTCCAAATACCAATAAATATCCAATCTATATTCAGCTTTCCCCATTTTCTCTGATGGCTTTTACATTCCTTTGTTTAATCATGGTCTACCCATTACACAAGAGCATACGTCTTTAGGATATTTTAAGTATTGTAGACTAGCTCTTATTTCTCCTTTCCTCCCACTTTCATTATTCAGTGAATAAAATGCTGGCTAGTATTTATCTCCACCAATGTGCTATAACAATCCAGTATCTGTCACATTACTGAAGAACAGTTGGAAAGATGTGCCTTCTTGTTCAGAATGGTCCAGTTTCCTCATGTGATCTCAAACTCATGATTTGTAACCATTCAGCCATTCCAGCACATAGCTAGTGTTCACAAGAAACCAGTATCACAACAATATTTCTTCAATTTATAGTTACTCTATTTTGTCTTCCAGAAAGTTACTGAAATAGCTATAGTTACAGTGACTTTCTCAGTTCTTGTAGATCAGGATCTTTGGGATTTAGTAATTTCCTTTCAATTGTCCATTTATTTTGCTTTATTTTATGGTAGTTATTCACTTATTCTTTTAATACTCCCAAAGTTTGATAGAATAAAATGGCATTTTAATGTTTTCTAACTTGCTTAGACTCTCTAACATAGGTAACAAAATTTTACATTTGCTAATGCTCACAACTTAGAAAATTAATCCTTTTTCTTTTTTTTTTTTAAAGATTTATTTATTTGTGCATACAGAACTGGGGTACAGGCCAGAGGCTCAGGAGCGGTGAGAGGCTTCACCAGAGACAGAGCGGGAAGCAGAACAGGCAGATTGACGAAGTACACTGCTGAGGGGAGCAGCGGGTGGGTCAGGAGAGGTCTGCCACACCATGTGGTCACCTCCGGGGCAGGCGGGAATCAAACTCATGCCGAAGCGGCTTTAGATTCTCAGTGCTGTGCTTTAACCCAGTGCGCCACCAGGGAGGGCCGAAAATTAATACTTTTAACCTTCTCAGCTTGCAAATAATGATTTTGCCTTACTTCCATTTAAGAGATAGGATAAAGAGAGGATTTTTAAACAATTTCTCTACATAGTCTGGACTGTATTAAGTGACTTTCTCTAAGTTAAGATTGATAATATTTAATGTATTCCCCCCAGCGAGGGCCTTCTCTCCTCCCCCCCCCCCATCTCTGATTGTTCTCTGTAATGTTTCAGATTGAATTATTAGTACTTTTGGTGGTCACATATGCCAACTAAGGGTTGAGCTCCCTGCAGTGAGTAAGAATGATTGGGGTTTGGATGATGGGTCTGGTGGAGAAGGGGAGATTTTACTATGTAAGTCCACAGAAGAAGAATTAGAAAGTATACTGTGGGACATTTTAGGAACTGTGGCACAGGAAAAAACCTGCACTACTAGCATTGGTGTCTTAATTCAGGCTGCTATAACAAAATACCATAGATTGAATGGCTTAAACAGCAGACAATTATCTCATTCTGGAGGCTCAATAGGCCAACATCAAGTTGCCTCCTTCCTAGCTTGCAGACAGTGCCTTGGTGCTGTCTCTGTCACGTTGCCTTTTTTTGGTATACTGCAGAATGAAATCTCTGGTGCTCTTACGGGAGCAGTAGCCCCATCACAAGTAGTAAAGCCCACCATTACCTCACATAAATCTAATGTGCTCTTGAAAACCCCTCGTCCAAATGCTATCATGGGGGCTCAGGAATCAAGCATACAACTTTTGGGACATTTGACTCTTAACATATAAGCATATAGATTCAAAACTGCCTCTGTGTGTGTGTGTGTGTCTTAACATTGTCTACATCTTCTAGAGCAGCCTTAGATGGGGAGTTCAGCCTGTCTGGAAAATAGTGAGCACTTTGTTGATTTGAGGCCATCTTAAGGAGACAGTCCTGTAGCCAGTTGATTTGGGTTGCTTATAAGTAAAATGATACACTCATGCTCAGAAAATATGACACAATTTGCATTTGGAAGAGAAAGGTTTCTGTTTGCAAGGGTTTTAGTGAATTACAGGCAGGAAAGGGAAAGATGGTTTTTGAAATCACTGATTTCCCCTTCTATTGGACAGTAATCTATCCCGACCAGTGTTTAATGTGGTTACTGTGGCCAAAGAATCTTACTAGGTGTTATGAGCACAAGGTTTATTTTTTCATGTTTCCTGGTTCACTTTTTTCTTTTCTTTCTTTCCCATTCTACCCCTGGTGCCTCCTTTTCTTCCTTCTCTGACATTTCAGATGTCTTTGGCTCTCTTTAAGCCCTATGGATAGAAACTTAGCTGAGGAGGATATTGATTACCAAATATGGTACTGCTGCTAAAGATGTTAGAGGAATGTGGCTCATATTGTAAGCCTCCAGCCTCAGAATAAGCTGCCAAACAAATTAGGTCATTTTAACTTCTGAGCTCTTTTTTTTTTTTTTTTTAATTTTTTTTTTTTTTAAATAAAGAGCTGGAGCTTTGATTTGGAACATGATGTTGGTGATGGTATTTTAGCTCAAACAGAAGAGAGGCGGGGCATGAGGGAGTACTAGTTCAACATATTTAGGGTGTGAGCCACTTGCCCAGCCCCAGCTGTAGAACTGGGCTTACTGCAGCACAGTGCACCGGTTGAGGTCTGGACACAGAGGTGCAGCCTCCCTGTGCTCACTATGGAAGCCTCATGCTCCATTTCTGGAGAGCTCTTTGGTGTGACTGTTTTCTGGGCGATACTATACTGCTCATGCTAAGTGAGGTCAAATTTAGGAAAGTGATTATCTCACAGGATGGTGGGACAAGTTTGGGAGGGAGGAAACACTTCCTCTGAAATTGATGGCAAGGAGTTACTTGGGATAAGGTGTGAAGTTGCAACCAGTCCACAGCATACCTTAAGTGACAGGCAGATTGTATTGGCCTCCCAGCAAAGACCATAGCTCTTCAGGCCCTTATTTGGAAATATTTATTCTCTTGTGATACTAACTTTGATAGGGTGAAATGCTCCTAAGTGGAAGCGGATGGCCAGAATACTGCTTTGTTCTCTTTCCTTCTATGTTTTTTTGGCAAGATAATGCTGAGGTTTCCTAAATTAAAACAAAAACTGAGACCAGTTACAGGCAAAATTTCTTATACATTTCATTTAACTGAAATGGATTCCTTTTCTTCCTGCCCACCCCACCTGTTTACCATCTCGGATTGGTTTCTTCTCAGAAAATGGATAAGTCGCACACAGAAAAATTTCCACCCACTCCAGGGCATTTGTGGGTCAGGGCTCTGTGCTTTTGTTTTATCTCCCTCAGGCCTGCTCTTTCCTTCCCTTTTCTCCCCTCATTTCTCTTATTGTCATTACTCTCCAATCACAGCCTCTTCCTCTCCTATCTTTGGAGTTGAGCCTGTGAAGTTCAGTTCAAAGTCATTCATTCTGGTCTACAGATTCAGTCTTATTAATTTCTTAACAGAAATTGCTCTTAATTTCCTTCAAACTAAAGAATGGGTTTATGGGACCCACATGTGTACTGAATGGAAAACCTGTGCTTTTAGCAGACTCTTTTTCAAAACTAATCCCTTTCTAGACTACATTATTCTGACAGACATGGGCCTGAGGCTGCTTGAGATAGACATTATGCACAATACTGGGATATGTCTGGCACTATTGTTGAGATCCAGAGTCCATGGCCTTTGGAAAGAGATCATCATGAAATTACTCATTATGATTTGTAACAGACATTCTTGAATGGGAGGGAGGCTTTCAGAAGGTTTATCTTGCCATAAATCTTGAATCTGAGTGTATGATTTACAGGATGTTTTGTTACAGGTAAACCATTCAAAGGTAATTCAAATGACAGTCTTAATTGGCCAATATAATTGGTTTTCTCTCTCCATGTAGCAAATGAGCAAGCTCAGGAAAAAAAAAATCATATTGTACCACAGTGAGACATTCAGAATTAATGTCAATTTGTCAACTACAAGTAAATGATGCTAATTACATTTAAAAGTCTTAAACTTCTCCTGTCTTTGTAGTAATTCGGTGCATGTATCCATGGTTGAAAGCTCTTCAGTTAGAAAGGGATGAGAGTTCTTCCCCTCTGAAAGTGATGAAGCCAAGCCATTGAAAATTACATATTGCTTTAAGTCATTCTCAGAACACTGGTCAAGATCTAGGCCTCATAAGAGTTTTCAGTATTACAGAGGGCTTTACATTAATTCTTTCATTCTTAGTGGCCACCGATAGCTGAAGTTTCTAACCATGCTAGACATTAGCTAGTCCTTATCTAAACCTTGAACTTGAAAGTTTTTGTACAGGAAGGAAAAGGATCATTGGAAAACCATGTAACTCTTTCATACCCAAATTCTATCCATTTTTCCATGTAACTGATACGGGGAGGACAGCTACGCACCCCCGATCTGCACGAGCTTCACTTACCTGCTGCCAGAACTGGAGTACCAAGGCCCTGTCACCTTCCCTCTCCTTCCTCTCTGGGAATTAGTATGAGTTTCAGTGTAAGAATTATTTTTGTGTTCTGCCCATTTGTTTTACTTGACTATTCATATTCCTCACATGAGGGAAGCCGTCCATTAACTGTCTTTTCACTTTCTGACAGACTCATGTAACTAAGTTTTTCAACTACATAAACTAAATCTCCCTGGCTTTCTGAACATGGTGTGTTATGCATCTCTGTAGTCTGTGTAAGGAGTGAGAATGAAAGCATTTGCTGACCTTTTTTTCTAACAGGCCAGGACTTAATGGTGTGTTTATTTTGTCACCATTCCGGTTTGACTCTAAGGAAATGAAAACATCTTCCATTTGTTCTTTATTTCCAAAGGGCATCCGCTTCGATCCTGAAATTCCGCAAACACTACGACTAGAGTTTGCTAAGGCAAACACGAAGATGGCCAAGAACAAACTAGTAGGGACTCCAAACCCCAGTACTCCTCTGCCCAACACTGTACCTCAGTTCATTGCCAGAGAGCCATGTAAGTTGATCTATTTTTAATTTTGAAGGGAAAAATATGAATAAGAAGCGCTTGCATGTTGCATGTTAGATTACACCATGGACATAGAGCTGGCTGTCATTTCTCATTCCTGTGAAGAGGCTGACTTTTCTTACTGAATTCCAAATACAGCAATCTTGTTTGTGATTCGCTGCCTTGAAAGATGTTTTGGCTTGATCAGAACCTTAAGTACAAAATTTCACTTGAAGTGCTATAGATTTCCTTATTGTGTTGTTGACCTTATTAACAGTATTTGCCTTGGGGCATAAACCCTTTTAAGCCCTAGGCCTGGAGAGGAGACTTGGTTCTCAGGACTCCCTTCACTTCATTTGTTAAAAATAACAGTCCTGTGGCTTTAGTAAATGAGGCAGATCTTAAGTTTGTTCTGTTTTTGTGAACAGTTTAACTATAAATCTAGAGGGGAAAGGAAATATATCCAAAGAATTTATATAGTTGAACAATCATCTAACTAGAACCAGTAAAGCATTAAGGACAGCTGGATCTTCCTGTTTTAAATTAATTTGTTAAGGACACTAGTGATTAATTGCTGAACAGGTCTTTTACCACTACCTAATTAGCTTATTGCCTTAAATGTCCAAGCTGCCATTTTTCCTTTTAATAAACTATGTGAAAAAGATGTATCAATTCTGTTTCTCATGCTCAAGCAGTAGTATAAGTGAAACATGAGATAGGCCTTTATACTTCCTGTCAGCACACAAGCCATGTGTCATTTAACCTAGCAGGGCATTGAAGGAATCCCAAGTGACTTGCTGTTCGATGGAATATTTCTGTCCTGTCCTCCTTATTCTTCTTTCCAAATCACATGATCTTTCTCTTCTTCCTGCTTTCCCTGTAACTGAGACCCAAGGGTACATGGGCTCCTTTCTCCCCTCATGTCATGCTTATGTCAGATTTAATCAGAGCATTGGAAGTTAGTCATTCTGTAGCTCATTTGCTGTTAGGAAAGCAGCTGCTTGACAGTAGAAACTTAGAGATAACAGTTTCTCCCCTGGTGTGTTCTAAAATAAATTTTTCTCTGAAACTAGATATCATAATGGGGAAAAAAATTTTCTTCTTTCATGTCTTAGGGGAAAAGTGAAGTATTTGCTTATTTGGAAAGGAAGTCTAAACAAAAGTTTCATCTTACGGTGCTGTTACAGTACAAGAGGATGTATGGGCTTTAGGATAGTACTGGATCGTTCACACATGTAGCATGGTGCATGTGTGTAACATTTAATAAATGTGATAGTGGTCATGAATGGATAAAATAACTTTAATGTGGCTATTTGTGGAGTTCTAACATTTGTGTGCCTTAATATTTCTCTGTAATTTCTCTTGTTTAGGGCATCAGAAAAGAGAATTTCTTAGATACCTTGATTTAGAAAAGAATATCTAGACTAACTTATTTCAGTGAATTTGTCTGCCTCATATTTCAAATACTCTGAAAATTCGCGCAGGGGAAGTGTAATATTGGCAATTCTTTTATCCTTTCAATTCTTTACTGAGAGCTCAAAAGATTTTGTAACTCTGCTGCAACAGCTCTGAAAGAGGTAATCAGGATGTGGGAGCCAGTTCAGATAGATTAAGTGGACATGCGCAAGTCTTGCAACTAGGAGAGCCTGGGGCTCCGCTCAGGCCAGCTCCGCCCACTGCCCTTTCCTGTGCATGGAACAGCTCAGAAGAGGTCAGATAGTTTCCATGGTAGAGTCAAAACTTGCCTGGCTGCTCATAACAAAACAAACTTGAAGTTAAAAAAAAAAGAATCCAAACACCAAACAGCAGTGTATTCTTGAGAACATAAAAGTTTGCATAGTTCTCTTAATATAGCCTTTTTTTTTTTTTTAAATGACACAGGGGCCTTGACAAGCAACAATTCCACTGTGACTTAGCTCAGCCTCATCATCATAGTTCCCTCTGGGAATTGTGGACTTGTCTGTGCCACAGATTCTCCTAGAAGGACGGTACAGATCAGGAACACTGGTGGTTCTGTACTGGTGATCCCCAGCTTTATGTCCATAGTTGGTACTTGAGAATGAGAGGAGATGACTGTAACCAATGAAATCACAGAATTTGTGGATTGGGATAGTCCTGTGGGCTTCTCTGTGGTGGGTCATGGAGCAGGGGTGGATGTTGTTAATAAATGCTTCTCTTTGCTAAATTATTATTTGGTGGCGGCAGAGTTGTACCATTGCCATCACTAGAGGAAGAATGTGCCATGATTCATTTATACAACAAATGTTTACTTGAACTCTCTCAAATACCTGTTGAGCTCACATGAACAGTCAGGGAGGCCAGGCTTACAACTCGTGACTTAAAAGTCACTATGAAACTGACAGTGGTCAGAGATGTCTGGAAATTTGAGCCCATATGAAAAATGTCAGTTACCCCCACATCTGACTGCTTTATATGCTGAGCACCCTGCTTCATGCCAAGAATTTGGAGTAAGAAGACAGTGTTGTAGCTAGCCAGGGTAGAACTTGGCCTTCATGAGGAATCTTGACCATAGACTCAAAAATGTCATTGTTTGACTTTTGCTAGTTACTGTCAAGCTTTGTGACCTTAGAAATATTTAACCTTGCTGTGCTCCTGTTCTGAGCCGTAAGAAAGGGATAATACCTTATTCACATGATTGTCTTGAGAGCTAAATGGCATTACTGGATTGTGTTGAGAGTTGAACAATATATCTAGAGGACTAGGCAAATGTGAAGTGCAAGCTTAAGCTTTTTTAAAAAATCAGTTGTTTCATAATTAAATTAGCTTTGAGCTTCTCATCTGGCATCCACTGTGTGACTTTAGCCACTTGTCTTTGCACATTAGGTGAAAGGGTGAATGAAAGTCACATATAATCCTGGGAAATAGTAGATTTCCCTTAGTAATTAACTTGAGCTGCTCCTCTTTTTCCCATGTGTGTAATAAAGAAAAATAGAGTGAAAAAACAGGAAGGGATGCAGACAAATTAAAATTCTCTTAGCCAGTGTATTTGTATAGGAAAGGAGTCTTCTGTAACATACGAATTCCACATTAGAGATGAAAAGAGCACATCACTATCTCAGAAGTTTGTGTTCCCCATCTGTAAATGATACTGTGCTCCAAATACTGTGCTAAGCATTTTATGTGAATTAACCTTATTTGATTTTCAACAGTACTATTTTACAGTTGAAGAAACTAAGTTCTGCCTAGAAAGCCTAGTAACTTGCTTGAAGAGGCTTCACTCATCTCAAAACTTGTCATTGGCTTCACTGCATCATAGTGCCCAGTAGTGTATAGGATCCTGCTCTTGACTGTAGTTGTTTTTAGGTACTCCTTAGGAGCCTCTTTCAACTCATTCATGACCTCAGAGGCCATCATCAGGTGATAAAGACAAGATGTCAGTAGAGGTCACTGCTTAGTGAAATTTAAGCATCAGTGTAACTCTCCAAGGTAGTAGCCATGAAGTGTATCTTAATAATTAACCACTATGAATTTATTTAGTTTTAGTGTACTTCATTCTAAGTCATTAAAAAATTAGAACTGTTAAAAAAAAAAATTAGCGGCTCTCCCTGGTGGCGCAGCGGGTTGAAGCATAGCACTGAGAAGCTAAAGCCTCTTCCGCATGAGTTCAATTCCCTCCTGCCCTGGAAGTGACCACATGGCATGGCAGACCTCTCCTGACCTGCCCGCTGCTCCCCTCAGCAGTGTACTTCGTCGATCTGCCTATTCTGCTCCCCACTCTGTCTCTGGTGAAGCCTCTCGCTGCCCCTGAGCCTCTGGCCTGTACCCCAGGTCTGTATGCACAAGTAAATAAATACTTTTTTAAAAATTTGAACTGTTTTCAACAGCTTTGAAATACTTTAGCTCAATAAAAAGTGAAGCCACAATGAGAATATCTACGTTTCCTTGTACCTGCAGGACAAACAATTCTGTTAGGTGGTATTAAAAGTTTTTCATATGGAAAAAGGTGTGGATGGAAAGGCAGTCATGCAGCCTGTTTTGTATGGCTGGAGATCCTAAAACTTCAGCTGTCCAGTCTTTAAATCAATGATAACATGAAAATAACATAGTCACACTTGAGTAGGTCCTATGTTCTTTAGCAGGCTCCTTTTTACTATAAAGTCCTTAACACTGAGCAAACAGAAAATGTCTACTTCTAATTTCCAAGCGATTGAATAGATATGCAAGGAAGCCTTCTGTGATGGATAGAATTGAAGGAACTGGTCTTTCAATTTTTTGAGAGTAAAAATAACACAGAAAATGTGAGGGATTATTTAAAGCTGTAGTCTGTTGTTGGTTTCTATTTGGTATATGATCCATTTTGATCCATTTCAAGGAACATCACTGGAGACAATTAATTTTGATGTGATCACAGTCTCGCCCAGCTACATTTGAGAAAACAGGCCTTCTTGATTCCTCTTTGCTTTTAAATTTATGAAATTGTATTGTCATTTCATCTTGTAAAATGACAGTGGGTGATCTACTTTATTATTACAAAAAGAGGGAGACCATAATGAAATTCAGGGGATTAAAATTACATGTTTTCCTTTAGCCTGGAAATAATCACTATTAACATTACATTGTATACCCTATTGTATATCTATTGTATACCCTTCTACATGCCTTTCTATATATTTATACATATGTATATAAAGAGAGTGGTGACTGTGAGGTAATTACTTAGAACTTTTGGAGGTCTGTTTTTTTTTTTGTTGTTGTTGTTGTTGTTGTTTTAAGATTTATTTATGCAAAAAGAATTGGGGTTTAGGCCCCCCCGTGGTGGCGCAGTGAGGTTAAAGCACAGCACTAAGAAGCTAAAGCCACTTCAGCATGAGTTCGATCCCTGCTTGCCCTGGAGGTGACCACATGGCGCGGCAGACCTCTCCTGGCCCGCCCGCTGCTCCTCTCAGCAGTGTGTTTCCTTGATCTGCCTGTTCTGCTCCCCACTGTCTCTGGTGAAGCCTCTCATGACCTTGCATCTCTGGCCTGTACCCTAGTTCTATATGCATAAGTAAATAAATCTTTAAAAAAAAAAAGAACTGGGGTACGGGCCAGAGGTGCAGGAGTGTGAGAGGATTCACCCGAGACAGTGGGGAGCAGAAAGAACAGGCATATCCACTGAAATATACTGCTGAGGGGAGCAGTGGGTGGTCAGGAGAGTTTTGCCATGCCACATAGATCAACTCCTGGGATATCAAAATCGTGTTGCATTGGCTGTGGACAGCCCCACAGTGCTATTCTTCAACCTGTTGCGCTACCAGGGAGGGCCCCAATTGGAAGGAAGTCTTACACATGCGTTTAAATGAATTTATCAGCTTTACCTATGTAGGCTGTGTCCAACTGTATGCATAAAATCTCATCACTGTCTTGATGAAAACCCTGAGGTATTGGTCTCTAAGAATGTGTCGGTCAGGTCTCCATGAGTAGAATATCTGGATGGATTCCAGTACATTGAGGCTCCTCTGGAGAGCACATCCTCAATGATACAACCTACATGAATTTTAATTTTTCCATTCTGTTTTCCCTCCTGACTAATTTTTCTGCTTACAGGAGCCCCCTTCAAAGATGAATGACATAAAACTGCCCCTCCCTTATACCCAGAGCTTTATTTATTTTTTGTGTGTGTTTTTATATATAAGTTTATTTTTACATCATTTTGTACTTTTTTTTTTTCTATCTCAATTGTAATCCCTGCGGGTTTCCCATCACCAAGTCACCCATGTGCCATCACCATAATCCCGTGCACTTCCCTCCCCACCTCCCACCGCCCGTTTTTGATCCCATTTCCCACTCCACCCCCGCAAAATGTCTCTGGTGTATGGTTGTTCATTATTTTCGTTATTTCCTCGCCTGGTCCATTATACTCTTGCTATGAGTGAAACCATCCAGTATTTTTCTTTCTCTTTCTGGCTTATCTCACTAAGCATGATCTTTTCCAACTCTATCCAAGTTGCTGCGAAAGACATGTGTTTCTCTTTTTTGGTTGCTGAGTAATACTCCATTGTATATATGTACCACATCTTTTTCATCTACTTTTGGGCATTTGGGCTACTTCCATGTTTTTCCAATTGTAAATAAAGCAGCAATAAACATGGGGGTGCAGGTATCTTTTTCAATCAGTGTTTTTGTGTCTTTTGGGTAGATACCTAGGAGTGGGATTGCTGGGTCATAGGGAAACTCCATGTTTAGCAGTTTGAGGAACCTCCAAACAGTTTTCCATAGTGGTTGTACTAGTTTGCATTCCCACCAGCAGTGCAGGAGAGTTCCTTTTTCTCCACATCCTTGCCAACATTTGTTGTTGCTAGTTGTTTGAAGATGTGCCATTCTCACTGGGGTGAGGTGGTATCTCATTGTGGTTTTAATTTGCATCTCCCTTATTACGAGTGATGTTGAACATTTTTTCATATGCTTGTTGGCCATCTGCATTTCCTCTTTGGAGAAGTGTCTTTTTAGCCCAGAGCTTTATTTTTAAGGACTCTTTATGTGAACAATGGTGAAGTCCTTCCTTGGCTGGTTGAAGGATTTTCTCTTAAGTTAACCAGTGGGGAGAGAGACTGGAAGTTGTTGAGCATGGCAACCTCCTGATTAAAGGAAGATGCTCCTTTGTGAAGTGCTATGAAGCTGCACTGGGGAATGCAGGGAAATGTGGACAATGCCATGAAATCTTTTCTATGAAAGAGAAATATGTAAAGCATTGTTATTTTGAGTAGCAGTAAAGAAGACATTGGCTTGAATTTTCTTCTTAACATGCCTTGCAACCCAAGATGAGGAGTCTTGGGTTTGGGGTTAGCTTGCTCCATTCTCTTGCTCGAGGAATTGGTGGTGAGGAGGACACAAATCATTATTCACCTGGTTTTTGTTTTTATCCCAGTTTTGTTGTTAAGGTTTATGATGGCATGGGAGCCCCAAGGGTGCAAAGGAGATTCTGATAAAATTGAGGAGTTTTAGGACCTCCTTGGTGGCACACGAGTTAAAGCTCAGCATTATGAAGCTACCTGCAGCTACTGCAACACGAGTTCAATCCCCGGCCAGGGAGGTGACCCACATGGCGTGGCAGACTTCTGGATCTGTCTGTTCTGCTCCCCACTCTGTCTCTGGTGAATCCTCTCACTACCCCACGCTCCCCCACACCTGTGGTCTGTAGCCAGTTCTTATAGAAATAAATAAATCTTCTAAATATTTTTTTTCCTAAATGAGAGGTTTTTGGGCAAGCAGAGGCACTGGGAATTAGTAAAGAAGGCGGGAGAGGCCACCTGTGAGGGGGACAGGAGGCCATTTTAGAAAAGGAGATAGGACCTGGAAGGATGGCCACTGAGCTGTAGGATGGGTGTGCTGGTTTGTGTTCATGCCTTTAGAGGTGGCTTCAAACCAGGGACCGTCTGAGAATCCTGTCCTCACGCTTAAAGGACAGGATGCTTAAGTTCTCAGGATTTGTTGTGGAGATATGTTTTGTTTTCTATCTGTGCATTCTCTGAATACCCTTACCCCACTCACTACCATTTGATTGTGGGCCTTATTTTTCCCTCACTGAGAAAGCCCCATTCTAAGATCAGGACAAGTATAGGATCCCTCACCCTAGACATTCTGAGAAGAAAAACATGAAAGAAAATTTGTCATTAAGAAATGCACAGAACCATCAGAAAGCAGAAACCTAAATGTTTATGTGCAAGTCTCACTCTGACAAAGCCAAAAGATTTTTTATCTAAAAGGAAAGTTAGTGTTTGCAGCCTACACTTCTCCCCTTGAATTCTTCAATTCCTAGGTTTTGCTTGATTTAATAATAAATTTTAACAATGTTTACACATTAGGCAGTGGATCTACACATAGCTGTGTCTTATTTTTTTGTGGGAGCTAAATGATTATAGCATCCTGTAGATCATTTAATCTGATGCAGCTCATTTAAATTATGAGTTAGTGAATAACATATCATTGCGTTCCAATGATTATTACCATTTTGCTTTGAATTTGTGTTTACCAAATCATTGGTTAGCTATAAACAAATGCCTTAAGAGTTCAGGAACTCAATCTCCTTGGAAGTCATACAGTTCTTTTGTAATACACCGTCAGTGTTTATAAGCGCAAATTATTTGTTGCCTCTGCAGAGAATGAATAAGAAATTAAATTACTGGGTCAATTCAGAAGAAACAGGTACCCTAGAGTAATTCTTATAAGGCCTTGTACTCCTTATCTGATTAAAGAAGGCAGTTTTTACTTTACTAAAGATAATGCAGTCTCTTTGTTCCTTCTTCTTGTACCTTTTCACACACCTGTGATTTTCAAAGAGATGCTTTTTCTTACATAGCAGTTCTCAAAGTTTTTGTCTACCACCCCTGGTTGGTCTCTGAGGCCCTTTCACAAAGTCCATGGAGTCTTAAATGTTGCCATAAGAGTAGTTAGTCTTTCTCCTTGTATGTTAGGGGATTTGGAGTGTGGGTCACACCTTCATAAAAGGAGCCCGTAATCATTTTATTTAGTACTGTCTTTTGCTATACTTTCTCAGAGAGCTACTATGTCAACTGCAAATGCCCTTCGTAAAGAACGTAATAATGTTATTCACTTGCAGTTTTGAGTATAGGACAGGTTCTTAAATAGGGGATACATATCTTTTGTAATAATAAAATTTGACCTCTGAAGCAAAAACAAGAACTTCTGAAATCTTTCATTCAACATCTTGAGTTTGATAGCTTCCCAGTACCTGAGGACTTTTCTAGATGAGATTGGTAGAGATATTAAAGAATTTAACTGCATTATGAGATCAGTTAACATTTCGAAAATCATAATTTAGTTATCAATATTGTGAGTTCAATTAACAATACAGAAAAGCTTACTGAGAAATTTTCAGATTCTGCTGTGCAGTAAATCTTTAACACGTGAACTTGAGATGCACTGTAGAAAAGGAATATTCCCAGAAACTTGAGTAACCCCGCCTTCATATAAACATACCTCTGTGAGACCATATTTTTTTTTTAACATATCAGAGCAATACATTGGAAAAGATTGAATTTAGAAGCAGTCAACCAGTAGTCTGCTATAAACAAGATACTAAGGAGGCTTGCAAAAATTTAAAACTAAAGCTTTGCATTTAAACTGCTTTTCAAACTGCAGGTTTTGATAAGACATATCCTATTTTAATGTGTAATTGTTTAAATTTGTAAGTTTTAATTTCAGCATGAGATACACCAATTGGATCTTCTGTATCCTTGGCTAGTGTAAAAGGGGTGTTGAAGTCAAAGCTTTAAAGCCACTGGCCTTTAACCTGAAGTTTACTAACATTTTCTTCCTGGATGGACAAGATGGGCATAAGAAATTTTTAGTAATAGGTGTCTGCTGTAGATTTGAAACCTCGGGTGATTAGATTTGGCTAATTTAATACTGTGGTTAAAGCAGTTTAGATTTAGATATAAACTAAAGGGAACCAAGGTTTCCCTTGTGTTGGGACCCTGGAGCCTCCTGTGCCAGGCAGCCTCTTTGATGAAGGACTTGCACTTCTGCCGCATATTCTCCACCAAGAATAACCATATGTTGGTAGTTTGAGGGGCTGGCAGACATGCCACCCCTCATTCTCAGAACCTTCTTTGGGTAATGGACCTGAAGTGAATGTACCTTTCAAAATGCTTAATCTTAACCCCTTTCACCCCATTACCAAAGTCACAGAAGCTCATATCAGAAAACTTTGGAGAAGATAATAGGAGAAGGCATGGTAGAATTAATGTTTTCAAATTTAAAAAAAAAAGCTATCTTTATTTTTACACAGTTGATTTTTTAATTTACATATGACAGAAAACTTTGCAAATGTTTGTAAATAACAAATATTAAATTAGCATTTTAGCGATTTTTTTAACCTAATATAGTATCTGCATGTTTTGAATTTTTAGAAAATATTATTTATGCATACAAGAACTGGGGTACAGGCCAGAGTTGCAGGGGGTGAGGTGATTCAACTGAGAAAGAGTGCGGAGCAGACAGGGAGATCTACTGAAACACTGTTGACGTGAGCAGCAGTGAAGAAAGGAGAGGTCTGCCTGACCATGTGGACTAGCTCCCTGGCTGCAGATTAAACTCATGCTTCAGTAGCTGGCAATGATAGTTCACGGGCTTTAACCCTGTGCCACCTGGATGTTATACAGTCAGAGAGAAGCATTTTAACATGTGGCATGAATAGCTGTAGAACTGCAGTACTACATCTACTGCAGGAATAGATTGATGAGTTGGAATCACAGATGCCACTCAACCTTCACTTTTGCATATCTGTAGCTATCAGTATATATATATATATATATATATAGTTCATTTATAATAATGGAATACCATGTAACAAAAACTTTTTTCTTGGGGAAAAGACTAGCAGAAATAACATTGCTGGGAGAGTAAAAGAGGTAAGAGATACCAGACTTAAGGGGTACTGTACTGGACACAGATACAGGTCCTTTAGGCCCCGTTTCCACATTGCCTGTAGCCTCCTGTATCTGATCTATACAGAGACACCATAGCTCTTGAACCAGAAGCATCTCTACTTGCCACAAATACTCTAATTAGTGGCTGAGGGAGGAGGAGTGTTTTTTCTGACTTTAATTATCAGTAGGTCAGGGAGATCAAGCTGTTCAACCATGAACAGCTCTATACAGAGAATTTAAGTGGGTTCCTGTTTTAATTTTCTCACTTGAGTATAGCAAGCATTTGAGGGGAGGTTGAAAGACCAAAAGCTGAATAAGATATAGTCCAGAGCTGGGTTGTTTACACTTTTGTAGGGGAAACAGGTCTTTAAATGACTGACAGCCCAGCAAGAGCTAAATTGCAGGTCTAGATTTTATGTGTGGTGATGAAACTGGTAGTTATGAGAAAACCCTCTGTGGATCTAGTAGCAGAAGAAAGTTTTTCTGTAAGTTGGCCTCTGTGCAAAAGTACCTAGAGACTGACGTGGTGGCCAGTGGGGAGAGCAGAGGTATGAAAATGTAGGGAGGAAAGGATCAGAGAAGAACTGGCAATCTGGTGAGGCTAAGGGGTGCACAAAGGAAATAGAGGGTGACAGCATTGCACCAAGGCCAGTGTGTCAAATGGAAAAATGAACAGGTACCAGGCAAAAGGTTTATTCTTTGAACAAGAGGAAATGTGTTTGGTTTCCTACTCCCACACAGAACACATCTCATCAGCCTGCTGTTTTACTCATCCCAGATAAACATTTATGGAGAAACCAACTGAGGTGCAAATTTGGGAGAAGGGAGCTTATTGAAAGGACATACATTCATTATTTCACAGATTGTGTCGGTGAGAATTCCAGACACAGGGTAACTGGCTGCTCTGCTCCTTGTGTCTCTTGAAAAGCTGAGATAAATGTTTATCTGGGCTGTGGTAGCATCTGATCATCATCCACGCCCCATGTGGTGGATTGCAGGATCTGGAGGCTGTTGGTGATGACTAGGAGTGTGGCTTTGACTGTCACTTAATGGAGCCACTGCCATGTGCCAGATACAGGCACAGACATCCATCTTTGCTGACCTCACAAGAGCTTTGAGGCAGAGCTGTTTCTATGTAACAGATGGAGAAGAGTGCAGAAAGTAAATGGAACGCTCTGTTGTTTTTCTCCTCCTAGCAGAAAAAGATTCTCTGGTGGTATTCCCTGTTGTCCCTTACTTGGAAGCCTGAATTTATTTGGAAAAGAAAACCTTCATTAAAAATACACATTGACCTGCAATTTAGAAAAAAATAAGGAATTCATTTTGAGTTAGCATTTGGTTTACAGCATTATGTAACTTAGAAGTACAGGGTCACACCCTTCAGGTGCATGTTGCCACAACATACCTTTTGCCAAGGGACTAGTCCTGTACCTAATCTGCTGTAGCCCTCTCCAAATTTCTCTCCCTGCTCTCTCTGGTAGTCGGTTTTACAGACAAAAGTCTAGGATTTGTTATTGGTTTGCCTTTATCTGACCCTTTGTTTCTGTGTGTCCCACAATTAACTGACACCCTCTAGTATTTAGCTTCCTCCTCTGACTTAATTTGACTTAGCGTAGTCCCCTCCAGATATATATCCAAGTCCTCATAAATGGCAGTAATTTAGCCTGTGACTTTTAAGGGCAGGGTTGGAATATGTTTGCATAACAAAACACTGTGGTGGAAACATTCCCTGGATAACTTCAGTCACCTACAGTTTATTTAGGGCCCTGGCTCATGGAGTTCTTGTCTCCTTGGCAACTTTACAGAAGTTTGGGTTTTGGCCACAATACAGGAGATTTGGGTGTCTGCTTGGGGTGGAGTGGGGACTGGGGAAGCATGTCTCTTCCTCTGTTGTTTTCTGGCAAACCAAGTATGATCAACCCCAGGAACCTATGGCTCTCATTTGTTATCAATAGTTCATGTCAACTTGCTTTAAAAATTCTTTTCTCCTCCCCCCCCTTTTTTTTTCTTCCACCAGCTGAATTTTTCAATATCAAGTAAATAAAATGCTTTTAGTTACATCTCCTAAATGTCTTTTAATATAGAGTATTCCCACTTCTCCTGCTGGCTGCCTTTTGAGTTAATTGACTTGTTGCAAAAGGTGTTAACCTTCCTGGAGGGGAAGAAAAAAAAAAAACCCAAAGCAGGAGCCCTCCTGAGCTTGTCTGCTTGCTTCCTCTAGGTGTTCATTTGCTTATTCCTGTGTTCCCTTTATTTACTAGGAATTGAGAGATTTGCTTGGGGTTTAAAGGATTGGTTTAAATTCAGGGTCACCCTTTCTGTCAAGAATGCCTCATAGGTGTTGCTGTGTAATTCAGTACTGCACTGTGAAGTGAGTTGTGTTTGGACTGTTTATTGTATTTGATGGTACTGAGATGGGCTAGTGGATTTGGGTGCCAGTGGCCTATGGTAAAGCTACTTCCTTTTCATCCACTGGTCATTACTTAACTAGGGATTGAAAAGAAAGATGATTTTTCTAATTGTCAGTTCCCCCCAAATGGAGTTAATTTGTCTTTTTAAAAAAGATAAATATTTGTTTTGTTGCCCGTTCATGGCTGATTTTCAACATAAGGTAATAATTTTTCGTGGGTCTTTTTTATTATTGCTTTCTCTATTTTTGAGTATCATAACAAACTTTTGGTTTATCTTTTCAATTTCATTGTCTCATTGCATTGCAGTCATTATTCCTATTGATTCCTGGTGATAGGGAAGAACTGACATCTTTTTGATGGGAGCACATGCCAGGGTGCTGCTTGAGTGGGCAGAACTTTGGGATGCCCGGTATTCAGGGGATGAGGGGGTTTCCCTGTCTGGTGTCTCAGGATTAGTGCAATGTACATTTGCTCCAGTGCCTCCCCAAGTGCTCAGTGTGACCTGTCACTGTTGAAGCAGAAGAATTTTATTGGCTATTTGGCTGATGAGAGTGACCTTACGCATAGAAGCAGCCACTTCTACAGCTGTGCAGAAGATAAGATTCTTACATAGTTTTATTTTGTCGTTGTTGCTATTGAGATTGCTTAACTATTAACTACAGTAAAAAAAAACAAAAACAAAACCCTGAGATTACAAGTAGTTACATTTGTTATTTTCTTCCTAATTTAATAATATATCAGAAGGGTATGGATACAGTTCTTTATTTCCCCCAAATTAAACTAAAAATGAAGAAGTCAGACATATTACAACAGAATGTTCATCTAAGGGAAATGAAATTTATCTTATAAAGAATGTCTTTGAATTATGCGTGTAAAATAAGCATAAAACAGACTGCGCAGTGATACTGACTAGATGCTTTAAATAAGCTCAGGGAGCAGAAAGTTAAATATTTAGATTAGTGTGAAATGTCAGCTTTGTAGCAGTGTGCCATTGATGGAATACTCCTGGAACATGTCTCCTCTCCTTGTTTTAACACCTAACCTTGGTCCCTGAAATGGAACGTATAGACAGGAAGACACTCTGATATGGGTGGATTTGTTTGACATCTTCTCTTTGTTTGTATAATCCCTTTAGTTCTATAGTCATGTCTTTAATGTTAAGAATTTGGTGGCTTTCTAAAACGAAGACAGTATGGACCTGTCATTCTATAATGACTTGTTTGGGTTCATCCCCCCCATCACCACCAAAAAAAATACTAGACACTTGAGGGAGTTAAACTACCTTGGCTTTTTCACCTCGTAGTTTATGAAGTGTAGATTAATAACAACTATGAGACTGGGTACCAGGATGGAAACATACTGAATTCCTGGTGTGAGAGCACTCATTTCCCTGTCTCTCTTGGCAGGGTTATCATATATAAATTGATTTCTCTGTCTGTTTTAATGTTTGTTAATAAAACTAATTTTCATATGTTCATTGACTACTTAAATTCGAGAATGGTATTTTCTATTTTCTTACTGGTTGTGTGTGTGTGTATATATGTGTGTGTATCTATATAAGAACTGCTTTCTTAACTAATAGGTTATTACTAGTGGGTAGTCTCTTCATCTTTTTGTAGAAGTTGATAGTTTTGTATTTTCATTTTTCTTCTCCCTCAAATCTGGTGGTTTCTCTTTCAAATAATGATGAGCTTCCTGTCACTTCATGGAGCTGACCTAGAAATAAAATGAGATGGTATTCTTGAAATACAGGAACCCTACAGATGGTACGTTGAAGGTTTGAGCCCAAACTTTCAAACAGGTAGTTTCATTTGGAATGTCAGTTGGAATGAAGTTCCTCTAAAAAGGTGGTTTTTTTCCCTTGAACTTTGACAAAGCCCACAAATTGCATTACACTGATACTGATACCTTATAAATGTTCTTGATACGTGATTTTCTGGTGATTGAGAAGATAAAAAAGAGACAGGAAAAGAGTTTAATATCTTGCGTATCACCATATCTTTTAAATAGTGAGCTCTATCATCTTTACATTGGTTTGATCTCTTAAACCCTTTATTGTAATTTTTTTTCTTAAATTGTGGCGCAACCCTGATAGTTTGTTCTGTAACATCCTTAGTGTGGCTCTAACATCCTATAGTGTGGGATTACTGATAACTTTTTGTTGGTATTTGTATGTTTCTGTGTCTATATTTTCTATAAATGATTAGTTATAAAGACTTGCTCAGATTCAGATTAGATAGTGATGGTCTCTATAATATTAACAGCCACTAATGATCTCTACCCAGATTATTTAATTGCCTATTCCTTTTATATATTGATTTTGCTTATTTTAATGTATTTAATGCAACTTAAAAATTTTGTCTTTACCAAATAGGGCTTTATGAAGATTGTTATTTACATAACCACTAGCCATGTTAGCCATTTTAGCAGTATCCAGTTTTCATTTTATTTTATACACAAGGTATCTTGGATTTACAGAGAGTCAGTTTTCTCTAAGTTCACCCAACTATTATTCAGTCCAGTAACTAAGAGTTCAACATGTGGGTCTTCCACAATCTTGTACATAATAACACCTTTTTCTCTCTTTACCAAACCCCAGGTAATTGCTCCTTTTCATATAGGGGAAATCATAACAAAGGTAGGCATAAAGAAATAAATAAAATGAACTGAATAATTAACACAGTTAGAGATCTTTAGAACATTGTCCAGTTTCATTTTGATTCTGATGCTATAGTGCTCCAACCAACCATTGATTATATCATTAGTTCATTGTATTAATGTGTTGTTTGATTCTGTGTACATTTCGGAATATACATTTGACCCAACATCCTTTATTTTACAATCTTAGTATCAAGCTTTTCTTGTGAGACAGCTTTTTTGTAGCTCCTTTCCCCAGCCATTTAAAAGCCATTATCAAATCTAAAAAGTATCAAGGCTGGGGTTCATATGGGAAGATTCCAAGTTTACACCATCATTTCACCTCAACACACGACTTTTCTGACAATTCTTTTCATTTGTCAGTGAATATATTTATGAAGAAATTTGACCTAGATGTATTTGATAAATCTTGTCATTAGAGGTATTTCAGAAGCCATTTTGTTACATAGTAAACATTCCTCAAACTTGTTTTGTTTAATTTATTTTCCTAAAATAGCAGTATAATTTGACTTTTGGCAAATAGTTACTCCTGAAAGTTTGAGCTAAGATTTAAATGTAGTAATTTTTGTAGAAGCTAAATGTAGCAATTAGCAGTCTCCACTTGTAGTTAAAGTCCAAGTGAACTTTTAAAAATCTAAAATATATTGGCCTCTCCCAAGACCTAGACTTTGATATTACCAAATGCCAAAAGAGATTGACAAATTGGAAACTAGGGATTATTGTTAAACTGCTTTAAATTATGTAATTTTCTGGGACAGACAGACACACACACCCTTAAATAAAAGGAATCTACAATATTCCTGTGGAAACCTAATCATTTTGCTTTTCTTCCCCACATTTCCCTATTTATATTTTTTAAGTGTTACCTGATAGCAAACAAAAGTTCACTGGCTTCGTCTCTGAAGTCATCTAAACTTGTGGAGCCATAACACAAACCATCAGATGAAAGTGTGAGACTTTATACTTGAGACACATTTAGTGCCTTAGATTAATAATTGGAACCATAAAAGCATTTCCCCCCCATTTTCCAGAAGGAATTATAACTGATTTAAGTGGTTCCATACAAGATTTTAGTGAAGGGACTCTAGGTAAATTCTCAAATGGAGAAAAGTATTTGATGGGATGCGTAAAGTCAGGTAAATTACTGGTCTCAGATAGAACTCCCTCCTCTGCTCAAGTGACAGCTCTTCCATTGGCCTTCCCAGCACTGGCTAGGTTTCCTGAGGCCACTCAGCTACTTGCTACTTCTCTGAAAATTGTCACTTGTACCTACAGCTATGCCTTACTTGTGTGAAATATATTGTTTTAGTTGAAGGTACTAGATACTTTTAAATCCCAGGTTGAAGTGATTATGATAAAATGCTCCTTATGGTGGCAACTATTTTTCATAGATTCTGCTAGTAATCTCAGCTCCTTTGTCTGCTGATGGAGCACCGGCACCACTTCCATCAGTGGGTATGCAGCTCCTTCGTGATGCGTCCTGTGCTCCTCCTGCCCAGCCAGACATCCTCAAAGCTGTTACTTAGCTCCTAGTAGTGGGTTGCTGGCACATGATGTGCCCACTTTGCCTCTGGGTGATCTTTTTTTTTTTTTGCACTGAAGTGCATGTGCTGTGGCCATAAATTAGATCCTTTTGCAAATTAGTTGATTTAGGAGTTCAGAAGTAACTTTTCATTTCTCCTCTGGAAAGTTCCTCTGAAGCTCCAAAGGTGGGGAAAAAGAGCCAGAAGACTTTCGGGCTTTTCTCTCCAAAGCCCTATTGCCTGCTTATTCCCTTAGAGAAGACCTGTCTGTCTCTATCTCCCTTGGTAGTCTGTAAACTTACTAAGTAATCTTACTGGATTTTGCATATTGTTAGATGCAATACCATGTTTCAAGAAAATATTTGCTAGATTAATTCTTACTCTGTTTCTCACTGGTCCAAATATGTACACCCTGAGAAGTCCACTCATCAATCTATTTTTATTCTCCAGTGCCTCATGGAGTAAGTCTAATGCATTTTAAACTGATGGCTCTTCAAAATCTAGATTTCTGAAGAATAGTTTACCAGAAAGAATGAGATAATCTAGAAAGAGTGACTTCTTAGACCTGGGCAGAATGTACTTGCTTGCTTACAGAAGGAGCAGAGAACTGAGAGAGTTTCCCTCCTGAGGAGTGGTAGGTAATGATTTTTATAGTTTTCGTTTTAATGAAACAAAGCAGTTAAAGACAGTAGCATAGGTAAGGGCTACATTTAAGAATGGTTGTAAGAAGTTCCTGAAAGTGAACACATTCTACTAAGATCAGATTTTCAAGGCTGATTTACTTTTAATATTCTGAAGGCTGTCAAGTCCTACAGTTTGCTCGGGAAGCACCTACGACCTTAGGAAGACCATTCTAGGCCCTGTGACTTCCGTTGCATTAGTGGAATTACATTCCGAGCTAGAAGAACAAGTATTAAAGTTCAGAGGCAAGAAAACTTAGTTCAAGAGATCATAACTCATCTTACTAAGCTAGGAGTGAGTTGATGGGGGCCAGAGGGTAGGAGTGGGCAGGAAGGAAGTAGTAAATGGAAGTCCTTACTACAGTGAGAAGTTGTCTTTGATTAGAAGGAACTGGAAGCTTATTGGAGAGTTGTAGAAAGGTAACTTAGTAGATTTCAAAGGAGATATGACTTTGTCTTAGAGATTTTTCTAATCCAAAAAAATTAAATGATTAAAACTGCATCACCAGAAGTGCCAGGGGAGATGATTCAGATGGTGCTCTGTGGCTCCATCCTAAAAAGGACATGTTGGCCTGTTTTTCTGACAAGTACTCAAACTTTCCCAGTACTACCCCCACCTCTATTTATTTCCAGTACCATTTGCCCCTTTGGATCTGATTCTCATCTAAAGATATTCCAGTGTGGGAAAAAACTTTCCAACTAAAACCTTGAGATAAGCTATCGTATACCCACAGGCATGCTTCTCATTCTATATTTGCAGCAAGCACAGAGGATGTAACAGACAAGAGACCCTGGGAGCCAGTGTGGAATCTCCTTGCTACCCAGAAAGGCCTTTTCGAGGGCTCCCCATGTCATAATGGGTGGAGTTTTTTCGCTCCCTTTCCCAGCTACCCAGTTCTCTGTCTCAGAACTCAACTCAACACTCATTTCATCAGTTCTCAGGAAAGGTTCAGTAACAACTCTCCAAACAGATGATCATCCCCCCTGCAAGACATTTGTAAACCGCCCATTAGCGGGCCCACATCCACTGATCACAGACACAGCCTGACCTTATAAGAAATTGCGACCTGAGCCCTATACTCTATGTTGTGAACAGTACAATCCATTTACCAGACTGCTCCAGCCCCCCCAACCAAGCTCTAATCTGCTTTCTGTCTCTATGAATTTGCCTAGTCTATATATTTTCATCTAGATGACATTGCGTAGCAGCTGTTGTTCACTGTCCACCATCTTTATTGTATTTTTAAGGCCCGTCCATGTTGTAGCATGTATTGGAATTCCATTCATTTCAGATTTCCCACTGTATGTATATAGCACACTTTGTTTAGTTGTTTATCATTTGATGATAAACACTGGCATTGTTTCCAGTATTTGATTATTGTGCAGAGCCAATTTCTAACTGGCATGTACACTTCAATATAAGCTGAGGCCCATTCTAGCATGAACCCTCCAGGTAGGAGTCCTGGGTGTCTGCATCATGTTTCTGAGACTTAACACATTGCCCTGGCATTTAGGAGTACGTAAAAGGGTCAGGAAGACCTGGGTTTTGATACACAGCTATCGTGTATTAGCTGTGGGAACCCGGCCTGTTTCACCTGGGTTTTCTCAGTCTCTGAGGTGGAAAGAACAATACCTATACTTAAGTTGTATTGACTTTGTTACTCAAAAGTTATTTTTTAAATAAGTCATTGGCTAGGTTTAAATGTTTTCTTTTGTGTATTTTTATTGGCATGAAATTTTGCAAGTATCAAATTAAGAAAATCTTCCATCTTCATGTTTAATTCTGGAACTTCAGGAGTAAGTAGTCTTGTTTTTGCATGGCCTTTAATGGCACTTGGTGTTCTTACACCTTTGGGAAAAAAAACAAAAACCTAAGATTAGTACAGTCATAGAAATTTAGAAAGAAAAATAATAATGGGCCATTTTATAGCTGTTTATCCAGTCTTTAAGTACAAGTTTATGGTCCTTCTCCTATAGTTTACTTCAAAAATCTTGTTATGACCATCTTCATGATGCTTAACCAGCTGCTAGTTCTGACTTTCAAGGGATCTTGTTCACAACAATGACTCTTGCATGCCCTTCCTACTGTACAAAAATGTCTAGTATTGGGCTTGTGGAGTGAAAGAACCCTACAAATTCCCTGGTACCTCTGGGTTGCCCATCAAAGCTGAGTAGTCATAATGGAACCAACCAACCTTTCTCCTACATTCTCCCTGCTTCCCCTAATTTTATTATATCAGAGCAGTGTTAGATGAAGTAGCCTTACCCTAACCGGCAGCCATTTTGAGTTTGTAGGCAATCTGTTCATCGTAAACCTCAGATCATTATGAAATAAAATTATTTTCTCCCAAATGAAGAGGCTCAGTTAACCTAACGTCTGTTTTCTTTTGGTGCTTCTAACCAGGTTAGGGTGGCCTGTGCTCTCAAATGAACTCTTCTGTCATTCACATCCCAAGATGAGTCTGTTCAGGAATGAGAGAGAGGGAGTGGGGGTGGGGGTTGTTGTATACTTAATACTTGCCAAGTTTTCGCTGTTTATCTTACTGGAAAGTCAACAGTTTGACTGTTAACCTCCTGCACAATTAAGATCTAGGCTCTTTATTATGGTTATGCTTAAACTTTGTGGTTAAATCTTTCTGAGGCAAAGAGATGGGGGAGAAAAAAATTAAATCTGGCAGTCAGGGGCTCAGTCATCCTCACCTGCTGTGATCTGAAAGTCTCCTCCCCTCCCAAGGATCCTTGACCAGTTTTATGTGAGGTTAAGGAAACCTTTTGAGCAGATTATGTTCCCTTAGAGAATCCATGCAGTGGGGTTTCTTTTAAAGAAAACCGTTTCCTCTGAAAGAAGGGCACTACTGTTCTTAAAAAGTAATCCCCCAAGTAGGTAACAAAGCTTTATCTTCCGTGATCATCAGCATACTATGGTAAAAAGAGCTGAACAGTAAGTTTGAGTCCCAAAAGAATGAGGAAGTGCACAGGGGAAGTGGCTGAGGCACATTCCAAAGTACCACTCCCTTCTGCCCCTCTGTAGACTGTAGGATGAACTGAGGAATTTTCTTGTAGTCCAATAGAGATCATTCAGCATAGGCAACTTTTATTTACGTCCCCAAGTTGGTTCCTCACCTCTTTTCATATATTAGTGTTAATGATTGTCACTAGCTAATTAACACTATTGATGCGTTCTGTGTGCATCTCATTCTTATTTAATTTCTACAGTGAACCTGTGTTGTGATAGCCTATATTTTTTCCTGAGGAAAATGAGCCTCAGAAAAATGAGGTAAATTGTCCAAGATAGCACAACTACCAACATTTGCTACAGTGGAGAAACACTGGCTCTCAGGTGAAACGTGGTGAGTCACGTTTCTAGATTACCTCATGCTGTAATACTGACCAAAGAAGGTCATTTGTTCTTTTATTGTCCATTTGCCTTTTTTTTTTTTAAGATTTATTTATTTATGCATACAGAATTGGGGTACAAGCCAGAGGTGCAGGTACGGTGAAAGGCTTCACTAGAGACAGAGTGGGGAGCAAAATAGACAGACCAACAAAGTACATTGCTGAGGGGAGCGATAAGCAGGTCAGGAGAGGTCTGCCGCGCCATGTGGTTACCTCCGGGGCTGGGATTGAACTCATGCCTAAGTGGCTTTAGCTTCTTAGTGCTGTGCTTTAACAAACACTGCACCACCAGGGAAGACCCCATTTGCTTTTTAATGATCATTTGCTGAGGTTACAGTTTTTTAGCACTTCCAGATTTCAAATTGCATCTTTCTGATAACCTGCCACCATGAAATTAAGACTTTACATTTTCAAATAGTCATAAATGTGTGTTTTTCTCCCAAGTACATTATTATGCCCAGTTAGGGATCACCTATATGGATTCAGTTAAAATAGTAATCACCACTCAAGTTTGTGGATTGTGAGATCCCACTGTGACTCAGAATTGTTGCTCCAAATTTGAGTTAGAAAAGTAAAAAGGTGATGGCATTTACCCAATACCTGGCCCACAGTAGGTACTTAGTCAATTTTTATTGAAGACATTCACCAAGGAAAAGGAAAATAATTTTCAGAGGAAGCACCCTTGGCTAAATTGACATTTTTGGATGCTGTGGACTTTATATATTCATGTCAACTCTGAGTTCCATCTAACTTCATGTAAGAGATAACCCAGTCTTTCTTCATTATTAGCTGGAGACTATCTGATTACTTCATCCATCTTGTGATCTCACCATTAAACACTCAGAATGTTTTACTCAGTGTTAATCATGGAAGATAAAGATTGTCCTTCACTGGAAATGTGGGCCCTATGTTTTCTGTGATAGGAGGGAAGCTATTCTCAGACAACATCTTTGACAGCTGTTGTGTGTGTGTGTGTGTGTGTGTATAGAAGAACTGGGTGTAGGCCACACTTGCTGGGGTTTCAGAGGATTCACCAGAAACAGTGGGGTGCAGAACAGGCAGATTTACTGAGAGATATTGTTAAGGGGAGCAGCGGATAAGACAGGAGAGGTTTGCTGTGCCATATGTAGGTTAGCTCCCTTGCAGGGATCACACTCAGGCTATAGCAGTGATAGCACTGAGACTTAACCACTTGGCTACCAGGGACCGAACCCTTTGACAGATGTCTCCAGAGGTGAATTTTTGCTTTGTGTTCAATAATTAAATGACGCCGCCAGATTATAAAACTGGAATGAGTATTTGCAGGTTGGTAAAAGAGGGTAAGTTTGGAGTTTTCTGTTAACTTTACCTGTGGAAAAAGAATTCCCAGTCTATTGATGTCTTTATCCCTATAGGTTTATCACAACACACAGTCACTAGTAATAAGAGAATTTTTATATTTAAGTGATTACTTGTAGCCATTCTCAAAGAGATGGGTGTTAAATACCACAGCACAAAGAAACATTTAGCTGTCACCATATCCTTCATCACTGTGGTGCTAATATATCTGATACTGCATGAGGACTGTCTTTTAGAGGATGTGGTAATCAGGTATCAGAGCACTTTCGTTTATATGACTTCAGTTGATGTTCACCAAGCCGTGTGGTATAAATAGCCTCGTTATTTGTATCTTTCTCATATTCCTCAATTCAGAAGCTGAGGTGAGAATAATTCCAGGATGTTGTTCATGCATGGGACTTTTTGGCAGTTTCCTGGTGTGTAATGGGTCTATACTTCTGGCTTTGTTGCACTCTGGTTCTGACCATAGTGCATCCTCTGGCTGCATCAGATGTATGTCCCAGCACACTGGGCTTCAGAAGGGATGCGAGGAGAATATTCTTTTTTTTTGTTGTTGGTGTTGGAGTATGGTGGTGATGGTTATCAAGAGCCCAGACCACCTCAGGCAGGAAGGTGGTGATCTCTCTACAACTCCCTCTGTTGATTAATGTGTTTTACATTTTTACAATTGCAGTTTTCATTTGAATTTCTAGGAGTCCAAATTACAGTATCACCTTGAAATTAGGAAAACCAGTAAGACTTTTCAGGTCTTCAACTTTAGAGATGACGGTACTTTAGTGGGTCAAGTCTGTGGGCTATTTCCCTTCGGTAATTGGAAAGTCCTCTTGGGATACAGACTGTTAGCATAAGATAGCACTTTTTTTATTTGCACAAAAAGGGGTAGATTTTCTTGTTCTAGAAAATGTGCTTCAACTTCTTAACCGTTTAGATTTAACTCAGAATTATTTCCAGAACAACCATAGATCAGGGAAGACCAGTATAACATGAGAGAAAAGCAATGGTGTGGTGGGGGTGGTGGTGGCAGGAGTAATAGGTGTTGCCAGCATGACCCACCCACTCCTCATCACTGTTGTCAGTGCAACCAGGACACGTGCTTTGCCCGGGGCTTGTGAACGTTCTTGTCTTGTCATTCTCTGTGGATGACTCTTAAGTAGAGAGGCCAGGGACAACCAGTAAACATGGAAGGAGCACCATGGGTCAAGTTGCTCTGCCCACAGAGCAGGAGGGAAAAGGGTGAGAGGAGCTCAGTGCAGATTCACAAAGGTAGGAATTCCACACGTACCACGGGCTCCCGTGCTTGTGTGTGTCTGGATCTGTTATTAGTGCTTTTTTTTTTTATTTTTCAAGATTTATTTATTTGTTCATACAGGCCAGAGGCTCAGGGGTGGTGAGAGGCTTCACCAGAGACAGAGTGGGGAGCAGAACAGGCAGATATACGAAGTACACTGCTGAGGGGAGCAGCGGGCGGGTCAGCAGAGGTCTGCCGCGCCATGTGGTCACCTCCGGGGCAGGCGGGAATTGAACTCATCTAACTCACGCAGAAGTGGCTTAAGCTTCTTAGTGCTGTGCTGTAACCCGCTGTGCCACCAGGGAGGGCGTTATTAGTGCTTTTACAACCTATTTTGAGGTTATGATCCATTGGTTCTCTAAGTCAGTCTCCATTTCCTTAAAACTGGTAGTATGACAAGTTTTTCTGCCTTTTTATCCAGAATTGGAACTCTTGCACATTTAGACCTTTTGTTAAAAGTCAAGGAAGTGTGCTAAGCTTGAATTATTGAACTGTTCATGTTTCTCTATTTTACAGCTCCTGATGGTGTAAGTTGTAAGCACTTGGTAATACCCGTTAAATTTAATAGCCTGTCATTGAATGTCCCAGGCATAATTAGTAGGAGTACATTATTACAGTTTAAGGGAAAAAAAGAATTACAGGAGATAATCTTTAATGTGAATTGTAGGTAGAGCAAGGCAGTTAGGGGAGTTGTGAGGCTGGATAGTTGTCCATCCTTGACTTTTTTTTTTTAAGACTATTTATGCTTACATAGGTGCACGGGCAATGAAAGGCTTCACCAGAGACAGAGGGGGGAGCAGAACAGGCAGATTGATGATGGACACTGCTGAGGGGAGCAGCAGGCGGGTCATTTTAAGAGAGCAGTCTACCTTAATTATAACCTTTCTTCACAGCACCTATGCAAGAATCTAGAAGTACATTAGTTCAGTCTCATTAAAGGTCAAACAGAAATGTACATTAATATAATAGACTTTCTCATTAAATTGTCAGTTTTGTTTTTAATGATGATTTCCTGTATTGTCATGTTAAAAAGCTAGTAGAAATGTGTATGGAACCTGGAACTTCCCCTTTTCCTAGAGACCACCCTATTACATTTCTGCTGAGATTTACACACACATGAATATTTCAACATAGCGTGATGCATAAGGATCTTTAAAACCACCCTCCCCTTAGACAGTCTGCCTAATGATGTCTCTCAAACAAAAATAAAGTACTTAAAGACATATGCCTGACACAACACATATTAAAAGTTACTGATGTCTGCTACGTAACAAGTACTCTACCGGTCTTGCATTGGTGAGCCACAGACACAGGCTTTGAAATCTGGGAACTTACGCTCTTATAAAACTGTTTTGTAGAGTATCTGTTTTTGTAGGTTGTAAATATATGTAAATAGTAGTTGCCTCGATAGCACTTATGCCTCCCCAGCCTCTTGTAAACATACTTCATCTTTCCTAACTTTGAATGCATGGGTGCTCTAAAGGGTAAGCAAATAGCAAGTGGAAATTTTACTAACTGTTACACTGTTTTTAAAATGAAGACAGAACTTTCTTTTTCTTTCTACTCCCTTCAGTATTCTTAGTAAAGCACAAGTTTACATTTCTTGTATATCGTCACTGATCTAAAACCATAGCTTCCCATCCCTTTCTTACTCTGCTCACTACATACATCGTTTCCCTCCTCGTAAGCTAATATTTATAAAATTTGTGTGACAATTACTTTGAGTGTTGTCTTCTTTTTATTATAGATTTTAAAAAATAGATTTAAGAATTAATTACATAACATGACCCGGGAAAAACAGGACAAATTGTCTTTTTCAAAATAATTTGTGCTATTCTCCACCCTAAAATAGTGTAATGTTTATTTTTTATGGTAGTGACCTGTCTTTTCTAATTTGGCTAGAAAGTTTAGTATCACAGTTTGAAAAGAAAGTGTTTAGCTGAACAAAGCCACCATATTAACAGTGGTTAAGATTTAGTGTCAGCACTGGAACAAATTGCTTCTATTCCAAACCTGGCTTAGCACCTACATGGCCTTGGGCTTGTCACTTAATCCAAGTTCTCAAAAAGCAAGAAAGGTTTGTAAAAGAAGAATCTTCTTTGAATTCATATCCTTTCGTGACACAGGGACCATTGCGTTACCACTCTCACAAGGATGTCCTGTTGAATAAGTAGGTTAAAGTCTTATGAAGTGTTTCTATAGCACAACATATGGGCTCTACAGTACTGAAATTCCTTCTTAATCTAAGTTTTCGCACAGAAATCTAAATTATCAGCCTCAGATAGAAAAGGCTGAAGTAATACTTTAGCAGTATTGGGACTAGTGGGGGGATGTGTTTTGGCAAAGAGATTATTCACTCAAACATTCATTGAGAGATTACTCTGTGCCAGACCCGAGGAAAGAAAGCACATTATTAGTGAACACACCAGCGAGATGCCTGCCCTCGTGAAGCTTACCAAGGTCTCTGCTGGAGTGGAACTGTGCAAATGCTTCTGTTGTGTAGTTTAAAACAAGCCAAGCTTTCTGGAAATAAAATTCCTGTTATCATCCAGATTTGGTTGCAGTCGCTAAGAAAATCCAGGCTCTTCAGGAGCTGGCAAAGAGCCTCAATGTTGAATTGTCGATGCCTGTGTGGACTTGCATGGGAAGGGCATCTGGTTAGCCTTCACCCCTGCAGTGGCAGGTCTTAGAAGAGGATTGAGGATTTCCCCTTATGGTCGACAAGGCCAGATAACAGTAGTGACATAAACCACATCCTGGGGAAATAGTCATCTTCTTATGCTCTGAGTTCCCCTTCTATTAAGAAGAGATCCTTGTAAAACCATGGGCTGTATTGGGTGACTTCTTTGCATGGAATAGTGAGGAAGTACAGTTCTGTGAGAATGTTGACTACACAAAGGAATGGCAGAAAATCATTAACTGGAGAGGAGGGGACTGGGCGAGTTGAATCAAGACTAACTTGTTTATAGAATTTCCCCGGCATAACTGTTTTGTAGGTTTTGTTCGTTTGCAGGTTTAAAGAGTTGCCCTGGGAATATGTGTAATAAAAAATTGGAGTTAGGAGGAGTGGAGACTAGGAAACCAGTTTCAAAACCAAGAGGTTCTTAAAACAGTCCAGGTAAGAACCTATACCTGGGTGGTTAGAAGTAAAAAAGAAAGGAAAAGGCATAGAGGATCATCATCAATGTGGAGAGGCAGAAAATGAGACACTAGATAGGAGACCCAGATGGTTTTCACTGACATCTTGGTTCTTTTGTTTGCTGTGAGTTTTTGGACTAGTAATTTAACCTCTCTGTGCCTCTACTTCCTCATGCTGTAAGAGGGGCTGAAGCTCCCCACAAGGAGTGTTAGCACACTGTGTAACACAATGCAGGGGCTCTGTAAAACACGATCCTAAGACAACACCCCTCATCATCATCAGGGTCTGGGTTACTTTATTGTTAGGACTTGTAGTTGTTTGCATATGGGAAACAAAGCTTGGAAGCTAAATGATTGGCATAAAGGGAAGTGTTGGGAGATAAGAAGAATTAAGTGAAAGTTCACTTTTGGGTGAGTTGAGTTTAGGAGGTTGGCATTGAATAGATTTGAGTTATCTGAATAGAATTAATACTTTGAACAATGAGAGTGGCCAGGTGGCAGGATTAGGAAAACTAGAAAACAAACTCGATTTCTCCTGTGTCTCCTGTATTCTATACACTTGGCTTCCTCTGGAGAAGAATCGCCATTGTGGCATGTGCTGGGTGGTGCAGAATCCTTTGAGCATCACATCGCATCTTTGAATATTTCGCCTCCACTTAGTTTCTCAGGGAGCCAGTGAACTAGCAATCTCCATGGAAACTATAGATGGGCTCCCTCAGCAAATTACCACCAGCCGGACTGGGTAGGGAAAACAGCAGAACAGTGTTCTTTCACCTTTGAGGGGCCAAGAGTCTGATATCAATCAGGGTATCAGTGCTTTTGGTCTTTTCTGTGGGCTGAAAGAGAAACCTAACTTGTAGCGGCTGCTGTGAACTTTGACTGTCTTTGGCTGTAGATGCATCATTCTCATCTCTATCTCCATCTTTTACCTCACCTTCTCTTTGCCCTCTCTTCTTCTAAAGGTACCAGTCATTTATTCCCACCCTAAATCCAAGTTAGTTTCATCATGTGAGCCACCTACAGAGTTCTGGTTTTAAAAACAATTACATCCTGAGGTTCCAAGTGGGTGCAAATTTGGATAACATACACTATACAGCCCCCTGCAGACTGGGCCTGGAGCTGGCCAGGGACCTGCATTCTTATCTCATCCCCAAAAGAGCATGCTCTTAAAGGCACAGTCCACCAAAGAGCAGGACCTTTTTTTTAAAGATTTATTTATTTGTGCATACAGAACTGGGGTACAGGCCAGAGGCTCAGGGGCGGTGAGAGGCTTCACCAGAGACAGAGCGGGGAACAGAACAGGCAGATATACGAAGTACACTGCTGAGGGGAGCAGCGGGCGGGTCAGGAGAGGTCTGCCACACCATGTGGTCTCCTCCGGGGCAGGCGGGAATTGAACTCATGCAGAAGTGGCTTTTTAGATTTTCAGTGCTATGCTTTAACCTGCTGCGCCACCAGGGAGGGCCCGAGCAGGACCTTTTTTTAAATGCATACAGAACTGGGGTACAGGCCAGAGGTGCAGGGGGATGAGAGGATTCGCCAGAGACAAAGGGGAGCAGAACAGGCAGATCTACGAAGTACACTGCTGAGGGGAGCTGTGGGCAGGTCAGGAGAGGTCTGGCACTGCCATATGTGTCAGCTCCCTGGCTGGGGATTGAACTCCTGCTGTAGTGGCTGCAATGGCTTCATAAGTGCTATGCTTTAACTCATTGCACCACCAGGGAGTGCCCAAGAGTAGGCCCTCTTAAAGCTGACTTTGAAAAGTTTACTTAACAGACATGGATCAGCTACTCACTGAGGTATGTGAGTGGGAGTTGATTGCCTAACTGAATCCTAGATTTATTTTTCTTGTTTCAAAGTTAATTTTTTTCTTTTAAAAAAAGGAATTTTTCATCATACTTGAACTCTGTTATAGCTGCTGCTTTTTTCTGGCCAAATTCTTCATCTATTAGGCAAGCTCTTCCGGAGGATTCTGTCACTGAGTTAATTCTTAGAAACAGGGCATGCCAAAAGCTAGCGGTGGAGATCACTTGTAGGCATCTGTCACCAGTAAGTCATGTCCCCCTCCCCTTACCGCTCCCCATCCCATCAAACAAATTTGACTGAGTTATATAACACTTTGCATCAATTTTTCCTCCTTGTTAAAATGAGACACCATTCCTGCCCTTCTTTCAAGAGCTTTCAGCGAGAATCCAAAATAATAATGGCTGTATAAGCTTTTAGCTGTCTGTAAGCTTATAGAAAAATAAGGTGTTATTACAACAGGGTTGAAGTATATATCACTCTTGGGACATGCACGAAATCATACTTCTTGTGGTTCTATGCTGCCATATAATCAAACAAGCATTAGGCAAATTGGTAAGAAAAAACAGTGGAAAAGAAGTTTAATAATAACTTATACCTCCTGTGTTAAGGGAGAGATTCAGTACATGGAATGATGCAGACATGTGACTTCAGACACTAAAAGAGTCAAGACCAGTGAGTGTGGTAGGGGAGGGGAGAATCAAGTTAAGCGAGTTTACCAAGAGTGGCACAGTAGTCAAGGGGATGCAGACATAAGTTTGCCTTCTCCATAGAAGAGAGGAATAAAGTTGCTGTAACTGGACAGTGAGCTGCTCCTTTATGTATGTTAATGTCTCCTTGAAAGGCAACCTCCACTCAGTCTTTAGAAGCCCCTCTCATGAAGTCGGTCTCTCAAAAAAAAATTTAAATTTATTTATGCATTTAACAACTGGAGTGTAGGCCAGAGGTGCTGGAGGGGATTTGGTCAGAGGACTCACCAGAGACTGAGTAGGGAGCAGAACAGGTGAATATACAGAATAGCTGTTAAGGAGAATAGTGAGACAGGAGAGGTCTGCTCTGCTGTGTGGGTCAGCTCCCTAGCCTGGGATCCCCCTCGTTCTGCTGTAGTTGACAATAACTTGGTAGCTCTGAGAATTTACCCCTTGTACCATCAAGGAGACCCTGAAGTCAGCCTTGCCAAAAAAGACCTTTTTCTGAGGGGGTGACATGTTTTTGTTTTCTTACAAACCAATGTTTCTATGATTTTTTAAAAGCACCTTTTATGTGTTCATATGTCCATCTTTCTGTGCATATTTGTCTCCTATGCAGAATTGAAACCTACAGTTTGATCATTTCCGTCTCCTAGGGCAAGGGTGTGTGTGCACGTGTGCATGTGTGTGTGGTCTTAAGCAAATAGTTAACTTACTGATATCTTCTGAACAACAGTACTACGCACTTGGGTAAGCAAAGAGGAACATCAGTCCCTGAAGTGATTGAAGGAATTTATACAGCCCCCCCCCCCCTACTCAGAGTGATAGCTGAGTCCTTTGGAAAGCAAGAGTAGAGTCAGGTGAAGGGAAAGCGTAGCCAGACAGTGTGAATAGTGTGCGCAAAGCCTGGAAGTGAGCGAGAACCAGGCCTGGTCAGCGCTGAAATGGCTAACTCCGGACCAGGAGCGAAACTAGGTGAAAGCCAACTGGAAAGGCACATGAAGACAAGCTCGTGTACGGGCTTCCATAACGTGTGGGGTTGAGACACTTTTGTAGGGTGGGGGTGAGGGGGTTCTGACTCTGAAGCCGTTGAGGGCAAGAGGGTGACATTTATTACCAAACTGTTTTAAAGTTATTTTGGCTGCAGTGTGGTAACACACAGGGCTGGTAGAAGTCCTTTCCAGAAATCCATTGGTGTTAAAAATGAGAGTGGGGCCCTCCCTGGTGGCGCAGTGGGTTAAAGTGCACAGCACTGAGAATCTGAAGCCACTTCCGCATGAGTTCGATTCCCGCCTGCCCCGGAGGTGACCACATGGCGAGCCAGACCTCTCCTGACCCGCCCGCTGCTCCCCTCAGCAGTGTACTTCGTCAATCTGCCTGTTCTGCTCCCCACTCTGTCTCTGGTGAAGCCTCTCACCGTCCCTGAGCCTCTGGCCTGTACCCCAGTTCTGTATGAATAAATAAATAAATCTTAAAAAAAAAAAAAATGAGAGTGGATGGTCACAGATTGAACGTGAGCATGAGTGGGATGATGATGTATCACCTTCTACTAAAATTTAGCCTGGAGGACAGGCCACCAGAGGGGAGTGTGTTTCAGACACATTAAATATGTGATTCTGTGAAATGTTTTCAAATAGAAATTTCCATGAGGCCAAATAAATGCTGATGTAAAGTTCTCAGACAGACAGTTTTCCACTATACTCAGGTCTGTGGCCACATGTAAGTCCATTTTGGGTCCTGTTCCTTCTGAGAGTGCTCATCTCTATCTCATTGGGTCTTCCCCTTTCTGCAGCTTTGTTTCCTCTGAATTGAAAATGTAACTAGATGATCTGCATAGTCTCTTATGCTTAAACCTTCAGCAGAGACTGTAATTCTTTTTTTCCCCCAAAGATATTAGAGGTTGGAGTTTGGAAATTTTTGGCCCTAAATTCCTCAGAATCTAATTTGTACTACTGTAGTTGCTTCTTATGCTAAGAAAAATCCTGCCTATTCAAATGTGTATGATGGACCTGTGCACCCTCAACAACTTTTCCTCCTGAGGTTCAAAAAGAGAAAGGATGTAGCCAGATCTGGTGAAATGGCAAAGGATTGACCCAAGCTCCTCAGGAAGGGTCATATTAGGCCCAGACAAAAAGCCCTGACCTCCTGGGCTCTGTACTCACTGGGGCCTGGCTCCTTCTGGGTGGACAAGACCCTCCGGTCAAAAGGAATCTCACCCCCCGCCAGAAATCCAGATCACCCAATGGGCCTAAGGCAGCAAACTTGCTCTTCTCTGTCTAGTCTCTGGCTGTAGTTTTTCTCCAGATGCACTGTCAACCAAAAAGAAGAGACAACTGCAAAAAGCTCCGTGTGTTTACTAAGCAAGTGTGGGTTTTCCAGAGTCCTAGGCCCCTTACTGAAATATAGGTGTGGGGGAGATCTGGCCTATTGTCAGTGTGACCCTGACCTGCTCAGGTTGGCCCCTTGTTGTGTATATTGTCTCTGACAGGCTGGGCAAGGGTTGTCAGGCCTGTTGGACTCTCACAAAAACAAATCCCAATTGTTGTTTCCATTTGTATATCCTCACCTGAGTGTTCCTTGGTCACAAACTACTATATAACAGGCACTGTTACATGTGGGAGGTAATTTAGAAGATAGGATTGACTGTCTAAGACTTCTGGAGTCAAGACAGCTTGCCTTCCCACATGTACAAAGGCTCTGCAAGAAGTCATATAAAAAGTGGAGATTTCTGTAGTGGGAAGAGGGCTGGCAAGGTCATTTGCGAAAGGAAAGATTATTTTGGGCTAAACCAACAAAGGCGCAGGGGGGTCTCATGCACACGGCTCCCAGTGTGAATCAGAAAACTCCAGATTGACGTGCTTAAATGCCTACTTTTGGGAAGAAGCTGAAACCGCAGTTACGTTAGGTATTATCTCAGTGGACATGAACTGTTTGGGGCTGTTGAACCTATGAACCCATTTTCGGATGTCGGTGTATCTTTAAACAACAGTTGGGGATGTCCATTCGGTACTGGCGGGCACGCCAAGCAATTTTGTGCACCAGGGCTGGTCTCAGAGCAGATGCAGGTGTGTGACATTAGGTTGATCCTGCTTTCCTGGCTGCTCTCTAGCCAGCCCTTAAAAATCCTGGGTCAGAAATTGCGAATGCTCCCTCCTCTCCTAGTACTGGCTAGCATAAACATCCCATTCACCCCACACCCTGAGCTCCCTCCTCCTCACCACCCACTGTGCACAGCTTCTCTTGTCATTCAGGTAACTCCAACCTCCTTCACCAGGGGAGGGGAGCAGGTGGGTTGTACCAAGGATGTGAGCCTCATCCCAATCTCTTCTATGCTCCTCTTCACTGCCTGACTGTTAACAAGAGTTAGGTTTGGGGGACTTGGAAGCCAGGTTCCCCCATTCTGCTGAGGTGGGTCTTATACAAATGTCAATCAGTGACTTGTCTTTGTATCTCTATAGAACCACTAATGCTTTAGAATAACAATGTAGAAAGGTCTGGAAATCTTAAACTCCATCTCTCAGGCTGAAACTGAAAGTTGACTCTAGCTGAACTCTCCAGTATGTTATCTCTTTAGGATTACAAAACTTCAAGGACATAACTCATTTTTTAAATCAACTCTTTCTCAAGAATGGACGTTTTTGATCAGGTTTTTTAAAGGCAAAACTAAAAAACCCACCTAGCCACTTCCTTTTAGGTAGCAAGACAAGAAAGGTCTTTGGGCTGGGCAAGCATGGGTTGGAGCTGAGGGTACTGAGTTGAGCATCATTTGACTTTTTTCTTTTTGAAGTAGCATGGCATTATAATCTCCACTTTAAAAAAAGTCAGTATCTTAAAATAGCGTGGTAGCTAAAATAACAGTAACAACAACAGCGCTAGCTTGCCATTCATGAGAATGGTTGTTTGTTTAAAACCCAGGGCCTTGGTTCTGGCAACAGTTAGTTTCAACTAGCTGGGCTCCCACAAGAGTTGCTCTAATAGAAATCAGATGGTCTCCTGACAGGAAACATGGGTTCTATTAGCATTCTCTCAAGCCCTCTGTCAGGGGTTTCCTGCAGACACACACACACAGAACTGGAGGAAGGTGATGTAGACCTCTGTCTTTCAAAGGCTTCTCATGCTAATATTCCCCCTCTGAATAATAACTATTATCAGGCCAGTTTGATGGCCAGGCTGTCTGCATTCCCATCCCAGATCGTGGGAAGGTCGCTTGAACTGCTTTGTTGAAAGAGGGAGCCAGGGAGGCCAGCCATCACCCCACATGGTTGGGATCCCAGAGCTGCCTGCCAAGGGGAGTCATCAGTGGGTAATGCCTTACCCAGCCCTGCTCACCAGGCCCATGGCACATGCAGCCAGATCATTCCTAGCCCCCTTTCCTCACTGAGAACCCTGCTCAGGGCTGGAGTTTGGGGGACCTGGAATGTGTTGGCTTGGGTGCCATCTTTACATGGTATTGGGAGGGGTGGAGTGACTGTCAACATGAATCCACTCAGACTAGAGGCTTCCCAAATTCCTAAACGGCAGAGTCACTAATGGCTTTATCACGTCACCTTTTCCTGCTTCCCTCTGCCGTTCTGGGCAGCATTCTCGGCTACTTGGTGTCAAGTTTTGACAGGTGATAAAAGCAACTATTGAGGTTGCTGCTTCACAGAGTCCAGATACATGACCATTGACTGATGTTATTTTTTGCCTTTGCTGGGACACTCCCTCACATCTGCTGTCACTTCTAATGGATTGAGCTGTATGTTCTGAGGTCTCTGCACTTGCCCTCCAGTCTGGCAAATGGCAGCTTGACCTGAAAGGAATCTGAAATAAATGAATGGGGACTACAGAGGAACACTGAGAGCAGGTGCTCGGCAGCATGACACTCCCTCCCTCCGCAGAAAATAAACAATTTTGCATCTCCGAGGAGATGAACTTTAAATCAAGATTTATTCAAGGCTCTTTGCTCCTCTTCTCTGAATCTGTGACATCGCAAACGCCTTGTAGGCCCGTGTCTGACCCTTGGCTTCTGGGGCCTCAGTGGAACTTGTTTGGTGATGGGGTTTGTCACCAGCAATTACACTGATAAGCAGGAAAACCCTATAGCTCCGGTGTGTCTGAGTTTGGCCAGGCAGGCGCTGTCCTTCAGAGGCTCTGTGGCAGGTTCTCATGGGCCATCTCCCACCACTTTTTTCTTCCTATTTTGCTCACAGGGCCATGTTTGCTGTTCAGTGCAGGAACTCCCCACCGTTCTCGGGTTCCCCCAGCTACAGTTGGAAAGACTTCAGAGTGTTCACTGTAGAGCCTGGGCCTGAGATCTCAGCAGGCCACGGCAGCAGATGCTCTATGCTTTTGTTTATTTCGTATTTATCCGTCCCTTCCTTAGGCTTCAGGGACCAGTGCCAACAGGTTATTAAAAGAATGAGAATAATTTGACTTCTGACATTGGGGCTTGGGGTTATGGGTGATGTTTTCTGATGTGAAATCAGCTGTTTGTTACCCACTAACTCTCCCCTTATTCTTTTCTTGCAGATGAGCTCACAGTGCCTGCACTTTACCCCAGTAGCCCTGAAGTGTGGGCCCCGTACCCTCTGTACCCGGCGGAGCTAGCGCCTGCTCTACCTCCTCCTGCTTTCACCTATCCCGCTTCACTGCATGCCCAGGTAATTTATACCCATCGGCCACGACTGCACTCACTCCACCACCGGTCCTTTCAGATCTGGTTCCCCAGAGCACATCATACAACTAACACCTGTCCAGCTAACAGACCCACCTCCAAGAGATTAATGATCCCTTCTAAATCAAGCTGACACTCTCCAGAACTGATGAGGACCGTCTGACAGCCATGACATCACCCACTGCCTGATGTTTGCCCCCAAATGACACCTCTCTCTTCCTTAATGAGCTCACCCTCATACCACACACAAGATCAGGGCCCAGGTCACCCCAGCTGGAGGGCGCCCCAGAGCCTAGCCGTGTGCCTTGTCTCCAGAAGGCTTCAGGGGGGAGGGGTGCACTTACAGAGGCGCCGTGGCCGGGTTTCTGGGTCGTGAGGTGTCTGCTTGTCTTCTCGTTCGAGTGGCCACACGGGAATGTTGGGAGCTTTTGAGAGGAAGACTGCTGCTTACATGTGTGACAGGAAAGATTAAGGGCTCCTGTTTGCCTTTTTTAGGAAACCCTGTGGAAAGGAGGTACAATGTCTAGGGTGTAATTACAGGCCAAGACAGGTCTCGGTCTGACCAACTTTCTCAGTTAAGAATAGCCTGAGTTTTATAAACAAACCCCCTTGTTTCTCTACAAAGATCACAGTCTTATATACCATCTCTTCCTCTCCCCCTGGTGAAAGCTTCTCTTAGCTTTGTTTTTAGTATAAGTAGTAGTAAAACAGCATCAGGGTTCAGAATGATGATCAATAGAAAGTAAAACAAAGAATATAGATGGACTTCTTGCTGCATTCTTAACTCCTATAAATAGGAAAGCCTGATTTTAAAAAATTGTTAATCTAGTATTTGGGGGTTTTGTCTCTTTTGCATAATGCTTATTGGCATGGCCCTGGATGAAATGAACAGCTTCCAAAAATTTCTTTCTTGACATACACCTCTTTCACATTGCATAGAACTCTCGCTGTGTGAGGCAATTCAAGCATCCTAGTGAGTTTCTCATAGTCGTGGGCGTTGCGCCTCAACATGCTGCCATTCTCAGTCCTCCTGGGTCACCCACACCCCGTGCCTAAGTTAACACCTGGCTACCTGGGCGCCATGTGGGCAACATACAGAGAAGGCCCTGGGCCTGGGCCCCAGCAATGTTCACACTCTGTGTTCAGACAAGAGGGTGTAAAATGTGTAATACAAACAATGAAGAAAAATGTACAACATGACAATTAAGAGTGCTTGGCATAGAAAATTAGGTGGCAGGACTATTCTGAGACTGACCACTCAGTTTCTACATTGCTTTCCTTCCTCTGCTACTTGTTCAAACCTTTTGTCTATGTCAGTGGTTGATCACCCTTTCAGGGGATGGAGAAACGATAAAATACAAAACTCAGGGTATCTTCTGAGTTATTAGTATGTTTGCCGTGGGCCTGTGGATAACTTTGTAGATGATATGGAACAAATAAAAGGCCTCCTATTTGTGGATGTGTCTCTGTTTCCCTGGCTAGACTGCCTAGGACAGACCTGTTGACAATCACGGCCAAGTGCATCTGGTCTTTTGCACATCCTGGTTTGGGTTATTTTGCCCCAAGCTTGCACCTTTGCCCTGGCCAGAAAGGGCCAGGAACGGTGTGGCCATGGCAGTCTGGTAACTTGCTCTTGCTTGGTTCACACAATGGAAGAAATGGAAAGTAACTCAAGGGATATGGTAGGTGCTAAAGAGGCATAAGAAATCCGCCATGCCATTATGGGAAAGGATGGGAGCAGCAGAGCCAAGGACTCAGCCACTGGATGAAGGGCATAGATTGCCTGGGGCGTCTTCCTTGAGCTTGAGCCTTTCCCAGTCTGGAATCCACTTGGCTCCATCACATCGCTCCCAGAGCTGGTGAACTCTCATCTCATATCAGTGGCCTTCAACCCCGCTTCTTGTTTGGAGGCATCCCCAGTTGCAAACATGGGTTCTGTATCCTAAGGACTCATGAACAAATAGTATTATTTAAAATTTTTTGTCCAAGATGAGAAGCATAGCATGAATCAGCTGGTTTGACTCACTTTACATATGAGGAGACAGCCCAGAGAAGATGGAGTAACAAAGTCCGCACTCGGCCCTGACTACACCAGGTCACCTGACTCCCAGGCTTTGTTCTGTACACACCGCAGTGCTGGCTCACCAAAGACTTATTCTTTGATGGAACTTTGGCAAGGCCTCACTCCAGTAACTCCTTGGATCTTTAAGTAGAGGGGAAGGCTGTAAGAAGAGACTGGGAACCAAAGACCAGGGAAATTAGCACTTAACCTTCCCCCTAAGGGCCTCAGGATTTTTAACTTGTGCCGAGTGGGGAAGACCAAAACAGAGCATTTACATTAGAGGGTCATTTCGTTTTTACCTTGGAAATCTCATATATCTTTGAAGACGCTTTTGAGTAATTTTGCTTTTCTTAGCAGTGTTGTGCTCTGTTTTGAGACATGGATTTTTTTTTTCTTCTAGTGTTTCTCTCCTGAGGCAAAGCCCAACACACCTGTCTTTTGTCCACTTCTCCAGCAAATTAGATTTGTATCTGGGAATGTGTTTGTAACATATCAGCCTACTGCAGACCAGCAGAGGGAGCTCCCATGTTGAATTTGCTTGTTAGCTACTCTCACCCCTCCCCCTTTGCAAAAGCTATTTCTTGACAACATTTGAGAGATTTCAATAAAAATTGTAATCAGAGCAAAAATGGTCTCAAGTAGACTTCAGCGTTTTGTTTTCGTGGTGATGCAATTTGGAGCTAAGATGTCTTCTCTGAGAGTCTGGGATCGGTGGGCCCATGAAATCACAATGTGTAGGAGTGCGGAACGCAGGCCCAGTTGCTGCTGCTCGAATCTGCCTGGACCCCTGGACCCACCAAGAGGTGTGCATCGGAAGATTCTCAACCTGGCATCCGAGGGTCGAATCTCCCTGGAAATCTCATCTCAACAGAGATGGCCTCATGAGTGAAACCTTATTTGACACAAATGGAGGCATCTTCCGTCTGTCTGCTGTAATCCAGAGAAAGGGAGAAACCAGGAAACTTGTTAAGAAGGAGTTAGATCACTGGTCTGATCTGGTGCTTCTCTCTCTACATGCTTAATGTGAAGTAGATGCCTATTTCCTGTTAAATCCCATTTTTAAAGAATTAGATAAGAAAATAGAACCGGAAATCTCAGAACATACTAATTTTACAGATAAAAGAGCTACTTGGTACAACCAACATTTTAAGATTCATGTTTTTGGTGGTGAATTAATTTATTTGCAAGGTCATTGGTATTTGAAATGTATTTCATGGATTATGTAAGCCGCTGTGACCAGGGGAGGAAGGTTTCCCTCCGACTGTTAGGAAAGGATGCTCTGAAGAGAACATCCAGCTGCTGGCCGCCTCATGTTCACATACCTCAGCTGTTCAGGTTGGGTTTAGCCGATAGGACTTTATCTGTCTAGAAAGTCAAGTATGCTGTTTTTACTACACACTAGAAACAGAAAAGCATCTGCTTTGCCCAGAATCTCATTGTTGAGCTAGAAACTTTTGCAGGTAAGTAGCACTGAGTGGGCAGGTTTCTTCCTCTGGGGCTTACTTGCCCTGAGTAGCAAGTAACCTTCTGAAAGGGGCTTTCTGTAGCCAGGAGTAGAGCATATCACCTGTATGTAAACAGAAGGCCCTGAAACCATAACACAAACTTGCTGGGAGCAAGATGTGTGCTGGGGAGCAGTCCCTTGTGACAGTCTGGAAAATTTTTAAAGGTTAAACCCAAAATAAATACAGAAGTGGACCATGGGAAAATAGAGGCAAACTGGGAAGGCAGATCACAGAGGGACAATGGCACAGGAGTGGCATGTGGGTGCAGAGCTCATTCCTATCACCAGGTCCCAGCATCTAATCAGCAGCATCCTGTAACTTCTGGAAACTGCATTTTCAAACTTCTTTTAAAATAGAAATGCATCAAGTCTTGCCACTGTGTCCTGTAAAGACTACAGAAGAAGACAGTGTGGTTTGTCGTTTGGGATTTAATTGAGGTTCGGGGGGGGGGGGGAGAGACCCCTAGAGGCACAGCAGTGACACAATCAGCCAGGAACATGCTGTTTGCACCCAACAGGGACTCTTAGTTTTGGCTGCTGCTTCTGTTCTGAAGGCAGTAGAGAGTAGGGGTTGATCCCATAGAGACACCCCTGAGAAGTAAATCCAGTGCCTCAGAGCCCCTGGTCACTTCCCCAAGGTAAGGGAGGAGATTCTAAGCTTCGCCTTTGGACATTCTACGTGACATTGCTCCCAGCCCTTGCAGTCCTTGACCATGTAGCTGTGATGTGACTGCCACACACCATAGCTTGGAGGTTGCCTTTGTGACTGTTAAGTCCAAATTTTTCAAACAAATGAAACTATTAATCTTCTGACTTTACCTCTAAACCAACAGCTCTGTGAAGAATGTGAGGAGAAACAAACCCTCAGGTGTCCATCTCCCGACTATGCCAGCCTTGACTAGTTCTCCCTCGCATTTGCTTTCTGGTCACCTAGGAACATCTGGCTGAACTCAGAGGAGACTGGGCAGGGTAGATGGTCCAGGATCAACCCCCTCTGAGCACCAGTGGGAGCTTGAGGGAACTGCGTCTCCCAGTTACGGGACCAAGGCACCCCCTTTGCTTTTCCAGGCTCTGCCCCATGAGGCCTGACCTTTGCTGTGACTTGTGTCCTTGAAAGGGTCTGGGTGTGAGTGGATAACAGAAGGGGTGCGCTGTGGGGCTGCCAGAACACATTGCTGTGTGAGCTGTTTGAATGAGTTCTTGGCCTCCCTGGACTTCACCAGAGGGGGCTAATGACCATTCATTCATGGGCGTGCCTAGCCCAACCCAAGGGCTTGGTGACTGTTAGTCTTTTAAGGGGCATTTGAATTTTCACCAAGGAGTACATAGCCTCAGACTCACTGCATGAGGCTGTGATTGTTTCAACACTGGGAGTGTCCAGCATGTCCTGAGGTGCCAGTGGGACTGCACAGTCCTCGTGTTTGCAGCCAGATGGAAGGAAGGCCAGCAGCTGGGAAGCAAGAGACAAGGTGAGCAAGGTGAGGCCTCAAGTGACACAGGCTGCCAGCATCACCAATGACAGCACCTGCTCACCTGCAGCTGTGGGAGGGAGAATTGGGCCCAGAGGCAGGCTCCCCACAGCCAGGCCTGGACATGCCTACCGGAAGAAAACCGTTCCCTGACGGGAAACGGACCCAGAGTGGGAAAAAGCTGAATTCCCAATGAGACCAAAGGTTCCCGAGTGTTGCCTCAGACCCTTTGTCCCGGAACTTTGCAGCTGTTGCCTTAATGTTGTCTTCTATCAGAAAAACTGAGAAGACCCACAGGTCATATGGCCCATTCCTCCTGGGCTTTCTGGATTGTCCTACACAGTCCTCCCAGTAGGATTGCCTCATCTCATTTCCAGGCGGGTGGTGTTACAGCTTGCGCCTTGGAAGGTTCTCTGCATAGTCTGTAGCTGGTCGGGGACTGCCCTTCTAGATTCTGCAACTTCCCTGTCCTGTCCCTCTTCTGCTGTTTGAAACTTGGAGCCCAAAACATGACAGAGGCACTGCTTCACAGAAACAGTCCAAAATTAGTCATCCCAAGTTGCTGGGAAGTTTGGCCAAAGTTTTTCCTTTGGCCAAAGCTGCTGCTACTGATGCCCAAACCTCCATAGCTTTTCAGGGCAGCTGGGCAGCTCTCAGGACCAGAGCTGTGCAAAAACCAGTGCTAGTTCCCATGGTCATGGCTGCTGGTCCCAAGGACACTTCCCTGGAACTCATTCACCATGGCCTGATGGCAACAACAGCTCACACAGGCCTCTTCTGACTGAGGGCAGCAAGGTGGCTTTAATTCAGCTCACTGTGCTGTCCGGGTTTCTTAGGCATGTTCCACTTCATCCATTGTCAGCCACACCTGTCAGCGCTGTTCACAGGCCTGCCTCTTCCTTGGATTGTGAACAAGTGTTGGTCTGGCCATCACCCTGGGAGGGTATAGAAGGCTTGGTGCAAAACCAGGACTAGAGTTTTAAGATAAACAGGCTGGATTTTAATGCTACCTTCTACCCATTCTCCTACCCAGGGGATTTTAGGTAAGTTTATCTCGACCTCACTGAGCCTCAGTTTCCTCATCCATAAACTGTATGAACACCTACTTCATGGTGTTACTTGGGGGAAAACAGTAAAATGTTTGCAGAGTGGTCGTCATCAAAGTAGCACTTCCATGTCTTCTGTCAGCTTGGTCTGGTGTGGCCCACGGGCTCCTGACACACCTTTGTAGCCTCGGGAGCACTTAGGATGCAGAGGCGGTGACAGGCTGTTTGTTAAAGCTGCTGGGCCCTGGGGCAGCCTGCTGTCCTGCCAGACACCATCCTAAAGTGTGTAAGTTCGGACTGCTTGGGAAACAAAACCCAGCTAGGAAGAAACCTTGGACTTAATAAATGTAGCCTTAATGAAAAGAAAGTGAACCTTCCTTTGAAGAAAACCAGTTGTGACGGGTAAAAAGGAAAATCAAGTCCAAATGGGATCATGTTTTATTCAGAATTTGTGCTCCTGGTGAAGGCCAGAACTCGGTGACAGAATGGCAAAGTGGCACTACCTAAATTCAAGCCTCACCCGCTCTGCCACGAGGGCACTACTCGCTTCACTGAGCTCAGCTCCTGGGACCTTTAATAGCCCTTGGAAGCAAACATAGTTAAAAATTAACAGACTGACAAAATTAAATATGGATGACAAGCAACCACTGTGGACTTGATCTGACAAAGAGTGTTACATGCTTGGGTGCCTTTAGTCTCTGTGACATCCTGAGTGAACTTCTGGATGTCTGAGTGGATTCCACTTGCCTGCTTAGAAGCAAGAGCAAGGCTAATGCATAGGTCAGACAGGGAAAGAATCTAAAAGCCCTGGAGAGAAAATTAGGAAGGCTTAGGTGGAATTCATCCAGGCCTGTGTGGGCGCAGACCTCCGCAATACCCCACCAGCTGGACTCGGAGACCTGCAAGAGCTCAGGCCTCACTGCATGTGGCCTTCCCCAGCAAGCCTGCTTCGTTCCCTTTCCTCCTGTTGCCAAAGCTCAGACAGCAAATTTGACTAACCTTTGTACCAGTTCGTATAAATCCTGACTTTTTACCCAGGTGGTGGCAACTTGTTTAATTTCTGGTTGCATTTTGTCCCTTCCATGTCTTCTAGGAAAGGATACGGACTAGCAGTTTGAGAGTGATCTCAGGAAGCTTCACTTTATGAGGCAGAGAGATTACACTAAAAATGTTTTAGTAAATGCTCCTTCAAGAACATGGAGTGTGTCTATGATTAATTAGGCCCATCAGGAGGATCAGGTTTTTTGGTACTGTGAATCATGACTGTAGCATGGCTTTTTCTGTCAGTTTGGACTTTGTGGGCTGCTGGCTTTCTATGCCACCTCGCAGCTTGTGTAAAATTTGCCACCAGAGTGGACATGCTTTATCTGGTGCTGCCACTCAAGAGCAGATCCCTGGTTCTGAAGAGGATGGGGCCGGCCACATGTCTATAAGCTAGAAGAGAGGTGCAGTTGCCTACAACTGGCTCTGAATGTAGAGAAATCTGGTTCGGTCATAGCATTTGTAACTGAAGCTAAGAACATCTTTACGGAGCAGACATCCAGGGCACCGCTGGCCTGATGATCTTCACCTTTAGTGAAACTTGGGTGCCATGTTGGCTGGTCTCAGCTTGTCTGATCCAGTAAATACAACCTGTGGAAGGAGACTTCTAGACTAGCATTTCTCAGCACCTGCAGGAACTAATAGCCATTACATAATGTAAAGGATACTGCGGTCAGATAAACTTGGGGAAATCCCAGGGTTGGTAAGATGAATCAAGTGTGTTTATGTGGCACTTCTTAGAACCTTGAATGTGCTCATGTGCATGTGCTAATCTGAAGGACACACTCTTGTAAGCCTCTCTTAACCACAGGGCATCTGTAGATAAGCCACCTTCTGGCCAGAAGCTGTCAGCCTGGCCTGGAGGGCTTGTCAGGTGCAGGTGTGGACCTAGGTGGCTAGGCTTGGTTCTGTATTTCCAAAGTGGAAAATAGCTGAAACATTGGATATTTACTAATAAAGGTGACTGGAAATTGAACTGGGTAACTGGTTTACTGATGACTCTCTTGAGTGTGATGGGAGTCAGTCTAGGCAGAGGTGACGACGGTACAAGGCAAATTGTTGCTGCTAGTGCTATACAAAGCACTGTAGAAAAACCAGGCAGAGGTCTTCCTGGTAACATGAGGTGCCTGACTTCTGCATGTATTTGAATCCTTGTACTATAAATGGAAGAGGGTGAGAACTGTTCTTACGGATACATGCCTATGGCATTGCACTTTATATATTTTTCTGGGTATCTGGCGTACTCCTACTCCAGTGCAACCCATCACTATGATTGCAAAGGACCTGGGACCATGCTTTGGTGTTGGAGACAGGGTCCTGAATTTTAGAACATTCCTGAAATGCAGCAACAGAATCCCAGGTGGCGTTGCCCCTGGAAAGTGCATGTCATGGTAGTGACTGCTGTCCTTGCTGAGTGCCAGTGGGGTGTCCATGTCACAATCTGTGTGATGTATTGTGGTTAGAGGTCCTGTGCATAAGGGAAATAGCAGTGTTATTTTGGACTTTATATAATGTTGCAGGAACTTCAGGGCCCCTGGAATTGTAGTCAGGGTTGTGGGTATGTCTGTTTTTCACAGACAGTATGGTTGCCTTGCATGGTAGGTGAAATGGATAGATTTTAATCCCTTAAAAAGTGTCTGTGGAGAGGAGTCGAGGGAACCTTGGGCTTCCATGTTATGACACACTATAGGAACCCCTAGGAAATGGGCAGGAGTGACCACCAGTGACCTGGGGGCAAAACCCATACAGAACAGGGGGCCTGAGTGGTAGTACAGATGATCGCCCTTTTCCCCCAAGAGGACAGCAGCCGATAGCACAAAACAGCTTGTTCCCCTGAACCTGTTCTCTGTCCTCTGGTGGGAAGC
>NW_004567115.1:18347437-18383741 GCF_000260355.1 Condylura cristata
TCCGGCCAGCATAGTCGTGTCCGAGCCAGGGCACCAGGCAAGGAGGACATGGCCTGTCCTTGCTCCATCACCACCGCATCCTCCCAGAGTATCAGCTGCCCCACTTCCTTCCGCCCAGCTGAGCACAGCCGGTCCTGGGCCCACAGCTGGGCTCGACCTGCTTGCCACCCTGGGGTGTCTTAGGCTATGCTGAGGGCAGGCTGCAGTGTTCTGATTACCCACACCCTAGGGGCGCCTATGCTGAAGGGGTGAGGGATGTGTGAGTCCAAGGAGGTGACGGGCTAGGGGGGTGTACAGCAGACAAGGGCTGCCTTTTCGCAGTTATCTTCACCACCTGAGTCCACTCTGCGGACCCCCCTCAGCCCTGTCGTTTCTGAAAGCCTGTTGTAGCTTGGCCTCCTCAGGCTTGGTGCCCAGGCCACACCAGCACCACTGCCACGCTCCCCCTCTCCTGCCCTGGTGCACACAGACCCATCCCCCCACACACAGTTTAGGCTCCTAGCCCCCCCACCTGCCACTGGGCTCTGTGCCCCAGCCCACCCTTTACCTCCTGTCCCAGGAAGGCAGCGCCAGCTCTGCCCTTTGCTCAGTGAGCAAGTGGACACAGATGCACAAAGCCCCAAGGCCGGGGTAGGTATGAGTTTTTTCTTTGTTCCTTTCTGCCTTCCTTCCCTTCACCCTCTCCCACCTCCCCTGAACTCTACCACCCTTCTCCCTTCTGACCCTTCTGCCTCCCACATTTTCCGTCTTTATTGCTCTCCTTGCCCTGCATATGTGCCTAAATTCCCAGCGTGCCATGTGTTAGCCTACCTCCGTGGGGAGTTTGACCCCTCATCCTCAGAAATGCTGTGGAGTGTTGAACATGTCCTTGGCCTGCTTTAAATGAGCTTTGTCCTCCAATTGACAGGAGCCGGAATCTGATTTCCAATAGCTACCTCAATAGTCCCACCAAAGGTCTTCTAATGCACACTTGGGTCTCCAATGACCCAAGAGTTCTCCACCCTGGGTCCCCTTGCCTCGCAGCCGACACCCAGAGAGGAGATAGCCGCCGTGTGCACTCGGTGCAGTCAAACGAAACTAGGACTTAGGCTTACGCCAGGGCTCTCTTGTGAGACCTTCTGGGCAGCCCAGCTTCTACAATCAATTTAGGAAAGGTAGTTGAGCCTGGGTTCTGAACCAGCCCCCACTCCCCCCAACCCCTGGCCCTGCAACTGGGGGGGGGCATCATTCAGAACACTCAGACCTCTGCAGACCACTGCCTCTGTAAAATCTGGTACAGTGAGGACTGAGGTCTCCACCCCTATGTTGTGCAAAGCTATTTCTCAGGCCTCTGGCTCCTGTACCCCTGCCTCAACCATACGCTGTTTCATCTTTTCATGTTCTGGAAATCTGAATAGATACCATATGAAAAGAGGACTCTGCCACCATCATTATATAGTAAACCACTGCAGAAGGCTTTAAAGGTGAAGTCCTTGGAGCACTCCACTCTGGAAACTAAAGATTGAACTGCCTGGGCCAGACCCAGGCACCATAGCACTCTTCCAGCCACCCTTGGGAGGCCACTGCAGGGATGCCACTCCCACCCCCACCCCTTTGCAGTAACCAGCACCCTTTGAGCCAGAGCCCCTGTGTGGCTTCGTCAGGCTGGGAGATTCCCCATGCTGGGTGTATGCTGAGTTGCTGGAAATGCACCTCTTCTGCCTTTGTCCACAGGCTTAGGGGCAAAATGATGCTACCAGTAGGTGGGCAAAGTAAACTTGCCTATTTGCTTGTTCACATTTCCTCAGCCCAGGACCCAGAACATCCTGCCAAGTGGACAAAATATCCCTTGGTCCATTTGTCTAGGGCTGGCCATTCACTTAGAAAACCTAATGGAAGAGATCAGGCTACTGGGACCCTCTAGGCAGAGTAAGCAGAAGGCATAGGGTTAAGAGGCCAGAACCCCTTCTCTACAATAGGTACAGAACCTCTGAGAAGTCCTGGCCAGACCATTGGCATGGATGGGGTCATGAACTGTCCCTTGTCAAAGCAGATACACCTTTCCACATGCTGACTAGAAAAGCATTAGGCAACTTGTTCACAGCTGAGGCATTGCTGGGTTTTGTGTGTCCTGCCATGACTGTTAATTGGGAGAAGTTGCACATGCTCCTGGAGGTGTGTGATTACCTGAGAGCCTGGCCCACTCACAAGGGGCTGTGTGAGGCTCAGCTCCCCGGGAGAACTGCCCATAGGTGTCAGTGGGAACAGTGTAGGGAATGGCAGTTTAGCAGGATGCTCGGAAGGGTGAGAATGTGTGGTGAGAGCCATGCTCACAGCTCTCTCACGTTTTTCCAGATGCGCTGGCTCCCTCCTTCTGAGGCTACTTCTCAGGGCTGGAAGTCCCGTCAGTTCTGCTGAATACTATGTAAGTATTGGTTTTCAGTAAATGTATTGAGCACCCACATGAGCTGGCACATAGCCAGCGTTCAGCTCTCATCCTGCCTTAGTGTCTGCTCTCTGCTAGTCCTGTAATTGTCCTTTGTTAAATTCACTTGTAGGACAATTCTGGTAATACCATTGTCCTGAGAATTTTATCACTGTATGGTAGGGAAAGTGGCAATGCTACTCTCACTTAAACTGAATCCACCCCACTTTTTAAGTGGGCAGTTAATGCTCGTCTCTGCAGGACAGGTGTCAGGAAATGTTCTTTTTCTAAAGATTTTATTTATTTATGCCTACAAGAGCTGGGATGCAGACCAGAAGTGCAGAGGGGTGAGAGAATTCACCAGACAGTGTGGAGAACAAAACAGGCAGATAGACCAAGTACACTGCTGAGGGGAGCAGCAAGGGAGGCAGGGTAAGTGTTATGCCGTGTGAGTCACCTCCCTGGCTGCGAATCAAACTCTAGCTGGAGCGTCTGTGGCCTGCTTTGCAGTGCTATGCCCTAACCTACTGTGCCACTAGGAAGGGCCTGCTAACCTAATTTTTACAAATCACTTTTGTCCAGAGACCATCTGCCAAAGATCTGGAGGCAGCAGTAGCTGTAAAGAAGGGCTAATAGTTGCTTCCTTCCCCTTTGGAAAGTATAGCTTAGGAAACAACGTAAGGTACGTAAGGTGAAACTTCTCCTGTAGGGAGTGTTGGAGACCAGCTCCAGCTATCGGGGTGTCTGGAAGCAAGACAGGCAGGACCCTAAGGTGGGAAGGCGTCGGCAAGCGGAGATTCCTAAAAAAAGGGGAAAAGCAGGAAAAGGGGTGTGAGGAAGACACGGGAGTCGGAGTTGGGTGCAAGTCTTCCTGCGCATCTTTTTGCAGGTCTTTATTTATACTGTTTAGCAAGATTTAGTTACAATAATCCATCAGGTAAGTTAATAAAAAATCAGCATAAAAGTTTTAAAGGAAGAGGGGAACAATGCATCCTCTTCCTGCTACTTTATGGCACACTATACTATACATCTTTGTGATAGCTTTCATATATACGGATGTTTAACTATGACTTTAAAAGGAAAAGATGAGCTGTTAGCAAAGGATTTAGGAGTCCTAGGGAAGGAATAAATTGTGTTAGCAGAGTTGTCAGTGATAGCCTAAAGAGAAGCTAATGGATAACTTAAGGTTAGCAGAGAGTAGCTAGTGTTTTAGGAAAAGATTAATTAAGACTAGCAGAGAGTAGTTAGAGATTGTTTTAGGAAAAGAGTAAATTAAGAGGAAGTCACATAGTTGTACGTTAAGCAAAACCTGTGTTGATATGTTAGGAAATTGTCCATGGGCCCTTATGCCCTGGGAGTTATCTGACATTTGCTTTTTGTCAAAAGACCAAGGAAGCTTTCCAGGAGTCTTGATGCTCTGGGGTCTTATCTTTCCAGGAGCTTGCCTTTTGTCTTCAGTCAAAGGAATTTCCTGCCCAGGAGCAGCTCAGCTTGTACTTTGCCCAGGCCAGGTAGCCAATTTAGAGCTAAGGCAATCCAGTTACAAACTGATGTTGTTACAATATTTTTTGATATTATGATTATACAAAAAAGGGAGGTCATAACGTAAGTTAGCAGTGGAAATTCTGATTTTTCAGAGCTTTTCCCAATCTACCCGGAATCTGTCAGACGATAGCTGTTGCATAGCTTGTATCAGAGGAGAGCATTTGTTCTGAGCTCATAGCCTGACTGCTTCCTCGGGGTCTAGAAGGCAAGGAGGTGGTTAGAAAGGAGTGTGGATTTTTACACTCAATACCACGGCACTTGGGATAGGGAGTCTAGTCTCATCTTGACAGAAATTAGACCAGCTTGTTGTAGATCCTTTACTCAGGCTCCTTTTAGTCTCTGGAATCAAGTGCTTTCCATGACAGCTAATAATCTAGGCTACGTAATCTTACAGAAATGTAAATTAAAATTGAAAACAGTGATGCTGATGAGGTAGGAGAAACACTTCAGTGCAAAACAAGTCTCAAAAAGGCCAAATAAAGGGTAGCTGCCCCAAGGACTCTGCAGCACATGTGGCCTCTCCACTCTTTGGAGAGGGTTTTCCTCCATCAAAAAAAATGTCACCAGGACAGAAGGCGGGAGTGACATCTGGTGCCAGGCACAATAAGCTGTGTGCAGACTGGCTGTCACTTGTGCTGTGAGGGAGCGTTAGGGCATTACCCTTCTAAATCTCTCCCAAGGGTCCTGTGTAAATTCTTAATTTACCCCCTTTTGATTTCCTGTTTCTAAAGTGAGATCCATGACTAAACTAGTAAACAAGCTCTTTATTCTTTAAAGAAGCATGTTACATGTCTGCTATATGTGAGATATAACAAGTGTAAAAACCAGGCTTTTACCCTGCCTTGGTTATAATGAGTGAGAATCATGGACAAAGATTTTGAAAAAAAGAGTTGTCACTCAGGACGTTCCAAGTTGAGCCTGTTTATGAGGAAGTCAAGAGTGTGAGGTCCCTCAAAGGGGCAGGTGTTTTTTATTGGTCACCACCTTGCTGGATATTTAGTCTGACTAAAAGCTGTATTATCACTTCAGTTTTGCTAGTGATCTAGCCATGTGGCAGGGAATCCCAGAATTGTAATGTTTGAAAATGGTCAACTTTGTAGATATGTTGAAAACAGGAAAGCATAAACAAGATTTCAGTCACTCTTTGCAAGAAGTATTAGTTTTCCTCTTTAGATAACTAAATGTAGTTAATCTCTCTTCGGACCCCCAAATAAAAGTGGGGAGAAACACTGAAGTTGGAGTGGAAGGCCTGTTCTTTAAGAACTCAGCATAGAAACTAAGCATGTGTAGTGATAGCTTCAGATTAGAGAATGACATGGTAAGTGAAAACAAGGCCAGGATTTCAAGCTTTGTTTTGGGAAAGAATATCCTTGCTCTTTGGCTCTGAACTTGAGGCACTGGTGATGGAGCCCCCAGGTGCTTAGACTAGGAAGGCCCATGTAGTCACCCTGCCTTCTCCCTGGAGGACTCTGGAGCCCTGCTCACAAGGTAGCACCCATGGGTAGCTGATATGGCACGTCCCTTTCTTTTGTTAACTGAGATCTCTATCACACTGAACCTCATGAACACAGTAAGTTTTCAGTGAGCACTTGCAACAGATAAGGTGCTGAGGCTGTGACAGTGAATAAGACAAAAAAAAAAAACTGCCTTCATGGAGCTAAAATTCTGTAGCTGGGAGGTGAGGGGCAATAAGTCAGTGAACAAGGAAAAAAAATATAAATCAGGGCAAGAGGGGAACTGTTACATGTTGGCTGGCTCAAGCAGAGGCATCCGTCAGCCTGAGAGCATTTCAGCACGGACCCAAAACATTCTTAAGTTTACGAGTCCTTTTCTAGAACAGACCACTAGACTCAAGTTGAGAGAATAATTTAACTTCTCTTATTTTGCCTCCTCCTTTACTAAGTCAAAGTGGGTATGAAATGCAGCAGGTCTGGCTGAGAATGCTAGGACAGCCCCTGTGGCTTAATCTTTTCCTGGTTTTGGTTGTCTTCAGCCCAGCATGTGAAAAGATGGCGACAGGCCAGAAAATGTGGACCCTGCCACGTACCTACTTTTGTGCAAGCCTTTCTAGTCAGAGCCTTGTACCCCAGGCCCTTTTTCAATCTAACGCACGATCAACGTCTGAGCTCATCTATGAACCAAGACTTATGTTAACCTCATGCACTCAAGACTAGTTAATCAATTTTCTGTGTCTGGCCAGGTTATCTTAGATCTGAGAATATACAGAATTTGCCAGTTCCCAAAAATTAAAAAAAAAAAAAAAGAGGGAGTCAAGGTGTTAATATCAGAATATTTAGTCAGCAGCTCTCTATCACCCAGAACATTCATAGGTCAGGACCACCTCTACTTCCTGAACCACCACTTCATCATCTCGAGTTGGCTGAAAATGGAAGTTCAGAATAATCTACATGATGACCACAAAGCTGAGGAGAAACACATTTGGAACTCCCCCGGTGGTGTATGTTCTTTGAAACATTATGCCACAGGCTTTGTATACCTGGCTGTGCATCCTCACTACCACTAGGTGAGCCTGTGGGTGAGTAAGTGTTGACAGAATTACTGTTCAGAGCAGCTGGTGTTTTGTAAAAGCCCATGGTCCTGGAACCCAGGGTGAGAGCCATCCTGACTTGCATTAAGTCATTTCAGAGGCTGAGAGGAAATCTGGCCATTAGTTGACTTCTTAAATGACAGGTACCTGAAAATCATCCTTGGTCAGCAGCCAGGAGGACCCTAAGTAAGCTCCTCAAGCTCTTAAAAAATGTGGGGACACTGGGAGAAGTAGCTTCTCTGTAAGAAAGCAAGTAGTACTGACTAGGACTGAAAATGTTACCAGAGTCTGCACCCCAGTAACAATTATTGTAAAAACCAGCTGGTTCAAAGGCAGCTATGCCTGTGAGACTATTACTAATTTTTTCTTTTTGGGTGGAGTCCTCTGTATTTTCATAGCAGGATATCTTCTTCAACATGTATTCCCTTTCTATTTTTCAGTAGATGCTTAAAGTGAAGTTTAGCTTGTCAATGCATGAGACAGCACAGAGTTACCTTGGAAACTGCCGCAGCCTTGGGGTGACTGGGACTTTGCACTCTTCCTTTGGGTGTAATGAGGGTTCAGAGCCTGTCTTTTCTCTCAAGGCCTTTTGGACAGTCCTCAGTATCCAACCCATGACAGCACATGTTCAGAGACCCTGTCTACATAGTCTCGTCATGCTCTCTCTCCAACCACAAACGATTTGCTCCATGTTTTTTGGTGAACCTGTGATTGTCACATCCCTCATCTTTCCTCCAGATGCCCTTCCCACCCCCAGATAGCCTCATCTCACTGCTACTGATCTCTCCATCCCAGGTTCCAGGTGTGTGATGGTGGCTGCAATTTGTCTTGTGGGTATTAATGCAATCTCCAATGGTGGCTACTGCTCTTGAGCTGTTCTACAAAACTGGAGCGTGCTGGTAAGTTCAGCATGTCACGCGTAAGAGGAAGGTGTGTGAACCTAACCTCTGTCAATCTGAATGGTGCTGCACTAGGTGGAGACACACTGGTAGGAAGGGTTGAGTGGGGATCTGCAGAGGTAAGGGCATCCCAGGATAGCAATTGTGTTGTAAGCTTTCAAAGTGTATAACCCCAGAACTTGACCCTACCCCCTACAACCTTCTCTTGTCAGGCTGGTGTTCTAGGTGAACTGAGTCAGTTCTACCTTTAAAAAAAAAAATGCTTACAGATAGATGAAGCCTTTTCTGGAAATTAACCATTTGTATATATATACCTCTAATCTGATGTAGCAAATATCATTTTGATAAGCCTCTTCAAGATGACTGAAGAGGCTTAGATAGGACTAATGGAGATAGGATTGCACCACACTGCTGGGCTTGACTTCAGTGGTCTGTCCATCCTTTCAGGCAGTACGTGCAATGTTAAAATCATGCAGAAACCTGCCGATTTCTGGTCTTTAGAAAGTGTGGCTCTGAAGAGCAAAGGAAACCAACTTGGTTATATCTTTGTTCAAATAAGGTGGCAAATTAACCAGGTAGTCTGGCTAAGGGTATCATTAAGAATGCCACTTTCTGGTCCCTGCTGAGTGATGTGTGTACCAGGCATGCAGCCTGCCCCTTTCCCCACCAAGCACAGGAAGCCTGCTACCAGCACCTTTTCTCACACTGACCCAAAGTCCAACTGAAACTTACCATTTTAAATGCAGTAAATTGACCAAAACCTCTTAATTCAAGAGCCCTGGAGATGAGGTCACTGAGAAATAGTTGGAGCATGTGGTAACTTCATGCTGCAACCCAAGATCAGGTTGCAGAAGCCCCAGATATACCTGAGAATGTGGGTTACAAAACAGGAGACATTCATTCAGCTCACCTGTTCCAGTGCCATCCATGGATTACAAAAATAAGTTCAGAGGAATCTGTGTCTTCCCAGGTCAGATAACACAGCCTGATGACGGCTGCTGGCCCTTCTGGCTGAGATGGATACCTGGAACTCATGAGCACATAGCTTGCTGATAACTGACCCCCACATTTTTAGCAGCTGTCCCTATGTAGAAGACCACATTCACCTTTTGTGATACTGCTTAAGCTACCAGGAGACACTTTCCTGTATCCTGGAGAGTTATTGCCTCAGCAGGATATGCATGTATATATATATTTCCCTCTTTTGCCCTGTCACATGCATAGGGTAATTGACCTCCTGTCAGGAAAGGCTCTGTGTTCCCTGATGTCTTTGCATTCTGTTTTAAAGGTCCTTAATACATTCCAAGGTTTGAACTCCGTTCCTAGTTAACCCCCTTTCCTTGTTTACAGGGACTGAAATAGCCACATTTTGACCTTCTGTTCAGTCTGGGAACATCTATGCAGTGTGGATACATTCTTTTCCCATGTGAGAATCACATTTATGTAGAAGTTATGAAAAAGCTTAAACCATCAACTCATCTCCCATGTTCTCTTCCCCATATCAAACAATAAACTTACCTAGTTAGTCTATTATCAGGACCCATCTATCTCTTCTAGTGTACTCTGAATTTGGGTAGGTTGCTTATTGCCCAGAACCTTGGTTAACCAGTAAGTAGAACCCAACGCTGGCGTCCAGCATAGCCTCCTGCCACTAACCCCAGGGCCTTGAGACTAATCCACATATCAAATGATCCATCTTTCCTGTTTCATTTGTTCTAGTATTTAACTTTGTCGACTGTGTGTGGAGAAAGATAACTAGTGAATGTTTTGCTAAGACATAAGAAAACACCACAGGATATAGCAATCAGGAAAGGTTGGCAGAAATGGGACTTGAACAGAAGCAAGTTCTTGCTGAAAGTGCCTTACAACCAAGCTTTTGAGCACCTTGAAGGATGTGTTAGGGATGCGAGTCCAGTGTTATGAATTGTCATCTTGCTATCCTAAGCAGAATTGAAAAAGTCAGAAATATACCTGAGAAGTACAACCAAGATGATGGGTGTTTGGAAGAATGAACAATCCACGGACTTGGCAGAGAGCTGAGGAGCCAGAGCTATGTTAATAGGTGGAGAGAGCCAAGTAAATAAAGCCGTTAGGCCTCAGACATTGTCCATCTTAAACCAGCAGGCCCAACACATGGCAAGGGGTTTCTGGAAGGAGAGCATACCTGTAGCCAGTGTTCCACTACCTGCTTTCTCAAGATGACTCACTCTGCCTCCATTAAGGCCAGTGGTGGCATGTAGCCCGCTTAGGTCCCACAGTCCAGTGGCTGAAGAATGTTGTTTCTGTGAATTGTTCCAAAGTAGGACTAGATACAGAGTAATTGCTGTGCCTCAAAGTTTTCTGGAATCGGTACATATTGTCAAGTTTAGGGTAATGTGGAACCTGTCATTCCAGGCAAATGAAAGTGGGGGAAAGAAGCAGCTCATTTCCCTCCTGTTGACATACAGTGTGGCAGGGGAAGAGGTGTGTTAAGCAATTAAGGGCAGAATATATAGCTCCTGTCCTCATAATAATCCTCAATCTCAAACAGGCGGGAAAATAATGTTCTCGATCCTGCCGGGTATAAACCGAAAGGTAGCTTTCAACAGGACCCTACTCACTGTCACAGGTCATGTGGTCTGTACCAAAGGTGAGATGTGAACAGTCCCAATTTACTCAGGTTTCTCTATCACTGAACAGCTCAGAAATGGTATGAATCAAATATTTTTGGTGAAGACAGGCAGTGGGGGCGTCACTGCATACCAGGTCTTGGACTCCACAAACCTCTGTAATCTGGCCTCTCCCTAAAATTAGCCTGTGTCAGAATACTTCCCTCTAGCTGAGCAACCTAACAGTACACAGCAATTCTGCATATCTAGCTCCTTCTCTTGATAGTGTTGTGCCATGAGTCATAGATATGTGGTAATTATATTTGATCTTCTGACTTGTAGGAACCTTACTATCCATTTGTACTGGCATCTGGGGCATGGTAGAACTGTACATGGATCTCATTTGAGTGCTTCCCTGAACAGAATTCACTGCTAAACACATTTTGTCAAATATAACCTAGAAAAGTTATAGGGGTATTTTAACAATACTTTTTCTTTATAACCTCCCACATGCAAATAAAAACTCTACTTTACACTGATCTACTCCTGTGAAAATGATACAACCACAGATTTGAGTGTGGCACACCAAGGTATTAGAGAGAAAATGTTTTACAAAAATCCTGGCACAGGGATGCTGGCAGTGACTGTCCCTTTTCTGCCACAAAATAAACATGTCAAGTGCAGGGGGAGGAAGTTTCTAGTGGAGATGATGGAAATTATTTCCCACAGCTCTAGGGTGAGACTTATTTTTGTAAGTGATCCTTAATTTGGAGGACCTATAATATGTACTGCTTTTATTCATGCTTTGATACACTTTTCTTTCTGTTACAGGCTTGAAAAACATTGCCCAGTTTTGATCCCTTCAAGACTTTGCCACAGCCTTTCATCACACATCTGTTTTTCTTGAAGAAAAAAAATATAATAAAAAATTGTTTTACTCTTTTACACTGTATAATTTTAAGACATAGTGTGTTATTTGTGAACGCATGGTCTAACATTTCTGTATAGTTTTGAGATATTCAAACAAAACAGAAAATTGGCCAACAATGAAGCCAAAAGAGTATTTTTATACCAGACATTTTAAGTATGATAGGATGGGTGATCTTAAAACTGTATAGAGTACAATTGTTGTGCTTGACCTTCAAATGCCTATAATTAAGAAGTACCTTTTTTCCTAATGTACATCAAAATTGCCAGAATAATTATGAATATCTGGAGTCCAGGGTAATTTGTAGTGTGGCATTAGGCACTGAAATGTGCTACTGCAGATAGCTACATTCTAGTCAGCCACCCCTCCAGGAGCTTCTACCATAATAACATATACACAAAGAAAACTTTTCCTGATCAGTGTGTCCTTAGAAAACTCTGAAGACTCCAGAGTTGACTGTTACAATACTTCCCAAGTATTCACTTTTCTCACATTATCTATCAGCAAACTCCCATGTGTGACCTACTTACAGTACAGCTTTTCGTGCCTTGGGAGTTCAGCCAACCTAACTTGCAACGGGCAAGTGATTTTATAAAACATCAGTAGTGATGATGCATTTCTAATGAGTCTTGTTCAGTTTCCCATGTGGAAAATTGTATATTGACCTAAGAATTTTCAGTTGCTAATGAAGCTGCATATATCACAATCATTTTTACTTAAAACTGGTTAGTTTCATTATTTTCCAGTATAAATTGTCAGTAAGCTTTTCAAGGTTACCACCAAAATGAGGGGCTCTTACCTTTGCTATAAAAGAGAAGAAAAGGCATAAACAGCATGTTCAAGCCCTGAATAGGCCTCCGGTGCCGCCTGACTCTCGGTAAAGACATCTGTGCTCTTGTTTCTAAGGAAAACAGCAACATCCACACAGTCTATTTATGCTTTTATAAACTGTTCAAGAGTACTTTTCTATTGTCATTTTAAAAAATAAAGTGCTTATTTCAGCTGTAACACCTTTGCTTGCTTTTGTGAGATCAACCAAGTGCATTCCATACTGACTGATCTGTAAGCACTGACTCGAGCTGCAGACTAAGAGGAGTAGGGATCACAAGGTAGAGTCATACACCGCCTTGATGTCTTAGTGCAATCAGCTGACTCTACACAGAACCTTAGCTCAATATTTGAAATGTGGGAAAGGATTGTTTATGCTTTTTCTGAACATAAAATATTTTTCTGAGCTCTGTCCAATTACAAGTAACAACTGGTAAGTCTCATGCACGGATGGCGTTTGGCTCTCACCCTTTTTAAGCGAAAACCATCCACTAAAAGTGAACCACAACCTTGCTGAGGACCCATGCAACCTGCTCAGATAGCCCTCTCTAGGGCAGGCCTGGTCAAGTTGCTTTGCTTTCAGCTGACTTGTGACCACCTAAGCCAGGCTCCAGGGAAATGCCAAACAGCCTTGGAACTAAGGGCCCCATTACCCTAAATAAAGGAAACTTCCTGCCCACCCAGCCTGCTTTGAAGAACCCATCCCCTTCACCTACTGAACACAACCACTTCTATATGCTTTTTCACAGGAGCTTAGGAACGGATGACTGTCTACCCTCTCACTGTTGATGGTCACTAGTGCTGTGTTAATGAAAATCAAGTATGAACTATAGACATTCCCACTGATCAATCTGACACAAATTTCATTAGTGAAAAACTTTTCTGTCACTCTTTAGAGCAGGAATGTAGTATCTTGTAATTAGGAACTTGGGATAACAAAAGGGCAAGTCTGCACCCTCTTGCTTCACATGCACTATGTCCCAATTTGTAGGCTCCCATTTTTTAAAATTTCTTTACAAGTGAAGCCTCTGTTGATAGGGAAGCTGTGACACACAACAAAGACTAATGCAGCTATAAAACTGGCACTGCTATAGAACATCCTAGTTAAAAGTCTCAGCTCTGGACTAAACTGTCCTGACTCAGGATTCCTAAGTCCCCAAAGATGGCAGTGTGGCATCAGAAATCTTAGTGGTCCCCAAAGGTTCTATTCAGCTGTGCTTCTAGAGTACAAATTATACTGATTCCTGCTTTATAACAAAAACACAAAAGGCTGTTTCTACAAACTATAACATAGTAGGCTCATAAAGACAACCATGAAACCTTCCCTTCTCCCACTCCACTCTGTCCATACTATCACTAAATTAGAAAATTAAGCCCAAAGCTTAAATACAAGCCAAATTTGTCTTCTGACCAAAAAGATAACTAAATGGAGTGAGACATTTATGTATACATGGAAAGGAAGAAAAGTAACTTCCCTAAAACAAGAATGCAGCTTTGTCTTAGAAGGGACTCAGCAAGAAAGTTCAAAATCACAACAGTCAAGTACAAAAGTTAACCGCCTTCTTAGAATATCAAAATCAGGACATAGGAAAATCTCTATAGTTCCTTCCGTTAGTATCCCATGTTTTACTTGTTTTCAAGTATTTTATGGCCTTCGATATACAAAACCTGCAAAGCACTAAGGCAGCTGACAGGCACTGGGTTATCACAGGGTCTTGAAACAGATGGCTTGAGTCACAGGGGAGCCAGATTACATGTTAAGGGCCTGATGTCCAGAGGCCTATGGCCCCAGAAGGTAGGTCACCAGGATAATGCCAGTCCTGCCACAGCTGTGTTTCCTGTGCACATGCTCCACACACCAATCAATGGATCAGCTCCTGAAGGTGCAATTATTCTGAGGGACAGTTTCCAAGAGGTTGTTAGGGCCACTTCTGCTCCGCTCACAAAATAATGAGAAACAATAGACTGTTCTACATGAAGCCCCAAGGTTGATGGAGCTAACAAGTCATGGCTGTTGTCAACATGCGCTGCGCTTCCATCTTAACAGAGCCTTTCAGACAGCAGAAAGAATTGGTGCAAGACTGCTCACTCTTTATTATCATCTACAAATAACTATCACCATTTCCCACAAGGAATATATAGACCAGCATCACACAGGTCTGGTCTTGTTAAGAATAGTCAATTAATTATTGAATAGTAAACCCCAAACCTCCCCCAAGATTGAATTCATCTGCAAGTAAAAATAATGGCTAGAGGGAAGAGGTAACATCTGAGTCTCACCTTCTGTGCCTCCGAAAATGGTTTTTATCTGTTAAAAACTGGAGAATTTATAAATCGAAATACAGTGGTCCCACATTCAAAATGTATTTTATCTGCCTATTATTTCATATAGGTCACAAAAGGAGGCAAGGGTTGTGTTCTCCCTGTGAACACTGGGACTGAATACTCTGCTCCACAAGGATCAAGTGCTCCTCTGTCCCCCTTGCCCCACATCATCTTAGAGGATGTGACAACAGCAGCTAAATTTTTGCTTTTTATACTTTGTCTAGGCTCAACTACACTTTTCTTAGCTATGCCCTAAAAGCCTCAAATGGCTTATGAATTATAGATCAAAGGCACTATAATTTTAATTCACCCATGTTCATCCTACTCTAAATGGCCAGCAGATTCAGCAAAAATCGGCAAATCTGAGAATCAGACTTCTTGATTTTCTGATGGCTATGCCTTTAGACAGCAGGAAGAATTGGTGTAAGACTTCTCTCTTCAAAAATAACTGGGCTCCTATCACAATTTCCCACAGGAAATACATACAGGAATTTCTTTTCCATGTAGCAGGAAAAGGGGATCAAGGTGTAAATGAAAATACAAATGAGGCAGAGCTACAGAATTTGTGAGTGATAATTTAGCAACACACTTCATTTCTCCAGACCTCAATTGTCATTTCTGAAATAAAGATAACTAAAGTGAATTATAAGGCCAGATCACAAAGAACTGATGAACAAAGGTCTACCTAGAAACTACTGATTAATATAAAACTTCCACCTAAGAACCTGTAACAGGAAGTGATGTCAGTTTCAGCACCAAACATGAAGTATTTAAGATGTCCAAACCTATCTGCAGACTTAGCTCACAAAACAATGGTGTCTAGACCACAAAAAGCAAGCATCTACTTGGACAGAAACTAGCTTCAACATTTTTTTTTTTTTTTTTAAACAGAAAAACTAGTGTTATGCCATAAGACATTAAAGTTCCTCCTTCCCTTACGAGCAGAAAGCTCTGCTATAAAGGAGGACAGGCTGCCTGCCACGTTCAAAATTATAACTGAGAGTCTTCGATTTCTGTCAATATCTTTCTCTTGCTGTGTTCTGGAGCACGGATATAAGAGATAAACAGTAAGATGCCACTGTAAATAAATGAGAAGCATACAGAAAAGGATAAAATGAACACAGCAACAAGGCCCTTGTCATCTGCACAAAATGCTTACTGCTTTGGGTTACCATTATCCTTTCCTTGAGAACACTGAGCCTTGTTTTAATAATCCACTACAATTTCAATTTATGATAGGGAGACCAACAATCAATCCAAATAACCCCAGATTACATAGCAAGCACAGATAAAGAAAAAGGATAGTTTGCCAAAGAAGGTTAAAATAACCAGAGATTTCCTGTATATCACCATGACGCTGAAGAACCCACACATATCTGAGAATGGCTCCCATGAGCTCACCAGTGATGGGGAGAAAAAGAAGTCTTCACCAGAAGAACCTCAGGGTCAGGCTTCATGAAGGTTGACATGGGAAAGATGATATTCAGGTTGGCAAGAAGACTCCATCCATCCTTGCTGCAGATGGCCAGACCATTACTTATAAGTCCAAGAAGCTAAAAACCAGTTTAACCTTTCAAAAGAAAACATTAATTACATGTAGTGTTATCTTTATTGCTTCACTTGTAAGCAAGAGACACACCTTATAATCCAACTGTGAAATCCTTACGCTCGGCAACACATCAAGGTCAGTCTTCAACATACCAGTCACGAGCCCTTGAGAGTGTAAGACCAGAGATGTCCACTGCCACCACCAAATGGAAAGAAAGAAAATTGAATCCACGGTCTAAGAACTCCTCCTACAATGATTTTATTATAAATATGTTCTTTTAGAATAAACATATATTGCATTCAAGACTATCTGCAAACTTGTTCTAAAGTAATAAAAGAGGAAAAATGGAACCAGGAACGACTTCGAACTAGAGACAAATCAAAGACACCTGGATGCCATGCTAAGCATCTTCACCCTCTAAGCCCCACGAAGTAACAGGTTAACAGGGAATATCACATTTCTCATTAGCCATTCAAATTAGCCATTAAATTTGGGTTTGAGTTGGTTCTGTAAACTGAACTGTTCCTCTCTTCAGTCCTAAGCAGTAGAGTGGGAAGACAGTCTTCAGACCACAGCATCAACAAGAAAGATCTTGATTTTTTATCTGTAACTGCTGCTGAACAAATCTGCTCACTATTTGCCAGGTGGGATATCGGAGTAGTCCTTTAGCACTCCAGCCATGTGTTCATTATGAGTCTTAAACCGCCGCTTTTTCTGTGAAGCAGGCTTTTTCCTTCTCTGAATTGGGGCCTATAAAGAAAGATAAAAATGGTCACTAATCTGCCGTGTAGTAAAGTAAGGAGTTGCCAAAGAAGTCCAGAAACCAAGAGCAAAGAGATGCAGGAATTTTGGTGTTTATCAATCCTTTGTAGCACATCATACATGCTAACCCACAGCACACACCCAAACTGCAATCAAGAACTGTTACCTTCTATTATAATGAAGAAAAAAATGGGTTGGCAAAAATGCATGCCAGAACTATACTAGTCATTACATGGATAAAAAGACACACTAGGGGCCCTCCCTGGTGGCGCAGCGGGTTAAAGCACAGCACTGAGAATCTAAAGCCGCTTCCGCACAAGTTTGATCCCCGCCTGCCCCAGAGGTGACCACATGGCGTGGCAGACCTCTCCTGACCCGCCCGCTGCTCCCCTCAGCAGTGTACTTCGTCAATCTGCCTGTTCTGTTCCCCACTCTGTCTCTGGTGAAGCCTCTCGCCGCCCCTAAGCCTCTGGCCTGTACCCCAGTTCTGTATACACAAATAAATAAATCTTTAAAAAAAAAAAAAAAAAAGACACACTAGGTTCTCCTTGGTGACCTAGGGGTTAAGTCTCAGCATTATCACAGCTATGACCCAAGCTGGATCTCTGGCCAGGGAACTAACCCACATGGCACAACAGACTTCTTCTGTCTTGGCCACTGTTTACCTTACCACTATATTTCAGTAGATCAGCCTGTTTTGTTCCCCACTGTCTCTGGCTAATCGTCTCACCCCCTTTACCTCTGGCATTGAAAATACTAAAAAAAAAAAAAAAAAAAAAAAAAAAGAGAGTAAATCTCTTTTGTCTTCATTTCTGTTATCAGGTTTAAAAAATAATCCAGGCCATCGCTGGTGGCTCAACGAGTTAAAGGAAAGCACTATGGGGCTGTGCGCCACCACTGCAACAAGAATTTGATCACCAACCAGGGAACTACCACATGGCACAGCAGACTATTTCTGACCTGCCCGCTGCTCTCCTCAGCAGTGTATTTCAGTCGATCTGTCTTTTCTACTCCCTGCTGTGTCTCTGCTGAATCCTCTCACCCTCCCCCCATCTCTAGCTTATATGCCAGTTCCTGTAGGCATAAATAAATAAATCTTTAGAGCCCCACCCTGGTGGCACAATGGATTAAAGTGCAGCACTATGAAGCTATCTACAACTACTGCAACAAGAATAGTAAGAGTCCCAGCCAGGGAGGGACCCACATGGTGAGGCAGACTTCTCCTTACCCACCTGCCGCTCCCCTCAGCAGTGTATTTCAGTCGATCTGGCTGTTCTACTCCTCACTCTTTCTCTGGTGAATCCTCTCACCCTCCTGCACCTCTGGCCTGTATCCAGTTCTTACATACATAAATAAATCTTTAAAATAAATAAATCTTTTTTTTAATCCAACATTAACAATAAAAAAAATGATCTATGGTAATAAGGAAATTGGCTGGATAGTTTGTCAAATACTTTTGCTATTTTCTGTATATTTGAAATATTAATATTGCATGATTTTTAAAAATCAACAAACTAAGCAATAAGAGGAAACCACATAGTGCTGCAATTCTAACTTATGGAATAATCGCTAACAATAAATATTCCCTTTTAAGGAGGCCTGATAAAATCACTGAAGACACACATACACGTGTACACACAGATAAACAGTCACAACGTGGACAAAAAGGAGAGAGGCAGAGTAGCTAAAGTCTAGGGTGTTGGTGAGTCACTGGCTTTCTCCATCCTTTGTTTTTTGACTACAGAAGATAAATTAACTGGTACAAAACATAAGTCTTCCCTGGTGGCCTAGGAGTTAAGTCTCAGCAGTGTCACTGCCATGGCCTGAGTTAGTTCACTGACCAAGGTGCTAACCCACATTAAGGCACCTCACCCCATGCTCCTCTTAGCAGTGATCTCAGTAAATCCACCTGTTCTGCTCCCTACTGTGTCTCTGGTAACTCATAACACCCAACCTAAAAATAACAGTATCTGGTTCCTAAGGGATATAAAAGTAAATAACAATTCAATGTGATCAAGTAGGACTGAGGCAGAGCCATGTGCCAAGACCCAGAGGTCCCAGGAACAAGTAAAGAGAACACAGTGTCTTAAGGGCAAGATGAGAGAGCAGGTTCCTGTTAGAAACTGAAAAATGGTAACATGTGGGTACTAGAAAAACTTTGGTACGGCTGGAGCTTTAAAGTAGGACAGGGGCAGGAGGGATGATGGAGAAAGTTCTCACGTGATTAGGGGGCAGCACCTGAGAGAAAGATCTGGCACTCAATACAGGAGACATGATCAGGTTTGCAGCTGACTCAGATCACTAGATTAGGACACTGAGAAAAAACTGAAGGAAGAACTAACTACTTGGGGGTCTCCCTGGTGGTGCAGCAGTTAAAGCATCAGCATTATCAAGCTATTGCAAACCACTGCAGCATGAGTTTAATCCCCTGCCAGGGAGCAGACCCAGAAAGTACAACAGACCTCTCCTGTTTAACCCACTGCTCCCTTCAGTAGTGTATCTCAGTGGATCTGCCTGTTCTGTTCCCCACTCTGTCTCTGCTGAATCCTCTCTCCCTCTGCACCTTTGGCCTGTACCCGTTACCGCATGCATAAATAGTGTTTAAAAAAAAAAAAAAAAGAACTGACTACTTGATTTTCAGAAAGCAAAGTAGGAAGCTGACTAACACATTAAAGAAAAGAGGATTACATTTTCTCCCCCTAGAGATTACATACCACTTTCTTTGGTCCGGATTCCTGCATGGAAGAAATACCCTGTCGTTTTAGATAGTCCTCAATTTTCTCTTCATCCATTGAATCCACAGTGACACTCCTCCACAATTTCTGAAATTCTGTGCCAACAAAATAGTAGTTATTTTACAATAGATATCTATAAGCTAAACATGATCAAAATTCAAGTGTAATTATTTCCTCAGGTCTAAATTAACACATCTGAAATTTCACTGTAAAAACAAAAGATGTAGGGCCCTCCCTGGTGGCACAGCAGGTTAAAGCACAGCACAAAGAAGCTTAAACCACTTCCCCATGAGTTCGATTCCCGCCTGCCCCAGAGGTGACCACATGGCGTGGCAGACCTCTCCTGACCCGCCCGCTGCTCCCCTCAGCAGTGTACTTCATCGATCTGCTTGTTCTGTATCCCACTCTGTCTCTGGTGAATCCTCTCACCCTCTGCATCTCTGACCTGTACCTCAGTTCTGTACGAATAAATAAATCTTAAAAAAAAAAAAAAAGATATTAAGACAAGAACATTCTAATACTGAACCCTTAGAAGCAGAAGAGCCTGGGAACATGAACTGCACCATTACAAGCCAGATCAGTGGTATTCTATTTTTAAGAGTTATAAACAAAGGGTGCTGTGATTGGGGTCTCCTGCTTTCCTGGATAAACAAAAACAGTTAACAGACACTCTCCTTTTATTCCACAGCTCCAGTCTCTCCATTGAAATTCTTTAATGTTCATCACCCCTGAGCTTTAGTCAGTCAACTTCTTTTCTTCCCTATAGGTAAAAAAAAAACACTAGGGAGATTAGGAAACAAAATATTTTATGGGAAGGAGGGGACTGCTAACTAAGAAGTCAAGAGTGTAGAAGGGAGGCGCTTAGACATTCCCTGAAAACAAAGGAGGCTCTCCATTCAGCTTACATCTTGTCCTAAGAAACTGGTCCTTGTGTCACATCACTATTTTACAACCAAAATAGATCACAAACGGGAAATGAAAGTAATTTTTGTATCTTAAAATCTACCCCTAGAGATAGGTTCAAATAACCAAGTTTCACTTCATTATCAATATTTACTTTTAAACATGAAAAATGTCATGATAGTAAATTATAAGACCTATGCACTCTGGAATGCAAAAAAAGTTCCCTGAGCAATCTGATGCTATTTGCTCCAGCGTTATCAACGCGAAAACATGCCAAGGCAGCGATGAACCAACCCCTCTTTGCATTCCAGGGCCATTAGCTTTTCAGTAGGCTGCCTAGAGGATCCATTCACAAGCCATAAATCAAGTACGCACATGATACTGCACAGAAGAGATATTTCTCCTTTCCCCCCTTTTCCTCCTTCCTCTCTTTCTTCTTTCAATACATACTCATGAAGCAAATGTTGTCCAAGCAGATGAGACTCTACTGATACTAATGAAATAAATGTGTGATCTATGACAAACTGAAGAGCATTTTGCTGAAGATGACTAAATGCAAAAATGATTTATGCTACGAAAATTTCAACTTGGGCACAAAGTTATTTAAATCCAAAACATCTCTAAACAAAAACTTAAAACTTTCGATACATATATTAATGGCTCTTTAATATACCACTGAACCTTTATCTATAAACATTATTATAAGTAACTTAATGGATGACAACCTTTTGCTGACTTTCTCAGCTTGCTGAATGGCAATAAGCATTTCAAGAACAGAAAATGCTATTTTCTATTATGGTCTAGGCACCCAGTATTTGTTTACTTTTACATTTTTCAAGACTTTCAATTTATATTAACAGAAAATGCTGGCAGAGTAATTCCTGTTCAACCAGATTCCCTCTAACACTTTATATAATCTTAGTAAAATTAATGAAATTAACACCAATACAATCCCATTCCCTGATCTACAGAGCTCATTTTAATTTCACCAGTTTCGATATCAGTGTGTACTGGGGAAGCAAATCCAACATTTTCATTATGCCCCCATCTTGCAGCACCTCTGAAGAGATAGTTAAGGATATAGGAGTTGTTTCCAGGTTAGGACAGATTCAAATAAACGGACATGGACTTTGAGTGAACTTGGGTAAACACCTAAGAGAGGAATGGCTGGATTATACATCAATAATATATGTAACAATGTAGTAATAAATATTCAGCTTTCTAAGAATGGCACAGAAACCACATCTTACACTGTATGCAAACATAACTCAAAATTATGAAAGATCAAAATGCAGGAGTTGAAACTGTAAACTGGGGCCTCCCTGGTGGCATAGGGGTTAGTGTCCGTGCCATCACAGCTATGGTCTGCGTTTGGTTAGGGAACTAACCAATGTCATAGCAGACCTCTCCTGTCTTGCCCACTGTTCCCCTTAGCAGTGCATTTCAGTAAAATCTGCCTGTTCTGCTACCTGCTCTGTTGCTCCTCTCACATCATGCACCTCTGGCCTATATCCAAGTTATTCTATGCAAAAATAAAAATTAAAAGTCTTAGGAAATAAACAGTACATTAGACAGTGATCTCAGCTATGACACTAGAAGGGTAACAGAAGACAAAGTGCTATAAAAATTTCATCAAAATATGAAGCTGTCTAAAAGGACACAATAAAGAAAATGAAAACATAATTCATAAAATAAAGCTCCAAGTATATGGGCATATATACCTACAATAAAGATGTTTTTAAAACTCTATAATTAAAATAACACAAGTTTTTAAATGGACAAAGAATGAACATTTCTCAAAAGACATATGGACATTAAGAACATGGAAACAGTAAGAACATGGAAACATTCACTCACTATCAGTCATTACAGAAATACAAATCAAAATCATAATAAGATACCATTTCATAACCAGTAAGATGGCTAAAATAATTGTTAGCGAAGGTGTAAAGAAATTAGAATCCTCATATATTGCTGATGGAATATAAAATGGTGTAGCCACTTTGAAAAACAGCATAGCAAGCCCTCAAAAAGTTAGCCATAGAATTAACATATGACCAACAACTGCACACCTAGGTATATGCCCAAATGAAAACATATGTTCCTCAGAAAAAGCTGCGTATGAATATGAATTATTCTATTAGAATATTAATAACAGCCAAAAGGTAGAAATAAATTAAATGTCCATTAACTGATGACTGGATAAATTAAATGTGGCATATATGCACAATGCAATATTCTTTTCTAATGAAGCACTTTGCCTTAATAGCACCACTAACTTCATCCCATGAATTCTGATACTTTATGCTTTCACACTTTTTTATTCAACCTTTTTCTTTTACTTCCCTTGTGATTTCCTCCTCAAACCATAAGTTATTTAAAAGTATTAATGTCTAAATATTTTGGAGTCTTCAAATATGTCTATGACCTGTTTCTAATTATATGTGCCAAACATACTATGAATGTTTTCAATTCTTTTAAATTAGTTAAGGTTTTGTAGTCCAGAGTACCATTTATGTTGGTGTCTTCCATGTGTACTGAAAAATATGTGTATGCTACTGTTGTTTGGTACTCAGTCTGTAATTGTCAACTAAGACCTTCATATCCTTACCAATTTTTCATCTACTTGTTCAATTACTGAGGAGTTTGTAGCCACCAGTCTTTAACTGTGGATTTGTTCTTTCAGTTATAACTCTTTCTAACCCAAAAGCTGGGTTGTTAAATATGTACACACATAAGACTGCTACAAATTTTTACAGGATTGTACAAATTAATTACTTACATAATACTCCTTTTCATCTTTGGTAATTTTCTGTTCTGAATTCTACTTCATCTGATATTTATACTGTCGTTCTAGCTAGATTATTGTTTGTATGGTAAATCATTTTACCTCCACTTAGCTTTAACCCATGTCTTTACATTTAAAGTCAATTTCTTACAGATACATTTATACTATAGTCTTGCTTTTGTATCTGTGAAAGTCTGTCATAATTATAAACTTATATCTGCCTTAATATACATACAAGGTTTTAAAATAAAATGTTAGATAACTTATTATCTTTAGAAAGATAAAAATGTCATAATTAATATGATTTCCATTTAACATAATTTTTTTTGAAGATTTATTTATGTATGCATACAGAACTGGGGTGCAGGCCAGAGGTGCAGGGACAGTGACAGGTTTCACCGGAGACAGGGTGAGGAGAACAGGCTGATTGACAAAATACACTGCTTAGGGAAGCAGCAGGTAGGTGAGGAGAGGTCTGCCACACTGTGTGGGTCAGCTCTGGGGATGGGGATCGCACTCACACTAGCACTGAAGCAGCTATGGCTGGCTTGCAGTGCTGAGCTTGAACCCCTTGCACCACCAGAGAGGGCACTAACATAATTATTAATATGTGTAGAATAAAATCTACCACCTTGCTTATTATTGCTTCTGTTCCATTTACTTTATCCCCCCTTCTGTTAATGTGTTCCATTTTATTAACTGAATATAGATTTACAATTTTATTTTATCTCTATTACTGCCTTATTATACGTCAATATATGGCATATAACATTAGTTTTAGGTATATAAAAGTAATATGATCTGATATATGTATATTACAAAATGATTACCATAGTAAGTTTAATTACCATCCATTGCCATACAGAGCTACAACTATTTTTTCTTGTGATGAGAACTTTTAACATCTACTCTCCTGGAAACTTTCAAATGTACAATACATTAACTACAGTAACTTTTTCAAGAATCATTTTAGTGTTTGTCCGAGAGTTTACAATACAAACATTTAATAAATCACAGTACATGCTCAAGACAATTATACCAGTTAACAAATAAGTCTAAAGATTTTTAATTGTATACTTTCTGTTCACCTGAGTTATGGCCATAAATTTTACTCTAAGGCACACTCTCACTATAAAATATATTTCTTAATATTTTTGTTTTATAGTCAGCTGTTGTCAGAGCAACTAAAATTGAAAAATGTGGGCCCTCCCTGATGGGACAGTGGGTTAGGAAGTAGCACTGTGTAAGCTAGCTGCAGCTGCTTCAGTTCAAGTTCGATCCCCAGCCTCAGAGGTGATCCACATGGCGCAGCAGACCTCTTCTGCCTTGCCTGCTGCTTCCCTCAGAGGGGTTCTTCATTGATCTGCCTTTTCTGCTCCCCACTCTCTTTAGTGAATCCTCTCACCACCCCTGCACCTCTGGCCTGTACCCTAGTTCTGTTTAAATAAATAAAACTTAAAAAAAAATGAATAACAGAATTTTAGCTAGATAATTATAAATTTTCTATTTACCTTCATGTACTCCATTTATAGCTGTATAGGTCTAATTACTATCAATTATCACATGTTTTTTGTATGAAGAACTCCTTACTATTTCTGGTGATTCTTTCTGTGAATGAAAGAACTACTGTGATTGAGTGTTTCTCCATTTTTTGAAGAATTCTTTTTGCTGCGTACAGAATTCTAGGTTGAAAACTTTCCCCTTCTGGTCAGTTAAAAATGTCACTGCCAAGCCCTCCCTGGTGGTGCAGCAGGTTAAAGCACAGCACTAAGAAGCTAAAAGCCACTTCAGCATGAGTTCGATCCCCACTTGCCCCAGAAGTGATCCCACATGGCGCAGCAGACCTCTCCTGACCCCTCCCACTGCTCCCCTCAGCAGTGTACTTCGTTGATCTGCCTGTTCTGCTCCCCACTCTGTCTCTGGTGAATCCTCTCGTCCCCCTGCACCTCTGGGCTGTACTCCAGTTCTTGTATGTATAAATAAATAAATCTTAAAAAAAAAAAAAAAACTGCTGTAATTTCTTCCTCTGTAATGAACACTTTCAGTACCTTCAATATTTCATCTTCAATTTCCATTCATTTGAATGATATGCCTATATATATATATATTTCTACTGTTTGTCAGGATTATCTTGTTTCCATTCTCTGAGATTTTTGATCTTTGGGTTAGTGGTTCTCATTAATTTTTGGACATTTTTTTACCACTTGCTCTTCTATTCCATTCTCTCACTTCTGAGATTTTAATTATATATTTATACTATTAGACATCAAGTCAGTCAGTGAAGCTGTTATATTTTGTTTCATTTCAGTTTAGATGAATTATATTAATCCATTTTCAAATTTGCCTATTCACCTTTGATTATGCCATTTGTACTTGAGTTTACTGAAGGCATTCTTTATTGAAGTCTCTGCTACTGTGATCTTCATTGCTAGAACTTTCATTTGATTTTGTCTCTCTGCTGAAATAACCAATCTAATCATGAATTCTGTCTTTTCCATCAAAGTCTTAACCTACTAATTATTTTATGTATAAATATATTCCTAAGAATTTGCTTCTTCCCTTGTCTCACTAGAGTGTTGCTTTCCTTGCTTTTTTTAAATGCCTCATTTTTTTTGAAAGCAGGATATCCTCTGTAAGACAGCTGAGACTAAGGTAGATTGTTTATGTGCCTAGATGTAGGCACGCCTTTCCTGCTAGTAGGCCTTCAGAGTGTAGAAGTTGAGTCACTATATTTTCTGAACATGAGCGGTGGTCTGTTGCTACTACAGTTACACACAGTGAATGAGAGATTCAAATTCTTCTAGACATACCTTATGTTTAAGGTAGAGGTTCACTTCAAAGGGTTGTTCTCAGTGTCTGCTTGGCCTATTGTTTCATGTATCCCCTTTATGCTGCACCTGACATACCTGTCAGGCTCCATGCAATGTCAGTTAGCTGTTACTGATCTGTTCACTTTCATAAAGGAGTGCTTTAGGCAAGCATTGTGTTCCCTCGTTTCTGGAAAGTGGCCCTCTCAGTGTTCTGCCTATTTCCTTGTACTTAGTTCTGGACCCAGCACTATTCCTGCTCACTTCCCGAGAAGTAGAAGAAAGTGTTCCTTCTGCTCCCTCCTCACATCAGCTTAAGTAAAGCTTTTGTCTCATAGGAGACAAGAAAGGGTAAGAATTCAGGCTAGGTTTCATTTTTCCTGAAGCACCTCCACCCCTAAGTCTGCCCAAAGAGGGCAGTAAACTTGACTTAGCCTCCATCTTTTTGAAGAATACAGTGAAGTTGACGGAGAAGAGACTGTAAGAAGGTACAAATTCCCATGCATCTCAGCCTCCAGGGGCTCTATATTCTCTCCTAAACCCAGATGCAGCAGTTCATGAAAATAGTTAACTAAAGTAATCTGATTGTATTCATTTTGTATTTCCCAGGTGAACAAGCACTTGTAACCCATCTATATTTTGGAAATCTCTGTCTCCTCAAATTTTGGGCTAAGTGTTTACCCTGCAAACTCAAAATTCTGATGGATTCAAGAAAGCTATAAAGGTGCAGCTGCCTGGTGGTGGTTGTTAGTATAAAACAAAACGTTCTCTAGTTTTCTAGATTCCTAAATGAAAGCTAACATTCCTGTCTTTACCATGTGTATTTTTTTTTAAGATTTATTTATTGATGCATACAGAACTGGGGTACAGGCCAGAGGAGCAGTGAGAGGATTCACCAGAGACAGAGTGGGGGAACAGAACAGGCAGATCAAACAAGTACACAGCTGGGGAAAGCAGCAGCCCAGTTAGGAGAGGTCTGCTGCGCCATGTGGGTCACCTACAGGGCCTGGGATTGAAGTTGCATTGAAGCAACTGTGGCTAGCTTGCAGTGCTACGTCCTAACCCATTGCGCCACCAGGGAGAGCCCTATCGTGTGTGTATTTTTATTCTCTTTACCTTTTTCTGTTATTAAAAGAAGTACACAATTATATCATGTAGTATTTATTCTAAATAAATGTATATAATTTTTAAATATTATGGTAAAGACATTCTTTATCCAGTGGTAAGTTTCCTTCAATATATTTTAAAATCAAACCTCTATGCAGCCTCACACATTATTCTAATACCTCTGAAAATAACTCGACATCTCTTTTAGCAAAAAAAAGTATTTAAATTTTGTTTTAATGTATTAATTCCCTTGTACCTTGTAAATTTATAATGGTGTATGTTCTCTTTGATGGCACAATAATATATAAATTAGATTTCCAGGCCATAGCTCTCACTATTCTGTGATATATAAGCTATAAAATAGATAAGTGCTACTACATGTCAAGTAGAAAAGTTTATTTTCAGTTTTCAGGGAACTGAGAATTTGCATTTTTGGCTGCATAAAAAATATATTGAATGAAATTTACCACTAGGTAAAGAATGTCTTCATCATGTGTACTTTATTTTCTTTTTCTGTTACTCAGAGAAGTACACAATTATATCATGTAGTACTTATTCTAAATAAATATGTTTAATTTTTAAATATTGGTAGAATTTAAGTCATGGTTAAAAATGGCAGAATTTTTCCTTGTGGAAAAATTGACTCCATACTAAAATATTACAGTTTACTATAATATTACAGTTTACAGTATACTATACATTAGAGTTGCATAAATAATTAAAGAGGATTCTATTTCACTTCTTTCTAAATTGTGAGTTTGCAATACTTTTGAAATTTGTAATTAAACTAATGTTCAATTCTTGCTACTTTATAAAACTTAAAAATGGGTACACATTTAAAGAAAACACCTTATTTCTTTAAAGGAAAATTCTACTTACATAGCAAAGACATTCTCAGACTAAAACCTTCCCCACCTGGGAGGGAAATGCACTGGACTTTTGGTGATGGGAAGCCCAAGGGGATTACAACTGAGATGGAAAAATGCACAAAATGACGGAAAAATAAACTACTGAAAAGGAAAAAAAACAAAAAACAAAAACCTTCCCCACCCCATCCCCAATTTACTTGACAAAGTATTTAAAACTGAAATCCAAAATGACAGATATCATATATGTAGTTAATGACTCAAGATCAACACTCAACCCTATAACTGCAAAAAAGAAAAAACTACACTTCCTCATCCTATTTGATAATCAAAAGATTCATAAGTAACTTTAGAGAATATCTGTCACTAACAAAAGCTTGTCCTTTTCCCATACTGCATCAAATTTTCTTATCAGGATGTGAAGTATTATTTCTAAAATAACAAAAAAGTAAATTTTTTTATATAGTTGAACTATAAAAACAAGAAATCGTGAACTTCCATAAAGTACAATTAACCTAAAATCATTCAAATTACACATTCCACTCTGATTAACAATGTTAGATACAGATATTTCTATTCTAAGAAGTGAAAAAAAGCAGAATTATAATATTGTGAATTTTGTCACCTTAAATTTGTAGTATACTTGCAAAGGTAGGAAATTCAAATACAAAAAGGCTTACCTTCATCCACAGAAAATTGACAGCTCTTATCATTGAAGAAAAGAACTTTCTTCTTATCAGGACGGTTTACACATAGTATCTGGTCCCCTAAAGCCTTAAAGATAAGGACATAATTTCAGTTAACTCCAAATTACCTCACCAAAATCTGTACAACAAATGACTACCATTTTAACCCACAATGTACCATTAAGATTCACTAGACAGAGCTTTGGTTGAGTTTCAATCTGGAGAATTCTGTGTTTGTTTTTTTTTTAAAGAATATTTCAAAACCTTTACAGGTTTTGCAAAGGCGAAAAAGGTAAATTTACACTTATCTTTAAAAACCAATAAAATTCAATCTGTATTGTAATTACTGTTTGGGTCCATTGGCTCCTTTTATTAAGTTAGGATAGCTCTTCATGTTCTTACTTTTTCTCTATCTTGAAATACTTTGTTACTTACCTATCATTACCTACCAACTGCTTCCAATCATACTTTCAAAAACTAAAATAAAAAAAATGACTAAACCATCTAGAAACATGACACAACAGTGAAATGAAGTAATCATTCTTCAGTTTTCTTACTGCACTGCACAATGCACTCTTTCAGGAGGACATATTGGATTAGTTTTGTTGTCTTTAGCTTTCACTGAGTAGTGTTGACAATTCTCATTTTGTACTGTTCAGACAAAGACAAAAGTAACATAAGTTCTTTCACTATTACTAATGGATCAGTATGGGAATGGTAAAAGCCTAATAACAGTATTCCACATTAATAATGATGTTGCAATTCATCATAGAAATAAAGTCTCAAACTGTATTTTTTGATAATGATACTAGATATAAATAACCTTGCAAAAATGACTTCACAGTGTAGGCATATATTAAATCACTATGTTGTATACCTAAAACTATATTTTGTTATATGTCAATTGTATCTCATTAAATCTAGAAGGAAAAATAAGGCTCAGTGAATGAACAACATAATTTATGGATAAAAAGTACTTTCATTCACTTCATTACTCAATAGTAAGGACTTTCTTGTACAATATTGTGTGATAAAAATCTATCATCTCATTTAACTAAAAAGACATATAAATGTATTCTTTCATCTTGTGTATTTGCCAGAATGTACCTGATACAGAGGTTTGCTGTGTTAAACTATTAAAATGTGTAATAAAGCTGTTTTTACCATCCCTTTTTATTCTTATTCATGTAAATTATTCATAATATAAGCACTAAAACTTCACTGAACCCAGGTGGGTAATGGTAATGATTATATATGTGATGTAAATGAAATGAACTTGAAAGACATTAAAGGCACAAATAAAAGGAAGACATTTCATGTTCATGGATTGGAAGACTTAATATTAAGATGTCAATAACAACCAAAACAACCTATAGATTCAATACTATCCCTATCAAAAAATGCAGTATTACTTTTTACAGAAAAGGAAAAATCCATCCTAAAATTAATATGGAATCTCCAGGGAGGCTGAAAAGCCAACCAATCTTCAAGAAGTATGAAACTGGAGGAAATGACAAAATAGGAAGCATCTGTCTCCCAAAATAGACAACAATTGAAGTGGAAGAACCTGTATAACTATTTTGAACCTGTGGAGTCTATAGAAAACTTGTAACTTCCACGGAAAAACTTGGACAACATCAAAGAACAGGACATTGGAAAACAACCACTTTAGCAGGGAATACTGAAAGTAATCATATATACAAAAGGGAAAAGTTTAGGAAAGGCCTGGAAAGAGCTTAAGTTTATACAAATAGGAAATATCATTTGTGACAGTGAAAAAGCTCTTAAACCCCTAGAGACAAGGCAAGGATGTCCACTGTGAGGTAACAGAAAATATACACATTGATCTCTGTTCCCAGTTCCTAGCACAGAGCTCCTAAAATCTTATAAGGGTAAGAGTACTAGGAACATCTTTTGTTCTAAATAAGTGACTGTGGGTGGGATCCTGAAGTGCTCCTAAACAGAGGAGAAAGGGGTCGCCAAAAAGCAGCAGCATCATTTATTTGCCCCACCCCACCAATTTTCTAAAGAAGGAAAGACAAAGATGGGGTTGATATGCCTATATGACAAAGCCACTATAAAATCTCCAACTGTAAAGGGGATCTATCACTATCTCCAGTACTGATTAATAATTTAGTAACTGAGACCAAATTAAATTGTATATAATCAGGTTGTGTACTAAAAATTTGTTTGGTGAAGGAAACACCCTACACTCTGGTAAGCACAAGTCAGAAGTGTTCTTTGCAAAGATAAGCAACGAGGAAGAAAACTGCAGGTTTTCCTACACTGACAATGTTCACCACTTCTACTCAACATAGTACTAGAAGTTCTAATCCGAGCAACCAGACAAGAGAAATAAAAGGTATTCAAACTGGAAGGGAAAAAGAAAAATATTTGCACATATGACCTTACATGTAGAAAATACTAAAAACTACATCAAAAACTTGTAACTAATCTTAAAAGGTCAGCAAAGTAGAAGCATAACAAAGTAAACACATTTCTACACACAATATTCTGAAAAGGAAATTAAAAACAATTTCGTTTACAATATCATAAAAAGAATAAAATGCTAAGAAATTAACCAAGGAAGTGATATAGAATAAAAACTCCAGGTCCTCCCTGGTGGTGCAATGGGTTACAACACAGCAAGCCGCTTCAGTGCAAGTTTGATCCCTGCCCAAGAGGAGATCCACATGGCACGGCAGACTCTCCTGACCCACCCACTGCTCCCCTCAGCAGTGTACTTTGTCCATCTACCTGTCCTCTTTCCCTGGTGAATCCTCTCACCACCCCTGCACCTCTGGCTTGTACTCCAGTTCTGTATGCATAAATAAATAAATCTTAAAAAAAAAAAAGAGTAAACAATCCAGAAATAAACCTCTACTTATCTTGTAGTAAGATTTGTAATAGGGCCTCCTCTTGGTAGCACAGGGATTAAATCTCAGCACTATCAAGCTATTACCAACCACTGCAGAATGAGATCAATCCCCAGTCAGAGAACTAACCCACATTTCACAGCATATCTCTTGTCTCACCTGCTGCTCTCCTTAGTAGTATATTTTAGTCAATCTGCCTGTTCTTCCCACTCTGTCTCTGGTGAATCCCCTTATCCCCTGCTTCTCTGACCTACTCCCAAGTTCTTATATGAATAAATAAATAAACGAAAAAAAGTTTTTCACAGAGTGTTAATCAATGGGAGAAGGGAAAGTCTTTTCAACTAGAAGTGCTAGGAAAAGGATATCCACGCACAACAGAATTGGTCTGGAGTCTTATCTAACACGGTAAGAAAAATTAACTCAAAATGGATCTAAATAAAAAGCCTAAAACTATTAAAATTCTTACAACAGAGCAAAAGCTTCATGGCACTGTATTTGACAATGATTTCAAAGACGTGACTGCAAAGGCACAGGCAGCCAAAACAAAAGACAAATCAGATTCCATGAAAATTTTAAAGTTCTGTGTATCAAGAGTAAAAAGGCTGGCCCTCCCTGGTGGTGCAGTGGGTTAAAGTATAGCACTAAGAAGCTAAAGCTACTTCAGCATGATTTTGATCCCTGCCCACCCCAGAGGTGACCCACATAGCTCGGCACACCTCTCCTGACCTGCACACTGCTCCCCTTGTAGTGTACTTCCTCAGTTGGACTGCTCTGCTCCCCACTCTGTCTCTGGTGAATCCTCTCACCGTCCCTGCACCTCTGGCCTGTACCCCAGCTCTGTATGCATAAATAAATAGTTTTTAGAAAAAGTCAAAAGGAAACTGACAGGGGTGAAGGAGAATTTTAAATCTTATCTGTTAACAAATTAATACCCCGAATAGAAAAATAAAACAAAAGCCTAACTCAATTTAAAATCAACAAAAAAGCAAGCAAATTTTAAAGCAAAGGTAAAGGATATGAATAGACATTTCTCCAAATATATAAAAATAGCCAAAAAGCACATGAAAAGATGTTCAATATCACTAATAATTAGGGAAACACAAGCCTACAATGAGATACCACCTGACAAAAACAAGCAATGACAAAGAGGTGAAAACACTGGACACTGCTGATAGGAAAAGTAAAATATTACAATTGCCACAAACATAGTACAGTGGTTCCTTCACAATGTAAAAATATAATGATTTACAATGTAAAAATACACAATCCAGTAAGTCCACTTCTAAGTATATATCCTAAGGAATGCACCTCAAATATTCATACACCTATATTGAAAGCAGCATCACTAATAGAAATAAACATGGAAGGAACTGAAATGCCCATCAAGAGATGAATGGAGAAGTATAACATGGAATATAAGTGTAACATAGTATTAATCTGAGAAAAAGGGAAATTCAGAAGCTCCACAAGGTATAAACCTTGCAAACATGCTAAGTAAAATACTAATCATAAAGACAATACAATTCCATTTATATGAGGTATTCAGAGTAATCAAATGGAGGTTGTCAGGGACTATGGGAAGAGGGAGCGGGAACTGTCATTTAATAACTACTGAAAGTAATGTCTCAGAAAAATATTTCACTTGTACAAAATGTTTATGTTCTGTAATCCTTTTGTAAAATAATATGAATATACTGAACACTACTAAACTGTATTCTTAAAAATGCCTAACCTGTGAAATTTGGTCTGTGTGTTTTTACAATTAAAGCATTTCTGATTTTTAAAAAATTCACCCCTACAAAGAGCTGATTCAGTACATCACCTTAAAAGTAGTGCATCATATTACAGTTGCAGACTGGCCTACTAAGATAATACTGGAAGTTAAAGTAATTATTAGAAAACCCTCCAAATGCAATCACTAAAGAATGAGTAATCTAGAATAGTCACTGGTTTGCCTCATTCTCTTGTTTCTTACTTTAGCAGAATCCTTCTGATTCCTTGCTAACACTGTACAGTTCTCCAAAGCATTTTATTGTCAACAAAAAGTAATAACTATATTCAATCTCCACCAAGAATTGAACAAAGCAACACAGAAAGCTATGCCAAAGAACTCTCTTGAAAAACATCTTCACATTTTTTAAATAAAAGTACTAGATTTTGATTAATGTGGGCACAGTCCCACCTGAAATTGAACATGCTGTGTTTCATAATGCTTCAGCTAAAATCATTAGGGAATAGAGGAACTAAAGACAGGGTGTTAATGTGACTTTACATCACAAAATTAGTTAAAATATACAACTATCAGTTTATAACACTGTCCTACTTTAGAATGTAATGAAAAGTCTACTGCACAGTAACAATACAGCCTACATCAAAATTGTAGAAAAGGAAACATTCAACTGTCAAGCTAGCGTTCAGTAGTATTACATACTGTCAGTGCACAATATATCAACTTTGAGGATATTTATTCTTCATAACATTTGTGCAGGTTGTTGAATTTTAAACATTGTCAAGTTAAAAATCTTGAGTATTCTCTATGAACAATTATATGAAAACAAATTCAACAATTTAGAGTTGTAGGACAAACTCCTACAACTCTACAACTACCCAAAGCTAGACAGAGAAGAAAGAGAACTAAACAGGTCAATTACAAGCAAGGAAATTGAAGGAGTAATCAAAACCCTCCCCAAAAATAAAAGCCCAGGACCAGATGAATTTACAAGTGAATTTTACCAAACATTCAGAAAAGAACTAGTGCCTATTCTACACAAATTCATCCAAAAAATTGAAAAAGGAAAACTAAAACATATGTTCTACAAAGCCAACATCACATTCATACCAAAACCTAACAAAGAACGCACAAAAAAAGAAAACTTCAGACCAATCTCCCTAATGAACACTGATGCAAACTCAACAAAATGTTAAGTCAACAGAATCCAACAATGCATTAAAAGAATAATACACCACGACCAACTGGGCTTTATCCCAGGAGCACAAGGATGGTTCAACATCAGAAAATCAATTAATGTAATCCATCACATCAACTGATAGAAAAATAAAAACCACGAATCCTATCAATAGATGTGGAGAAGGCCATTTGACAAAGTTCAACACCCATTTATGTTTAAGACCCTTGAAATCCTCAGAGTAGAAGAAACATACCTCAACATGATAAAAGCCATATATGACAAACCCACAGCTAATATTATCCTCAACAGAGAAGAGCTGAAAGCCTTTCCTTTGAGATCAGGAACAAGACAAGGGTGTCCACTATCACCACTGCTCTTCAACATTAACACTGAAGTTCTAGCCAAAGCAGCAAGACAGGAAAAAGACATACAAGGAATCCAATCCAAACAGGGTAAGATGAAGTAAAACTGTCCTTATTTGCAGACAATATGTTAATTTACATGGAAAACCCTAAAAACTCCAGAGAAACTAATCAAAGCCATCAACCAGTTTAGCAAGGTAGCAGGGTATAAAATCCAGAGGCCTTGCTATAATCAATCAGAAGCAGAAATTAAAAAAAAAAATCCCTATTTCAATTAAAAAGAATCAAATACCTGGGAATCAACCTAACAAAAGAGGTAAAAGACCTATACAAAGAAAATTACAAAACACTGTTAGGGCCCTCCCTGGTGGTGCAGTGGGTTAAAGCACAGCACTGATAAGCTTGCGGCAGCCACTTCTGTGTGAGTTCGCTCCCCACCACAGAGGTGACCCACATGGCATGGCAGACCTCTCCTAACCCGCCCGCTGCTCCCCTCAGCAGTACACTTTGTTGATCTGCCTGTTCTGCTCCCCCCTCCGTCTCTGGTGAATCCTCTCACTGCCCTTGCACCTCTTTCTGTACCCCAGTTCTCTATGCATGAATAAATAAATCTTTAAAAAAAGAAAAAACTAAAAGAAATACAAGACGATACCATGAAATGGTAAGACGTCCCCTGCTCATGGATCAGAAGAATTAACATTATCAGAATGGTAATCCTACCAAAATACAGCTTTAATGCCATCCCAATAAAAGTCTCAATGTCATTCTTCAAAGAAATAGAAAAAATATGATGAGATTCGTATGGAAAAACAAAAGACTTTGAACAGCCAAAACTCTCATGACTAAGAAGAGAATGGAGGCATTACAATCCCAAACTTCAAGCTATACTACAAAGCCATAATAATCAAAACTGCATGGTACTGGAACAAGAACAGACATACAGACCAGTCGATTTGAATTGAAAACCCAGATATAAACCATAGGTGTATGGGCAGCTAATCTTTGACAATAGAGCAAAGAAAATACAATGAAACAAAGAAAGTTTGTTCATCAAATGGTGCTGGGAAACTGGAAAGCTACATGCAAAAAAATGAAACTAGATTACTACCTCCCATCATACACAAAAATCAACTCGAAGTGGATTAAAGACCTAGACATAAGAACAGAAACTATAAAATATCTCGAAGCAGGGCCCTCCCTGGTGGCGCAAAGGGTTAGGATGCAGCACTGTAAGCTGGCTGCAACCACTTCAGCGCGAGTTCAATCCCCAGCCCCGGACGTGACCCACATGGCATGGCAGACCTCTCCTGACTCACTGCTCCCCTCAGCAGTGTACTTCATCAATCTGCCTGTTCTGCTCCCCACTCTGTCTCTGGTGAATCCTCTCACCACCCCTGCACCTCTGGTTTGTACCCCAGCTCTTTATGCATAAATAAATAAATCTTTAAAAAAAAAATTCTCAAAGCAAAGATGGGCAAAACACTACACCACTTTCAGTAACATCTTTGAAGATACAGCATCCAATGCAATGATAGTGAAGGCCAGGATAAGTAGATGAGACTAAAGTAAGTTAAAGAGTTTCTGTACAACAAAAGAGACATTACAAAAAAACAGACACCCCACTGATTGGGAAAAAATTTTCTCACCCAAAACTAGTGATAAAGGATTGATCACAAAGATATACACAGAACTTATGAAACTAAACAACCCCATCAAAAAATGGGCAGAAGAGCTAAAAAGACACTTCTCCAAAAGAGGAAATGCAGATGGACAACAAGCATATGAAAAAATGTCCAACATCACCTGTAATAAGGGAGATGCAAATTAAAACCACAATGAGATACCACCTCACCCCAGTGAGAATGGCACATCTTCAAACAACTAGCAAC
>NW_004567115.1:18384263-18385867 GCF_000260355.1 Condylura cristata
GAGAAGATCATGCTTAGTGAAATAAGCCAGAAAGAAAAGGATAAATATTGGATGGTTTCACTCACAGCAGGAGTAAAACGGACCAGGCAAGAAAATTATAATAATGAACAGCTATATACCAGAGACATATTATGGGGTTGAGTGGGGAATGGGATCAAAAAACAGTTGGGGGAGGAAAATGCACTAGAGTATGGTGATGGCACATGTATGATTTGGTGATGGGAACCCCAAGGGGATTGTAAATGACATGGGAAAATGCACAAAATGATGTAAAAATAAACTAGTGTTTAAAAAAAAAAATCTTGAGAATTCTGCTACTAGTAGTGGTCAAGTAGGTCCTAAGGTACCAAACCTCCTACTGCTGATATGAATATGTGCGAGACATTTGAAAAAATCAACTTCTGACCTCAGAAAACCAAAGCAATCTTGAGAAAGAACAAAGCTGACAGTATCACCTCCTTGACTGCAAACAAGATATTACCATATGGACAGTATCTTGAAATTCTTATGCAAATAAGTCAGATAAAGACAAATATATAATCTCACTTGAATGTGTAATTTGAAAAATGAAACAACCATTGGTCACCAAAGCCAGGGATTGTGAAAGTGGGCAAAATGGGTTAAGTAGATCAAAAAGTACAAACTTTCAGTGACAGACAAGTTGTAGGGGTATACTATATAGTATGTCTATAGTTAATACTGTATTACCAAAAAAAAAAAAAAGTGCTATATACTTGAATGTTGCTAAGAAATTTCAGAAGTTATCATAAGGAAAAAATTATCATCAAGGAAATACAAATCAAAACTAATGAGGTATCCAGGAGAGGAGAGGGAGTATGTGGGGAGGGGTGAAAAAAAAGTGGGGGGGGGCGGGGAAGAGAACACAAGGGAATATGGGGTACCTTAGTGGTGGGAAACTACAGTGTCCATGCCTGAGAGGAGAAACATATGTTGTCTAAAAATTAACAGTGTAAGAAAAAGGACATACATTCTAAAAATTAAAATGCAAAGCTTGTGATTTTTTAAAAATGTAAAAACATATGTGCATAGGGCTCTCCCTGGTGGTGCAATGAGTTAAGGTGCAGCACCATGAGGCTCGCAGCATCCACTTCAGCATAAGTTCGATCTCCCCCACCCCGTCAGGGAGTGACCTAACATGGCATAGCAGACCTCTGCTGAGCCACCACCTGCTCCCCTCAGCAGTGTATTTTGTCCATCTGTCTGTTCTGTTCCCCATTCTGCCTCTGGTGAATACTCTCACTGCCTCTGTACCTCTGGCCTGTACCCTAGTTCTGTATGCATAAATAAATCAATCTTTAAAAAAAAAAAAAAAAGGCCCTCCCTGTTGACACAATGGGTTAGGACACAGCACTGCAGGCTGGCTGCAGCTGCTTCAGTGCAAGTTCGATCCCTGGCCCTGGAGGTGATACATATGGCGTAACAGACCTCTCCTGTCTCGCCCACGGCTCCCTTCAGCAGTGTACTTTATCTATCTGCCTGTTCCACTCCCCATTCTGTCTCTGGTGAATCCTCTCACCTCCCCTGCACCTCTGGATTGTACCCCAGTTCTGTATGTACAAATAAATTAAAAAATACACACACAC
>NW_004567115.1:18386282-18390693 GCF_000260355.1 Condylura cristata
TGCCCTGGAGGAGATCCACATGGCGTGGCAGACCTCTCCTGACCCGCCCACTGCTCCCCTCAGCAGTGTACTTCCTTGATCTGCCTGTTCTACTCCCCACTCTGGTGAATCCACTCACCCTCCGCATCTCTGGCCTGTACCCCAATTCTGTATGAATAAATAAATAAATCTTTAAAAAAAAAATAGATATGTCATATACAACCAACAGCAAAGGAGACAAAATTTGGAATTTGAGCCAAGATATTTGCCCACTTATAAAAGAAACACAACCCTCATTGAAAGTCTAATAGAGTTCTGAGTCTTTATACATAAAATTCACAATGTCGAAGACTCTAGAAATTTATGATATATGAAGAAGCAGGAAAACATGATTCATATTCAAAGAGAAAGAGTCTGTTCAGACCTACCCCAAGATGATTCAACTAGATTTATAACATGAGGATTTTAAGCAGCTCTAAGACATTATATTCAATAGTATAAAGGAAAATGTGCTTATAATGAATGAAAAAACAGAAAACATCAGCAAAAAAACAGAAATAAGAATTTCTTAAAAAGACAATTTTTTAATTAATTTACCAATTAGGCTTAACAAATCAGAGATGAAAAAGAAAAGTCAGTGCACCTGACAATACATTGTCAAGAACAGGAAAAAATAAACTGAAAAATAATAAAATACACAGAGCCTCAGAGACTTGTGAGACAACCCCAAAGGTCTAAAATATGTGTAACTGGATTATAAGCAGAGGCAAGAAAGGGCAAGTTTTATTTCACAGGTAGTTAAATTAAAAAAGTGAAGCTTACAGATTAGCATCAATCATTAATTGTGAAAAAAAAAAAAATAAGCTTGAGTTCCAAATGGAAATGTAGCTGTTTTAAGTATGAGTTTTAGAAATTTATAGAAGCTAGGTTATTAATCAATACATGTTTTCATGCCTCTGGTTGTTCAGGTCAATTGGTGTTGTTGAACAAGTTCTCAGATACAAACACAATGTATGAAAAAAACATTGTTTTTTACAAAAGCATTCCAGAATTATTATTTTTTTTTTTTTTAATTTATTCATACAGAGCTGCGGTACAAGCCAGAAGTGCAGGGTCGGTGAGAGGCTTCACCAGAGACAGAGTGGGAAGCAGAACAGGCAGATGTACTGAAATACACTGCTGAGGGGAGCAGCGGGTGGGTCAGGAGAGGTCTGCCATGCCATATGGATCAACTCTGGAGCCTAGAGCAAACTCGCACTGAGGTGGCTGCGGCCAGTTTGCAGTGCTGCATCCTACCCCACAGGGCCACTAGGGAGGGCCCTCCAGAATTACTCTAAAGAATCAAACAGAGATCATGTAACAGAAAAGGGACTTGTAAAAGTACCATAAATAGTGTCCTTCTCTGTAGCACAAAGTACAAATTCCAACTCAACTGGCTACCACAAATCCATGATATAGGCTTTAAAAACAAAACTTTTAGGGAATCCTTGGTAACGCTGGGGTTAAAGTCTCAGTGCTATCAAGCTATACCAGCCACTGCAGCATGAGTTCAATCATTGGCCAAGGAAACTGACCCACATGCACACAGACTTCTCCTGTCTCGTTCACTGCTCCCTTCAGTAATGTATTTCAGTACATCTGCCTGTTCTGTTCCCCACTCTGTCTGCTGAATCCTCATCCACCCGTACCTCTTTATCCACAAATAAATCTTTAAAAGTAAATCAAAATTTTTTTTAGTTTTCACTTTTTAAAAACCATAAAGACATTATTAAACAAACCTACTAAAGTATAGAAAGGAAAATGGGGTTACCTTGACTGCTTTCTGGGAATTGGGCAATGCTTCCTCTATGTCTTCTAAAAGAATTCCTCCTAAGCCTCGCTGGTCATGATTATCTAAGAGTCTAAGCAGAGACTTCTTATCTTTCACTTTGTACTTGGGCTTGAAGGCATACTTCCCATCTATTACTTCAATTTTTGGATTATTGACTAAAGCCTGTAACAGTGACACAATTTGGATACATTAACAAAAGGAAACTCCATATATACATTCTTAAATTCTATTTTTAAGGTAACAATATCCCAATATAGTGGCAAATGAAAAACATCTTATGAATAGTAACTAGTAGATCTAAAATATTGGACATCCAGTATCCAAAATAATGGTCTAGAGATCAACATGGTGCTCACATTTTATAAAACAAGTTGCTTATTATCTACATAAATTCTTTGCATGAGAAATAAATCATTTTATCCCAACTTTTTTTGAAGATAACTATACCATATTTCTTTGGAAGACAGAGGAAGAACGAAATGCATCTAACAGTAATACACAAAGTGAACTAGGAATTGCCTGGCCCACTCTCAGAGTACAGTTTATGGCATTCTGGTGTTATAATGTGAGAAGCATTATCCTGAAAAGAAAACATCAATAATCAGTCAACCCCACTGGCATAAACTGGCACTAGCAGCTGTGGAAGGAATTAAAAAGGACCGGACTAGTGCATATAAAAAATTTTTTTTTTTAAAGATTTTATTTGTGCATACAGAACTGGGATATAGGCCAGAGATGTGGAGGGTGAGAGAATTCACCAGAGACAGAGTGGAGTGCAGAACAGGCAGATCAACGAAATACACTGCTGAGGGGAGCAGCGGGCGGGTCAGCAGAGGTCTGCCACGCCATGTGGTCACCTCCGGGGCAGGCGGGAATCGAACTCATGAGGAAGCGGCTTTAGATTCTCAGTGCTGTGCTTTAACCCGCTGCGCCACCAGGGAGGGCCTGCATATAAAAATTTTACCTATAAATGTCAGCTTGAGATTGAAACTGAGTAGGAATGCAGGAATTACTGAATATAATTATGTTCCTAGTCAGTTCTGTAGTACAAATATCAGAAGGAAAGCTCTTCAAGAAAGAGCAACCCTATTTATTTTCTTCTGCAGCTGCAAGCCTGACCCTGAAAGGAGAAAGAGAAAAAACACAGAAAGGAGGAGGGAGAAAGAATAGTAATAAAAATAACCTTTAATATCCATCATCTATGGTTTTCCAAGATTAGGTAAAAGTAACAAAATTTAAATGTGGATTAGCACCATCTGTGAAACACTAATATAGTGAGCTACAATGATACTTATTAACTGGCTTATTTTATAAATAAATCATGAACTGTAATTTGCTTGGTAAAATAACTGATTAATATTTTAGGAATTTTTGTATTCAGCAATGGTCCCACAAAGTAGTCTTGTCATTTCACATTAAACAAGAGAGGCACATATCTGCATTTTTAAGAAGCGATTCATTTCCAAATTTGCATGGTCACTATTTCAAGGCTTCTTTTTTTCCCCACTGTTGTGTGTAATCCACAATGTTCATAATTACTTTTCCAAGTAACCTGGCAGAGGGAGCAGTAAAATCACTACCAACTCATAACAGCTAATGGTGTTAACAACTATCCAGCTTAACAAAACTATTTTGCTACCCCTATAGAACTTCAGGTTTTAAATTTGTAAAACAAATACAAAAACAACACAACTTACTAACACATACCTTATAAATTTAGCAATTCAAAGCAGGCACCAATTATTCTATAAAAACTTAAATGGAGTGGTGTGACTGACTTCAACTTTTATGCTCAAGTCTCTAATACTTTAAATATGTAAGATTATGTGAATTATAACATACCAAGCTTATAAATGAGCTTTTTTTAAAAATGCCCTATCCTAATTCAAGAAAAAGTAAAAATGATCATATTTAGCATATTACAAACACTACTTTAGCAAGTATTTCATGGCAATCAACTAATTTTTTAATGACATTTTAAGCCCAGTCCTACCTCAGTCATTAGCCATTGTTTCTGCTTCAGTCCAATGTCTAGATGTTGTGTTTCATCCAAGATTTCTTCTAAAGTTAGAGGATGTGTATCTCCTTGCTGATGCCGTGTCTGTTGAAAGAAGAAACTATCAGAAGACAGCTTTAAACTGTTAGATAAGTTATAAGTAAATGTATCTTTTCAAGATTTTAAAACTAGTATTACTGAACGTAATATACAGTGATAGAGAGCTATAAAGAATAACTAAGAACTCCAAAAACTAGGTAACAAAATTCAAAGGGGCCCTCCTTAATGGCTCAGTAGGTTAAAGTAGCACTGTGAAGCTATCCAGAGTCACTGCAGTACGAGTTCAAACTCTGGCCAGGGAGGTGACCCACATGGCATGGCAGACCTCTTCTAAAACCCACCCCACACCATTCTCCCCCCACTGCTGCTACCCTCAGCAGTGTATCTGCAGTTTATCTGTCTAACCCCACTCTGTCTCTGGTAAATTCTCTCACCCCCACATCTGTGGCCTGTACCCCAGTTCTTGTATGCATAATTTTTTTAAAGATATATTTATTTGTACATACAGAACTGGGGTACAGGCCAGAGGCTGAGGGGTGGCTAGA
>NW_004567115.1:18391053-18393602 GCF_000260355.1 Condylura cristata
GTTCCCCACTCTGTCACTGGTGAAGCCTCTCACCGCCCCTGAGCCTCTGGCCTGTACCCCAGTTCTGTATGCACAAATAAAAATCTTTAAAAAAATAAAATAAATAAATAAATAAATAAACAGAACAGAGATCACAGAAAAAGAAATGCAAATGACCTTAAAGCATATGGAAAGATGGTCAATTTACACCAAGATTTTTTTTATCTACCACACTGGCAAAAATCTGTTTGTTGACTATTGGTGAAGCTTAAGGATCAGACTCTCTCAAATTGCTGGTTAAGAATGCAAATTGATACAACTCCTAGTGAGGTCAGTTTAGAAGTATAAATAAATGCACTTAATCCTTTGATCTCATAATCATTTCTAGGAATTTACCATACATACATACATACATATATATATATATATATATTTATATTTATATATACTAGAACACAGAAAAGTGGAAGGATTACTACAACATTGTTTGTAAAAGGTACATTAGAAACAACCCAAAGTGATTATCAATAGAGGGGTGATTTTGGACATCTGACTTCCAAAATTATAACGTAATGGTTAAGCCATTAAGTTTGTGGTAATTTCTTACAGCAGCAATAGGAAACTATTAACTATTATTCTTCCTTTTAGATCTATAAATATTTGTGAGGCTTTGTTTCTAGTTATGTGAGCAATTAATACAGGATCCAAATATATATATAAACTAAATAGTTTCCAAATATATATACAAGTATACTAAATTTAAAATAAGATGTTGAAATCACTTTATAGAACTATTAGAAGATACTTAGATATGATATATATTCAATCATATTGTTTTCAGTCAGCAAGAGCTTTTAAAAAATTTTATAATTGTGAAAAAAATTATATAATTGTGGATATATGCCATATTTCTAAATATATTTTGGATATATATGGATCTGGAAGTACATAAACTACACTACAAGAAATAAAGCCATTAAGAGTTGTTTTACCTCTAAAAGGAAGCCAAATCAAGTCTTTCAAAAAAATTATTCCATATTCCTTCACTGGTGATTAACAAATCTGATATATTTTTATTTTCTTAAAATTTTTTAATTAAAATCAAAATTTCTTAAATTTTTCTCTATTATAATAAAATATAAATCAGAACTATAATACAATCAAATACAAAACTATCAAAAGGTAAAGTTAATCTGGAAATATATAACAGTGAACACAGCTCAAGAAAAAAGTATTTCTAGCCCTGATATTGTTTACTTTTCAAAATTTAAAACAAATGAGATTTTTGGAATCAGAACAAGCTCAAAGACAGAAGTAATACTCAATGTACGAAAGCCTACTCGCTTTGACTGAGCTACGAAAACAAGACACCAAAAACAGCTATCATAAGGCTGTCATGTGAAAAGTTACTACAACAAAATAATCAGCAATAAGAGATATAAACCTCAAAAATTCAAAATTGCTTCATTATTTCTTGCTCTTAGATCAAGAATTACAAATAAAAGATAATTGGAGCACTCAGTGATATTAAATAGTATAGACATTAACAGCAGCTAGGCTTTTAAGGTTTTTTTTTTTTAAGAGATAGTATGTATCTTGTTCATTTCTTTGTAGTATAGGACATTTTTTGGTGCACTGTATTTCATATTTTATTTTGCTGTTCTTTTCTTGCTGATTATACAAAAGTATAATGACCTTGAATTTAGTGACCTTACTAAATGTACTTAATTCCAATAGTTGCCATATTCACTCAGCTTTTCTATGTACTTAATCACATCAGTTTGGGCAACTACTTAACAGCCATGCTTATGAGTCCATTGGAAGTCATTTAGCATCATATGTGTGCTAGTAAGGCTATCTTCATTTGAGTGAACTTACCAGTTTTTGATCAAACAGGAGAGGCCACATATAGTTGGTAAACTTTTTATTATACAATGGGAACACAGTAGGCTGACAATGTTAGCGACTCCTATTCACATTACCTCCCCAACCCTCCCCTTCATACATCACCACCTGGCTTTTAGAAGGAAATGTGCAGGTATTACTGGAAATCTAAAGGAAATATTCATTCTAAACAAGGAATTGTCACACACTAGGACTCAACTGCCCCCTGCTGCTTTGCAGTTGTAAATGTTACAAAATGAAGGAATAAAATATATGTTGTGAAATCTCAAATTGTGTCATGTTCTGAGTATTAATACCTGTGGTTTTTATAATTTATTAGCATGTTTTATAAACATGTCCGGTAGTCCAGAGTGATGATTCTGAAGATGAGACTTGTGACAAATTAAGATTCTAAGGCTGGGTTCATGAACAAATGAGACTAGTAACAATATTTTGAGCAATTTCACTGTAGCAGTGCTACAAGAGATACAAGAAAGAAAACCTCTACCTTAAAATGAATACTATTAATTAGTGCTTTTACAATAGGCTAGTAATCCAGGGTGTCCTCTTCCACTGTGCATTGTTTACAGCAAACAATTTTAAAAAGATCTAGCAAAATTGATGACACTTTTTAAATTGCCTTTGCACCCATCAAAGTACTTGCTATTTTACAGAGATATTGGAAT
>NW_004567115.1:18393927-18430149 GCF_000260355.1 Condylura cristata
TTTGAAAGGTCAGCAAATTTCAAGAAAATTACTCTGCCCTAAAGAACTGCCACAAACAAGCAGAGATAGGACATAATGTGGTTTCTTCATATCTGGAAACAAAGTTCTTTGTTGGAGAAACTGCACTGGTATCCCTTAATAACTGACTGATCCAATGCAAAGTTTTACCACTCTTTTTAAAAAAAAAAAAAAAAAACAATGTGTCTCAAAATTTTGCTCTTTTCAGAGAGGTACTAGTATCAAAAATACCTCTTAGGTAGGAAGAGCACATGGGACAATGGTGACAGTGCACAGGTGAACTGGTGGTGGGAATTTCACGGAGAAATCATAACGCTGTACAAAAACGAAAGATGGTGTAAATAATATTTTTAATTAAAAAAAACTTGGCAATTAAATGAAAAATTAATGATGCAACAAAAAATTATTTGCTTTATTAAGCAAAAACAGTGCACACATACACATTAATAAGTCATATACAGAAAAACAAACCGAAGACTTAGCAGATGAGTTCTTGAAAGAACATTACTGTTGAAAGGTGGGTTACGAAAGAGTTTTAAAAAAATAACAAGCCATATTTTACTGAGCGCTTTGTAAATAAAAAATGACTACAAAAGCTATCTTTCTTAAATAGTTTTATTCATGTGAACTATGTAAGCTTGTGCAAGGCTCCAGAAAAAAAAATGTTTTGGCTTTAGGTGACAAAAAAATTTCAAAGAAAAACAGGATCTTTAGAAAAATCATGTGGAAAAAGTATACAAAAAATGTATGTTCTGCAATTAGGGTTTATGAATGAGGAAAGATACCAGCAAATCTCAAACATTAGTGAAAACCATTTTGAAGACCTTAAAAACAAACTGATCAATACTTTCTTTACTTTTCAACACAAATGTTCACCTAGGTGAAGGGCCCTTTCTCTGTATTCTCATCTGAGAACAAGTTTTCCACATGGATATAGTTAAAAAAAAAAAAAAAAACTGAAAATAAAAGATTAAGTAGAAATTTTTAAAAAGGAAAACTTATGTTAACTATTGTAGTGATCATTTCACTATATACAAGTACTCATTCTATTATACATCTGAAACTAACATGACTATCATATGTCAATTACATCAAAAAATTTTTTTTAATATTATTTAGTCACATAACAGCTAGATTCAGGCCACAAGTGATGGGGGACAGGGGGGAGGTGAGGAGAGAGAGGGGAAGAGGATTCACCAAAGAAAGAGTGGGAGAAGAACAGGTAGAGCTACTGAAATACACTGCTGAAAGGAACAGCAGTGGGACAGGAGAGGTCTGCTGCATATGGATTATCTCCCCAGTCAGGGATGGGGAATCTACACCTACTGCAGTAACTAACAGACTCATAGTGCTGAGACTTAACCTCTTGAACCAACAAGGAGATCACAGTATCACAATTTTTTAAAAAATTGAAGTTTACCAAAAATAATGAACAACCATACACCAGAGACATTTTGTGGGGGTGGAGTGGGGAATGGGATCAAAAACGGGGTGGGGAGAGGGAAATGCATGGGATTATGGTGATGGCACATGGGTGACTTGGTGATGGGAAACCTGCGGGGATTACAATTGAGATGGAAAAAAAATGTACAAAATGATGTAAAAATAAACTTTTGTAATAAAAAAAATTTTTTTAAAAATTGAATTTTGGCCCTCCCTGGTGGCGCAACGGGTTAAAGCGCAGCACTGAGAATCTAAAGCCACTTCCGCATGAGTTCGATCCCAGCCTGCCCCGAGGTGACCACATGGCGCGGCAGACCTCTCCTGACCCGCCCACTGCTCCCCTCAGCAGTGTACTTCGTCAATCTGCCTGTTCTGTTTCCCACTCTGTCTCTGGCGAAGCCTCTCACCACTCCTGCACTTCTGGCTTGTACCCTAGTTCTTTCTGTATGAATAAATAAATAAATCTTTAAAAAAAAAATTTGAAGTTTACCTACAATACTGACTTGCATCAAAATTGGTATACTTTCTGATGAGAAATCACATGCACACAGAAAGTGAATAGTGCCATCAATTTCACCAGAGGGAGTGATGAACAGAACAGGTAGATCAACTGAAAGACTGCTGTGGGGAGCAGCAGGTAAGAGGTCTATTGGCCATTTGAGTTAACTCCCTGACAGTGGCCATTTGAGTTAACTCCCTGACAGATGAGCAAACTTATATCCTTATGCTGCAGTGTTTGATAGCTTGATAGTGCTTAGACTTTTAACTCCTGAGATCCCAGTCTTACATTTTTTAAATAATCTCTGCTTCATTACAACATATTTTTCTTATGAGTAGATTTGATTTGTTCGCATATTTTTAAGGTTTTACATTGCATGTATCAGGAAAATAGAATGCATAAAATTTAAGTATTTGAAGTTAAATCAATCCAACCATCAGAAGAGCTATGCAGATGAGTCAAGTACTTAATTTCTCAGAACTTTATAGAGTTTTTATTTCCTACATAATTGTCAAATAATTCAAATAGAATCTAAGTTAGTGGTCTTCAATACTTCAGCGTTCTTCAGAATCACCTAAAGGCTGTGATAAACATCAGACTACTGAGCGGCAGTTCCAGTTTCACATGCAATAGATGTAGGAAGAGTCCAAGACTTTTTATTTCTAACAAGATACTGGATGAGGCTGATGCATTTGGCTAAAGGATGACTGAGCAAGTCTAAACCAAAATAACCAAATTTTTCAGTACATTTTACATAATTTAGATACACTCACATTGAATAGGTAATACAGAGAGCAAGAAAAAAAATCAATCGAACAAAAGCCAAGTACACAGAACCAGTGTCTCATAAAGTGGTAGGTATCCTTTAAAAGGGAAATTCCAAGTAATTTTAAGCAATAAAATGCACCTATATCACAATAACCATCTTGGGAAATCATGAGGAATATGTCCCTATGTCAGATATTCTCAATGTTATGATTTTGAAGTTCTTCTATGTCTTCATTTTTTTTTTCTGTTTAATACTTCCTGATGTAAATCTTACTGTACCTATCTCAAACAGTTCCCCTGGCACCCCTACAAAGTCTCTCCACCTTATCTCTGCCTAATTCTCACTGAGTAACTAAATAGTGCTTCTTAAAAAAAAGGTTCTATGTGAGTGAGTAAACCATGAGGAGCTTTGTTGGTGGTGACTCATTTTACTCTCATTCTAAATTCGTAAGTTTTATCAGATCTCAATAAGGGAATCCCTTAAAGCTGAAAACTTTTCAAGAATCAATGGATAGAACACCTTCCATATGTATTCTTTCCCTTTCCAAATAGACCTCTTCCCTCCTTTACCAAAAAATAAAATGCACTTCTTACCTCCACCCAGAATTTATGATACAATGCCTAGAGGTGTAGTAAATCAAGAAATCTAACCAAAAGAGCAAGCCCCCCCCAAAATTATTGGGGGGCAGTTTCAGAAATGATAATTGAGGTATGATAAACAACCCACTATATGGATTCTTGTGTTTTCCATTCTTACACTCTACACTTTATTTTTCCATTCTACACTCTAATTTTTGTTAGAATTAAAAAGAGAATATTTTGGTTCTTGTTTATTCTAAATTTGAATATGTTACTGTTTGAGGGCATTTAAGAGCAGTTTCTCTTTGAATAACTTTCCTCCATCCCTACATATCTCACCATCCATGCTATATTATTCAATAATGCATTACTCTCAGAAGAGAACCTGATAAACCCAAAGGGGGTAGAAAAAGGGGGTATTAGTATAAAATACAATAAAGACAGGTTGTTTTTTTTTTTTGATACTTAAATGTAACTAATTCTTGGAAATTCTCAAAAATCATTTCTATTTCTTTAACATTTATCAGCTTAAATAAAAAGCACATTCAGGCCCTCCCTGGTGGCGCAGTGGGTTAATGCACTGCACTAAGAAGCTGAAGCCACTTCCGCATGAGTTCGATCCCTGCCTGCCCCGGAGGTGACCACATGGTGTGGCAGACCTCTCCTGACCTGCCCACTGCTTCCTTCAGTGGTGTATTCCGTCGATCTGCCTGTTCTGCTCCCCACTCTGTCTCTGGTGAAGTCTTTCGCCACCCCTGAGTCTCTGGCCTGTACCCCAATTCTGTATGCACAAATAAATCTTTAAAAAAAAAGCACATTCAAAAAGCAAGCAGTATTAAGGACGATGATTCTTTTAAATATAACATTTTCTACAACTACCATACTATGCTATGCAAAGCCCATTAATGAAAACTACATATGAACCTTTTTAGATTGAGTGCGCATTATTTAATGTAGTAAAACTTGTTTTATAAGTCATGCAACTTCTATTCCAATTAGTAAATTTTCAGTCTATCTTCTAAACATATTAATATTTCTACCTATTTCTTTTAGTCATGTGTTAGCTATGAGACCAATCTGTTTTTTGCAACGGGAATCCTTCTTTTTCATTAATTATCCTAAAATAAAATTCATGCATCTTTTATTTATACGTAGAAGCTGAATATCAGAGATTAGAAGAGCAAGCACACAAAGTTAGAAAAGGAAAAACATACCTTCTATCATATGCCTTACTTCATAAACATTTTATTAATAAATGATGCAATGTAACTCAATAGCATCAACTGAATTTTACCTTGTTCATTTTCATACTTTTAAAATTGTTATAAAAATGGATTATAAAATTTGTATTATAAAAATTAATTCTCTTAAATCCATGTATTACTGTAATCTTAGCATTCATTCTATAATTTATCTGAGTGGTTGTATATTATTAAATTTATAAATATAGGCCCTCCCTGGTGGTGCAGCGGGTTAAAGCACAGCACTGAGAAGCTAAAGCCACTTCCGCATGAGTTGGATTCCTGCCTGCCCTGGAGGTGACCACATGGCACTGCAGACCTCTGCTGACCCGCCCACTGCTCCCCTCAGCAGTGTACTTCGTCGATCTGCCTGTTCTGCTCCCCACTCTGTCTCTGGTAAATCCTCTCACTGCCCTGCACCTCTGGTCTGTACGCATAAATATATTTTTTAAATTTATAAATATATATACATAAGCCTGTTTTTCTGAATTTTAAAATGATATTTTATGGTTAAAAAAACAAGTTTGACATTGTGGCTTTTTTTGACAGTGGAGATTAGCTTTGTTAACTCAGAGATACTACTCAAAAGTTGAATTAACTAAAACTCAACCTAAAGGTTTTGACATAAAATATACTTAACACATATAAATAGCATTTTATCAAACAAATTGCACTGGCAGAGATGTACTGAATTAATAACATTTTTGTTTTCTCAACCACTTTTGAATATATAGTCATATTAAAGGAAGTACCTATAAGGGGGAGAGGGGAATTATCATTGGGTATTTGCTAAGTCACAATAAAGCCTTCTTTTGTCTACTTTATAGACACTAAGAAAGTAAATGGTAAAGGTATAGGTAATAAACGCTTTAGCAAATTAGACAGTTCCCATCCTTTTGTGTCCAGCAAAACTGGATGAAGATCAGGACAAAATATAATGGTCGACAGAAACTTAAGGTAATTTACTAAGTGATTTTGGGCATGTAACTTAGGAAGGTTTTGCTATCACAAAATTTCCACTAGAATGAACTTATTTATGTGAACTTTTTTTTTTTAGCATTCAGATGTAAAAAATCTAAAAATAAGACTAGAAATTGGTGCCAAATGCTTATTCCATCAATAAGTAATGTATATCTCCAGATAACAAGACCACTGAAGGAGAAAGAAAAGACAACTTATTTATTTCACTTAAAAATTACCTTAAAAAAATAAATAAATAAAATGACCTTGAGGGCCCTCCCTAGTGGTGCAGCAGGTTAAAGCACAGCACTAAGAAACTAAAGCCACTTCAGCATAAGTTTGATCCCTGCTCCAGAGGTGAGCACATGGTGTGGCAGACCTCTCCTGGCCCGCCCACTGTTCCCTTCAGCAGTGTACTTCGTTGATCTTCCTGTCCTGCTTCCCACTCTGTCTCTGGTGAATCCTCTCACTGCCCTGAACCTCTGGCCTGTACCCCAGCTCTGTATGCATAAATAAATCTTTTTTTAAAAAGACCTTAAAAGGTCATTTATTTTTTATCAAAACTTCAACCTATGTTATTCAAATCAACTGTAGTAAAAATAGCAGTAAGTCAAATCAGAGATATTTTTAACACAAAGAGATCGATCGACTATGGTAAAAGATTATTGATGCTCTGTTGTGGTATAAACCTATACCCCTAAACCATACAAAATACGGTAAACCAACATTATTACCTAGTAAATAATTTAAAAATAAATTTAAGAATCCAATAGTCACAAAGAACTGGTTTTAAATTCAATTTACACACATATTATTGTGGCAACAATGTTTCACTGAGGATAACTAAAAGATTTTAAAACACAAAAATATGCAACATGATAAAATTCAATGACCCTAAAAGAATAGACACATTAATTCAAAGAAAGTTAAAATTTCCAACCATGGAAGTTTTTTATATTTTTAAATATTTCCATTCCCTTAAGTTTAATATAATTTTGTTGAAATATTACAAGATTACAAAAAGTCTATCCTATGATTATTCCTGAAAAACTGCAATTATCACTTAATTATCTGATTATATTGTGAACTATCATTTCTCACTAAAAATATAACAGTTGACTGTTTCTCAAAGTTGCTTCAGGCAACATCTGAGTAAAAACTGTAAGATCACTGTCCTATAAGTAAGCATTATTTAGGTCAATGAAGACTACTAGCAAAATAGCAAAAACATGATATTTAAATGCCAGTCTCTAACAGATTCATAACCTTGAAAGCATAGTGGGTATTCCCACTATTCATCCCATAAATATTATAGGTTTTAATAACTGCTTACCATGAGGGATCATGGATGGGATGAATGAACAGCAAATACATATGTCAAAGACTATTATTTTACATGGGAAGTTAAAAATAGATTTCTACTAGAAATCAAATAAAAACCAGAGCATTCAAACACAAACACCAAGATTCTTAAATAACAAAAGAAAAGGCTCACTATAAAAAAAAAAAAAAAACACAATAGCTGAATGTGAAATAACAACATAGTTCTTTCTTCAACTCTTTTCAAGAGATACAACTGGTAACTGCAGCAGGGGCAAATTAGAAATCATTTAGCCAAGTTAATTATCAGTGAATTTCATTGTAAGAAGTGATGTTAGGAGTCAAAGTCTATAGTAAAGCCAAAATGTCATTATCATCAAAACCTCAAAAACTACTTCAAGAAATACAAAATCTTCCATTAATTATTAAATTCAATTTTTTGAGAATTCATTTTTCTAAGACCCTTGGTAATTCTCTAATTTTCCCCCCAAAATATAGGAAACCATCATCACCATCAGCCTGAACTACATAAATTTTTATTTTTTGCATAATGGAATATCCTATAAATCACTTATATCTTCCCATTGTTTTTGCAAAGAGGTACTGAGAGCTACCTGGTCAGAATTTTATTAAGTGAACTGGTGGGATTAAATTGTGCTCTTAAATAAACTTATGCAAATCACTGCAATGCTAGCTTAATAAAATGTAAAAGGCATGAAACATGAAATATTTTTTTTGCAACTTCACTGAGGTATAACAGACATACAATAAATTACACTTATTTAATACATATAATTTGAAAGATTGACAAGTATATATAAATTTGCTTCTAAATTTACAATCCCCTTCTCTGCCAAAAGGCTAACACAATTTTTGTTAACTGAGAAAAATACTTACTTTCATGTAATTCACAATCTTAGCAAGAACGCCAAACTTATATCCAGAGCTTCCTGATAGAGCTTTCAAGTTAAATGATCCATTGCTATGATCTGGAAATGAGGTTCAAACAATTATATTCATATTAGATATGATTATGACTTTTAAGCAGTAATACTATTTTAATGCTGATAAAATATTTGTTTGAGTTTTTCTATATAGTAAACCCTGTACTGTAAAATTTTGGTGAAAAACAAAAACTTCTGCATAACCATCAATTCTTTCACTAAGGAAAGGAACAAAAATATAACTCAAAAAAGATAAACAAAAATACAACTTAAAAAAGCAATCGGGTATATTTCTAAATATCTTTATCTCAGCATTTTTCTTAGCTGTGGTAAGATTTCCTCCATAATTAGGAGCACAGTATTTTAAACAAGAGAACAATACAAACCTCAATGTGACCCATAGAACTTCTCTAGCAAATTCAAAACCATGACTTGGTACTTATGAATGATAAAAAGTTAAAATTTTCAATTATTGCATCAATATTGCCGACTTACAACAAATAACTAAACCTAAGAATGATAACATAACTATTTTAAAGGTACACTATAAACACAAAAGCCATCATTGTACAAACATGGGACACTTAAAAAAGAATGACAATGGCCCTCCCTGGTGGCGCAAAGCCTTAGGATGTAGCACTGAAGCTGGCTGCAGCTACTTCAATGCGTTTTCGATCCCCTGAGCCCGCGGGGAGAAGATCCACATTGAGTGGCAGACCTTTCCTGACCACTACTGCTTCCCTCAGCAGTGTGTTCCATCAATTTGCCTGTTATGCTCCTGTGAGGCCTCTGTGAGGCCTCTCATGGCCCCTGAACCTCTGCCTTGTACCCCAGTTCTGTATAAATAAATCTTTTTTTTAAAGATTTACTTATTTATTCATATAGAGCTGGGGTACAGGCCAGAGATGCAGAGGGTGAGAGGATTCACCAGAGACAGAGTGGGGAACAGAACAGGCAGATTGACGAAGTACACTGCTGAGGGGAGCAACGGGAGGGTCAGGAGAGGGCTGCCTCACCAGTGGATCTCCTCTGGGGCAGGCGGGAAACGAACTCATGCAGAAGTGGCTTAAACTTCTTAGTGCAGTGTTTTAACCCGCTGCACCACCAGGGAGGGCCCAAATAAACCTTTTTAAAAAAGAAAATGCTCCTTTAAAAAAAAAAAGAACAGCATGAAAAGAGTTTGTACAGAAAATTAGAACATCTTATTATTTGGTAGCACACTTTAGAAATCCTAATGCTGCCACTCCATCATAAATATATTCCATTAGTCATAGGCAAAACAATTTTTTAAATTATAGTAGAACATTATTTCAAAAGTATACATTCTATTACTAGCAAGGAATCAGGATCAAATACTGTTAAAGTTCCCAAGCAACTGATTCACAAAGAGGTTAAATAAAAGAAAGTCAGTCTGTGATACCAATTTGTTAACAATTTAAACAAAAGAATACATTAAAAGCATGTCAAAAGTTAACATGTCAGCAATCAAAAAAGAAAAAAGCTTCTAAATGGCAATTTAATATTCCTTTGAGATTAGTGATAAGATTTCATTGAATATATTTTTAGACTTCACATACAATTTTCCTTCAAAAATAACTTGGCTACAATTTTGATAATAACTTAATTGGTACATTAAAGTCACCTTTGTAATGTTTTAGTTGGGTAAACAGCGCCCAAATAAATTGAAGTTTCTTATAGCAGTGAGAGACATTCAAATTATGCTATGAAAATGGTGACAGAACCATTAATATAATGTTAAAAACTGTATGTAAGAGGGGAAAAATAAATCATTTTCAAAAAAGAATGATCACACATTGTATGATTCCATTGCTATAACTTGTCCAGAATCCATAGAGACAGAAAGTAGATCAGTGGTTGCAAGGGCTGTGGGAAGGGTGAATTAGTTGACAGCTTTTAAAAAAAAGTAACAAGAAAAATGTCTTACAGTGTGCTTTTACAAAATTTCAGTTATAGCCGCTTTTGAGTTGGTTTTTGTGTAGGGTATAAGATAATACTCTAATTTCATTCTTTTGTATGTGGCGATCCATTTTCCAGCCTATTCCAGTGTATATTCTTTGCTCCATATCTGTGCATTTACTTCTAAGCTTTCATTTCAATTCCATTGCTCTTTGCTGTCTGTATTTGGTCCAATACCATGCTGTTTTTATTATCATAGTTTTGTAGCACAATTTGAAGTCTGCACATATAATGCCTTCATTCTTCCTCTTTTTGGCCAGGCAGGCTTTAGCTATTAGGGATTTTTTGTGATTCCATATGAATTTCAGCAATATTTGTTCCATTTCTTTGAAGAATGCCATTGAGACTTTTATTTTTTTTTTAAGATTTATTTATTTATTTGTGCATACAGAACTGGGGTATAGGCCAGAGGCTCAGGGGCGGTGAGAGGCTTCACCAGAGACAGAGTGGGGAACAGAACAGGCAGATCAAGAAGTACACTGCTGAGGGGAGCAGCGGGCGGGTCAGGAGAAGTCTGCCACACCATGTGGTCACCTCAGGGGCAGGCGGGAATCGAACTCATGCAGAAGCGGCTTCAGATTCTCAGTGCTGTGCTTTAACCCGCTGCGCCACCAGGGAGGGCCCGCCATTGAGACTTTTATTGGAATTACATTAAATGTTAAAAACGCTTTGGTTATTTTGGCCTTTTTGATTATGTTGATTCTGCTGATCATGAGCATTTCAGGAAATGTCTTTATATTTCTTAATGTCTTTTATTTCTTTTAACAGTATTTTAACATTTTGGTTGTATAGGTCTTTTCATTTCATTTGTTAGTTTTATTCCTGGATATTTAATTTTGGGAGGTGGGGGGAAGAGCTGTTAATGGGATGGTTTTCTCAATTTCTTTCTCTTCTTATTGACTGTTTGCATATAGAAAGGGTACTGATTATTTTTCTTTTTTTACAGGACTCCCTGTGGCACAAGGGGCTAAAGCACTGTGAAGTTATCTGCAGTCACTGCAGCATGAAGTCAATCCCTAGCCAATGGGGTGACCCACATGGTGTGGCACCCCTCTCCTGTCTCACCCACTGCTAGCCAAAACAGTGTTATTTCAGTTGATCTGCTCCCCACTCAGTCTCTAGTGTTTTCTCTCACCAACACTTCTGATTTATATCCAGTTCTGAATGCATTAAATCTTTTTTTAAAAAAAAGGATACTGATTTTTGTGTATTGATTTGGTACCCTGCTACTTTACTGAATTGGTTTATTGTTTTAATTAGTTGTTCTGTGGAAAATTAGGGCCGTATGTATTATATCATCTGCAAATAATCACAGCTTTACCTTTTTATTTCAGAGATAAAATACATGATATGGTTCATATTCCAGTGTTTCAGATGCACATTACAACAACAGTAGTTATGAATAGTAGTAGAACGGATAATAGTTTATTGAATGCTTACTATTTGCCACGCTCCATGCTAAAAATTTAATCCCTCCCCAAAATCCTTCTTTTAGGAGGTATTATTGTTCTGTTTTAAAAATAAAACTGAGTGCAGTAATTGGCAAAGGAGAGATGCTTCCCTGTTTAAGAATCACAATCTAGCCTTCAACACAGATTAATCCACAAATACAACTGAATGTATTCTTATTCAACTTTAGTAAAATAATATTAGGTCTATTATACAATGCCATTCAACTAAGAAAGCTATGAATAACTATGGCAATATGTAAACTAAGCACAGTACAAATGCTTAACAACATACAGTTAAACCACATACAGATGTTAAACCTCATAGCTCTGTTTAGCATGGAACCTCCAGCATTTAACTCAATGTCAAACATAGTTAAATGAATAAACAGAATATTTCCAAGTACCCCTTTTATGACCTCAGAAATTAATGTGCTGATTTTCTATAATTTTAAAAAACGAGTCTCCATGTAACCATTTAACTAGCCTCCTGTTAGAGCAGCTATTCCTGTAACTTTAAAACTTAAATCTATTATGCTTACACCAAAATTCAAATATACAAAATGTAACAACATTCTATCTTTAAGCATCCAACATCCATTCTTCTACCATTTAAATTTCAGGTGGTTTTTTTAATGTAATCTACCTACCAAATTAATCCTCTCCCAACATATCAAACTGGAAAGCTTATTTTTACTCCCTCAGAATTTTTACTAAATCCAATCACCACCTGGAAATAATCACTTCCAAGAAGAAAGATTTATATTATGAAACAAAAAAGAAATTTTTATTTATGAAAATTTATACATTTCCTGGAGACAGTAACAAACTGGTAAATGCAAACTGGTAAATTTATACATTTCCTGGAGACAGTAACAAACTGGTAAACTGTTTTCTAGGTTACTAGCCTCTTTTGATGTTATCTCCTAGCCCTAGCACTGAAATATTTACTGCAAAATTCTGAAGTTAAACATTAAGGAATCATCAATGTATTAATTACTACATAGTAATTAAGCTTAGAAACTAAAAATGAAGAAAGAGTGGTGTGGGTATGACAAGTGATATCCCAGATAGCTCTATTCAAGTTTATGAATGATTTACTCTTAAGGGAGCAGGACTTAATGCAAATGAAAGTAGAGGGAACTGTCAGCTGCACTGTGTTTCAACCAATAGAAGAACAGCTCCATCTTGGCTGTGCTCTAGACTGCATTACAAACAGACGATACCATCACTTCAATAGCAGCCTTTCAGACAAGAGGTAGGTTTTTATCTTTTTCATTTACTAATATACATATCCTTATGATACAGGATGAAAATATTTTACTATAAAAACCAAGCAGAGAGCTTTGTTCCTACTGAAAACCTCCCCCCACCTCCCCGCAAAAAAAAAAAAAGGGGGGGGGCATTATCTTTACTTCATTGCATGGTAGGATTTAATTTAAAATGTGAAGATTGCCTTACATTATTTGATGAACACCTTTATCATCTATGTCTTAATGGAAAATTCATGGCATTTTCTCTGAACCTGATTTATATCCAAACCTTAGAGTAAACCATAGCACCCGATGTTAAGTGGTTACTTGCTCATTTCATTTTCTCTGCGCTACCGCATTTCAGCATGATCATCTGCCTTAACAAAGGATTTTTCTTAAAGAAAAACCTAGACTACGCAAAGCCTGGAATGAAGCTTTCTTATTGCATGTGCAAATTAGGCTAGCTGATAAAAAGCAGACACTTACAAAAAAAAATTTGTTATATTTTAACAAATAAGTCAATTTTCAATTTTTTTTACTTTGTGTGCAGATGCAGAAAATGTTGAGGGATTATCACAATTATGATTTTTATATAAGGAAAAAAGACCATAAAAACATTAGACAGCATTATACTATTAACAGAGATCATTTTCACTGCTTCAGACTTTTCTAACATTCTAATTAAAATAATTCCTTATGATGAAATGTTAGTCTTTATTACTATAATATACATAATACATCAAGCTATTATTAAATGAAAACCTCCTACTAAACAACCTTTCATTTTTTGACACAAAAATATGTATTTATCACAGTATTTCAACGTAATATTAGTTTTCATCCTCAAAATAGTCTTTTTGATAAACTACATTTTAAAATTAAAATATACCTAAGAATTAGGTAGGAAGCATGCATCTTTTGCAATATTATGGTTACTTTCATGGCTGAGAACAATCATTCATGTCTACTAAAATCAGTATCAACTGTTGGCCAAGCTTCTAATTTTATACATTCAAGTGTAAAAATATCATTGTTTAGTAAATGTTAGGATTCTCAGATATTACCTATACATATACATATTGACCTAAAGTTCTAATTCCTGCCTTTTTCTTCACTGCTAAGATTATACTATAAAGATTTTTCATAAATTTTACTCCCTTCTATTTTTTAGCAGCATTCAGGTAGCATGAGCAAAGTACCCTTACAAAATCCAAACGCTGTTTTATGAAGTATTAGAGCTCTCCAGTTTAGCATAGAGGGTTTAATTGCCAAGAAAAGATTCCTGTTTGTAATAGAGTATAGAGTCCCCCCAAAAATCTCAAGACAAAATTAAAGTAAATTGTCAAATAAAGGAAATAGCTGTAACTCATTTAGGGGTTTAGAAACCCCTAGTATTCACACTTTTAACAGTATCATTGTCTACATTTTATTCATTAAGTATTTATAGTTACACTGTCTTTTCAACCAAACTGAAGATATGGCCTATCTCATAGAGTTCCAGGTCTTAGTGAATTGCTCTGTATTTAAAGGCTATTATGATTAATAGATCACATTTTCAAGTGGTATGCTTAAAGGCATTAGGGAATTCAATTCAAGGGCTTCTTTATAAACAGCAAAAGCATAATTTTATTCTGATCTGGCAATTCAAGGTTCCAAGTTCTACCTCCATAAATATTTCAGTAAAGCTTTTTTAAAAAGGAGGGAAAAAAGAAGGAAATGTATCTTAAATGACACAAAATAATATATATATATATATACACACACACACACACACATACACACACACACATTTGTCTAAGGAATACTCATCAAATATCATATGTTATTTACTTAACACTTTCCATTCCAGTAACCCAGAAAGGTACAACAAACTGTTCTTTTACTTTATTAATATTTTCTCTTATTCCTTCTAAGGCAAATTTACAGCATTTGCTTGATACAAATTTATATTCTGATTTCAAAAATCATCATCTCAGAATATTAGAAGACCCCTAGTAAATTAGTAAATGAGTTTCTGTATGTCTAATTACATCTAATCCACCCAAGTATTATTTTGACTTTACCCTAAACACAGCAGAATTACTAGAGCTCTACTCTGCTTTAAGAAAATAAATCACATTAAATATAGGGGTAAAAATGACTTTATATGACCTGGTTTACTTTTTTCAGCTATGCTCAGAAGCTAACTAAAGAGTGAATATTTTGAGTAAATCATAAGTTGTCAATAAATTTACACAGACAACCTGTCACCGTTTATAATACCAAGCTGACATGTATATACTGTCTTGAACGCTTAGAATCTTCCAGCAAAACTTATTAAGTACCCTTTGCGGTGGCATGAAACAACTATACAGAGTCATCACTAGAAGCATACTTATTACAAACATCTTTTTGTGTGGATAAAATAGTACTGTTTAATCAAAAGTGTTTACTAATCCTATTTTTAATTTTTTAAGAATTTATTAAACATTCAAAAAATATAGCAAATAGATGTATTACACAATAGCCATAGGCTAGGAAAGCTTCTGAAACATGTTTTTTGTTTTGATTGCAAATAAGGAATATATGTAGGGCCTCCCTGCTAGAGCAAGGAGTAAAGCCTAGCACTATGAAACTATCTGCAGCCACTGCAACTAGAGTTCAATCCCTGGCCAGTGAGGTGACCCACATGGCACAGCAGAACTCTCCTGACCCGCCCGCTGCTCCTCTCAGCAATGTACTTTGTCTATCTGCCTGTTCTACTCCCCATTCTGTCTCTGGTGAATCCTTTCACCCTCACTCCAACCTCTGGCCTACACCCCAGTTCCTGTATGCAAAAATAAATAAATCTTCAAAAATTAAATAAAATTAAAAAGTAATATATTCAAGTGGTTCAAAATCAAAAGAATGTAAGGTATATTTTAAGAAATCTCACATACATCCCTTCCACTCTACTCTTCAACCAGTCCCACAAGACATAGACATAATTATGATTCTAGTAATGACTACAGGTAGTTTCATACCACCACAAAGAGCACTTGTAATCATTGCTGTTAGTCTTGTATAGCTCCTTCCAAGATTTTAGTGCAGATAAAAGCTAATAAAAATGTATGTTATTTCCCCCTTTCTATAAATATTACCCTGCCCCTGGTCTTTTCATTTAATAATAAATCCTAAAAAATCATCCATATCATTAGTTACTTCATTTATGCATAATGTTCATTTGTGTGGCTCTATAGTTGTTTAACCAGGAGAAGAGTACATTGGTATGTACAAGTTAACTTCAAATTACTGAAATTTAACCTAAGCTTGCCCTGCCTCTACCAATCTCCCTCTCCCTCCCATTTTACCATATACCTAATTTAATAAAGGCAAGGGGACCTAAAATTTTTCAACTAGTTCACTTGTTCTTCAAATATAAATACAAAGTTCTTAAATTCAACTTTCTAATCAACTAAAATTTCAATTTAAAATAGTATCTTACGGCCCTCCCTGGTGGCATAGGGTTAAAGCACTGCACTAAGAAGCTTAAGCCACTTCCGCATGAGTTCGATTCCCGTCTGCCCCGGAGGAGACCACATGGCATGGCAGACCTCTCCTGACCCGCCCGCTGCTCCCCTCAGCAGTGTACTTCGTTGATCTGCCTGTTCTGCTCCTCACTCTGTCTCTGGTGAATCCTCTCACCCTCTGCATCTCTGGCCTGTAGCCTAGTTCTGTATGAATAAGTAAATAAATCTTTAAAATAACAATAATAATAATAATATTTTACATTAGTCTTTACATTTCCTTTGTTTTAAAAATATCAATACAAATTTTTAAAAAGTTACAATAAAATTAAAACACAAAATATTAACTTCAGTATAATTTCAAACCAGTGTATGTTTTCCTACAAAATATCTCAGGGAAACAGGATTAAGGGTAAGTTTTATTTAAAACTGCCATAATGATATTTGTGACATCAACAGTAAAACATTTTAAATTATCATTAATAAGGTAGACTGAACTAATTTGAGGTATATGTGGAAATTGCTTCACTCTAACTACCATTATTCCCCCCATGTAATCACTTTAATGCCAGATTTAGAAAAGAAACCTTCAGAAGAAATACTCAAATTTTAGAAAGGAATTAGCCTAAAAAAAAATTTTTTTTTTTTATGATTTACTTATGCATACAAGAACTGGTATAGGCCAATGGTATAGGGGGTGAGAGGATTCACCAGAGACAGAGTGGGGTACAGAACAGGCAGATCAACGGAAATATTCTGCTGAGGGGAGCAGCAAGTGAGACAGGAGAAGTGTGCCATGCCCATCTGTCACCTCCTGGCGGGGGATGGAACTCACAGTGCAGTTGCTGCTAACAGTTTCAAGGTGCTGCACCCTAGCCCCTTATGCCTCCAGGTAGACCCTGAAATATTAAAGTCTTAATAGACGGCCTAGGTTAGCCCAATTAAAAATATTAAACAGATCCTTAAGAAATTCCTCCTGGTCTTTACCTACCACAAGGTGCTACTCTCTCCTTCCTCTCCTTTATTAACTGCTCTTTTAAAAGAACCTGAAACTCATTCACAATGAAGTAAAAATAACTCTTAACTGTTTATCACCCCTCCCAGGATTATCAAACTTTAAGTAGAGCTAAAAATCTTAAGGATGGCTTATTGGCTGCTGCTAGGAACAGTAGTTGGGATCACATGGGCCCACAGATCCTCATCAGCCCAATACCCACTCCACCCCATGTGACTGAACCACAAATACCAGAGGTGGCCAGTGGTGGTGGCGGCTGCTGCACTCCCTTCTCTAGGGGCAGGTGGGGAGACCCCAGAAGCCCCTCCAGAGTCATGGACCCAGAAACAGATCTTCCACTTTTTGGTGAATGCTGCTGGATATGACAGCTTTAATGGTACCTGGTTACCTGCCAGTGTAGTACTTTAGGTACAAGAACTACCTGCAGACAGGCAGAGGTCTCTGCTTCCCTCTGGTGAAAATTTGTATATACTGCATGAGCTCAAAGCCTCGAAAAAGGTTCCCCTGGTCCCTGGGCAGAACTTACAAAAGATAGCCCCACCTGGCAGGCCCTGAAGCTGCTCTTCTATGCCACTGGGTTCCAGGTTATCTTACTGATTTTGGGATACGTTGCAGGAAAGAGCAATGACCCAAAGCAATAGGGATGCAGCCACATAGCCACAGACACACTACCTGGTGCTAAAGAACTGAGTATTTGCACTGATTGTGGAATCAGTAAAGGCTGGTCTTTACTGCATCCTCTTCAAACACCAGGTTCCAATGTTCCAGTTCTTTGCTAGTCTGACAATGCTTAGCAGACAGTGCAATTACGGAACTCTCAAATTTGCCAATTTCCCCACTCAGGTGCTGACGAAGGCCTCTAAGGTGATCCCTGTGATGGGAAAGTTGGTGTCTCAGTGCACTACGAATACTAGGAATACCTGACAGTTGGCCTTATCTCCAATGAGTCAGCATGCTTCTGCCATCCAGAAGACCAGAATCCCCCAGTTTCCTGTCTAACACAGTCTCAGGTCCCATCCTTCTGGCAGGCTAAAATGCCTTTGTCAGTTTAACCTCAAATTGGCAGGATGCCCTGTTTGCCTATAAGATATCAACAGTGCAGATGATGTGAAAAGGTATAAAACTTTAGCATCTGGATAATCTTTTGGGGCTGATTTCTGTGTTTTTTTTTAAATTACTTATGCCTATCATTTATGTACATGAATATTAAGTCTATCATATACATAAAAAGAAAAAGTTCTGGGCCCTCCCTGGTGGCGCAGCAGGTTAAAGCACTGCACTGAAAAGCTAAAGCCACTTCCGCATGAGTTCGATTCCCGCCTGCCCCGGAGGTGACCACATGGTGACCCGCCCGCTGCTCCCCTCAGCAGTGTACTTCGTCGATCTGCCTGTTCTGCTCCCCACCCTGTCTCTGGTGAAGCCTCTCGCCACCCCTGAGCCTCTGGCCTGTACCCCAGTTCTGTATGCACAAATAAAATAAATCTTTAAAAAAAAGAAAAAAAAGAAAAAGTTCTAAGATTAAGGTTATCTTCATAGACAGCTTTAACCTGAAATTGTACTATTGTTATTCTGAAATGTCATTTGGCTTTTGTCACCCTCTAATACTTCACTGAGCAATTATCTTCTGATTAAACTCACCTGTCCTTGAGCTTTAAGCGCACACAAATAAGTGACAGAAATACACTAAACCGAGGTGAAAAGAATCAAAAGGCCAATGAGAAAATCTTTTCTAATGATAGTGTGAGGAACACAATCTTAAAACCATAAGACTTCTTTTGTGAATAACAGTTCACTGACCACTGTTTTAGTAAAATTTTAAACCCATTCAGTTGTCTTTTTTTCCCTTCCACTAGTAGTTTCTGTATATAAATCTTAAAACGTCTAAAAAATCATATACATTTAAAAATACATATAGTACAATTTACACAGTATATTGGCATAAATACAGAAAATAGTCAAACATAACATTCAGGTTTTTAATCTGGCAGAAATTAAGAAAGATTCATGTTGCCTATTCAGATTTACTAACAAATCTTAGTGCTAAGATTTAAATTGGCACATCTGTAGAGTTTGGTCACATATTAATTTTCTACCTTTTTACAGATTCAAAAGAGCAATACAGGAAGTGGACTCCCTAAGGATGGCCTCCTTGAGCTCCAGCCTCTGGAATGAAACTACTACATCTGTTTACCAGTACCTTGGTTTTCAAGTTCAAAAAATTTATCCTTTCCATGATAACTGGAACACTGCCTGCTTTGTCATTCTGCTTTTATTTATATTTACAGTGGTGTCTTTAGTGGTCCTGGCTTTCCTTTATGAAGTACTTGACTGCTGCTGCTGTGTAAAAAACAAAACTGTGAAAGACTTGAAAAGTGAACCTAACCCTCTTAGAAGTATGATGGACAACATAAGAAAACGTGAAATTGAAGTGGTCTAGCATGCTACATAAGATGAGCATCTTTGAAAGCAGCCTTCAACTTCTGAGAAATAATTTTCTGAGGCCAACTCAAACTTTGAATAGTTAAAAGATTTCTACTAGAAAAGCAAAAAAAATTAAAAATGCATTTTGTGTGTGTATTCATTATATGCATTAAAATTTCATAAACATGAATAACTTATCAACCTATTGAAATGATACTTCAAAAACTGGATAAAAGACTCCTAGAACTTAATATTAAGTAGCAAATGGAAGATAAATTGGAAAGCATAAATATAGCTAATTATCTAAACAAATCAGTTATAAAGATTGTAGAATCCTCCATGTTTTGGTAATCTAAATGCAATTTAGATGCTATCCAAAATAAAATACTTCTACTTATAAAGATATTATTCAATAAATGGCAATGGTTTCTGAAGATAATGTACACATTTTTTAATGACCTAGCTTTATATAGGATAATTGTGTAGGGACAAAAAAAAGTTCAAAATACTCCAGAAATTCACAAGTATACCTGCATAAATGTTCCTAAGACTGACATAGTGTTAAAAAAGAAAAACATGGTCTAAGAAGGGCCAGGCTATTTTTGAAATGAAACTTACCAGCACATCCCCTAAACTGCATTTTTGAGCTTATTCTTTCATTTTGCTTCTCACATTCATGTTCCAGAGGGCTAATATACCCAATGCAGAAAATACTAGGGAAAAAGTCAATGGACTTTCATTCAACACCTGCTAAGAATTACTAGTGTCTTAATGTCTTGAATTCCAAGGAATGTACAAATATATTTTATGACCATAAAACTAATTTGCTACTACCCACAAACAAATCAAAGCATGCTCTATCTACTACACCATACTGTCCTTAGACTAAAAATACCACACCAAGATATTAATCCAAAAGAAAAATGTTCAAGGTACAAAGATGTTTGTAGAGGCATTACTAAAATAACTAAGATTGGAAATAACTAAGTCTTTAACTAAATATGGTACCTTAACATATTGAAAAAGTGAAATGAAAATTATGACAAAACAAAATATTTGAAATATGAATGTGAAGTAAAAAATTCAGAACATTTTAATACAACTACAGATGATACAGTTTAGGCTATGCTATAATAAAGCCTAAACACCATAATAAATTAAAATAGCTGATATATTAAGGGAGGAAGGCAGAGAACAGTACTAGGGATTATAAAGAATTTTTTAAATCTCTACTACTGATAGAATAATGCTTTTACAATAAATGTGGTGAAAGAAAGACAGCAGGAATCTATCATTTTCAATTTAGAGAACCCTAATTACCAGTCTGAAGTGGTTTTCAACAAAATTTTTATTTGACTTTCTAACATTAGAAATAAATACAAATAATGTAATCACTTTCAACTGTGAAACTCAGATATACAAGATAAACTTTGATAACCAGGAATTCTTCTGAGCAGGACTGAAACAATTTCATAAACAGTTAACTCAGAAATCTTTACTACATATATTTATTGCAGCGCTATTTACAAAGCAAAGAAAGGGAATCTAAATCTAAATGCCCAAAGAGACAACTGGATCAGTAAGATATGGTATTATACACAACAATCAAAAAACAAAGTGAACTCATGACATTAGTGGCAACATGGATGGAGCTGGAAGGGATAATTATGCTAAGTGAAATATGAAGGGAAAAGTAGGTATCAGATGGCTTCACTTTAATGTGGAATATAGAGAAACCAAACAAAGGGTCAGGAAAATTACAAAACTCGCAAGCTGAGGCATACAGCAGGAGAGGGACAAGAAGAGGGATCAAAATAGGAGAGGGAAGAGCAAAAGGCACTGTGGAGCTAAACTGCAAGTGCCATGGTGATGGGATAACTATACCTAGAGAAATCAATTACTATCCAAAATTTAACAAAGATGTAAGAAATAAATTTAATAAATAAGATTAGAGAAAGAAAACAAAGAAATCCTTACTGTAGATGAAAACATACAGGTCTTTTAATAACCAAATGTTTTGGTAAGACATACTATCAACTTTTCCCTACTTCACCCTGTAATTTCTTTAGTAATTCAACAAATACAAATTGAGTTCTAAGCAAGAAAGATTAGGATACAATGGCACACAAGTAATCATGCAAGTACAGTAATTTTGCCAAAAATAGTGCTACAGAAATTCATAAACTAAGTACTGAATTTAGATAGGAAAAGTAGGAATAATGTGACTTTTAAGTAAAACATAAAAGAAAGTGTAAGAAGGCCCTCCCTGGTGGTGCAGTGGGTTAAAGCACAGCACTGAGAAGCTAAAGCCATTTCCACATGAGTTCGATTCCGGCCTGCCCCGGAGGTGACCATATGGCGTGGCAGACCTCTCCTGACCCGCCCACTGCTCCCTTCAGCAGTGCACTTCGTAGATCTGCCTGTTCTGCTCCCCACTCTGTCTCTGGTGAAGCCTCTCGCCGCCCCTGAGCCTCTGACCTGTACCCCAGTTCTGTATGAATAAATCTTTAAAAAAAAAAAAAAGGTGTAAGAAAAGAATCTTACAGGAAAAGGAAGTAAAGAGCAAACACCCAAGAGGCAAAAGAGAGTAAAGCAAGTTAAAGGAGTTATCAGCCAATGTCTTTGGGACAGAGAACAGTGAGATATGGCTATAAAAGACAAGCTAAAACAGAATAGGTAGGCTGCAGGAAAAGATGGGCTTTTCTTGAAAAGTTATGATTATCAGCTTTAATCAGAGTGATGTCAGGTCAGAAAAATCAGTGCTGGCTTTACAAAGAATGGACAAAAGAAAAGCTGAACCAGGAGCTCTGGTAAGCAGCTAATGATAGTGACCTGCATAAGTTAGCATGGTAGGGTAGGTAGTCTGCAGTGTTTACACCTAGTATTTCCAGCTCTCCTTTTTGAGTACATGAAAACACTGTAATTAGGAATCCTTTCTGGCTAGGTACAACCCTGTTAACTAGCTCTACAAGTTATGAGTGGAAATGATTCATGTCACCTCAAGGCTAGCACATTAAACTGTCGGGGCAGGACCCTCAAGTTCCTTTTCCCTCTAGTCCAAATATTAGGCATATTTGAAGTATCAGCTTTTCATAGCCTGAGCCTTGAGGGACTGTAATGAGCTGAGAGTCACATCAAGCCATGATAAATATGGGAAAAGAGAAACATTTCTTATTTTAAACTATAGCTACTGAGACTTTAGGACTTTCCACAACTAGATTATCGTATTCTATCTCACACTTTCAAGGATAATTGTGGCCAACCAAAGAAAAGTAATGCCTACACAGATTTTTCCTGTTGTTGAATAAGATCTGTTCTTTGTGAAGATGAAGTTCCTTACTCATTACCTATAGCCAAAACTACAAATGGCAAAGATATTCTTAAGCAGACCCAAAAGACCAGGTCTAAGAATGACACCATGCTAATTAATGTTTACAAAAATTAAAATTTTGTTCACTATAAATTAATTCAATATAAACTCAATAAGAATGAAAGATAATCAGCTAAATTTATGTGGTAATAAGAATGATAGGCCTAAATTGGTAAAAAGACTAGTTCTACTTTAGCATTAGATAGTAAAACAGTATGAAGAACATCTAACAAAATGACATTAAGAAAAATTATCACTGCCACATTTTGAAATAGGCAAATAAATTCTGTTGTGACATAAGTTGCACGGATCTTGTTTAAAAGTTAACAGGACCCTCCCTGGTGATGCAAGGGTTAAAGCACAACACTACAAAGCTGGTCACAACCACTTCAACACCACTTCAATCCCCAAACTGGGGAGATGACCTACAAAGCGCAGCAGACCTCTCCTGTCTCACCCACTGCTCCTCTCAGCAGTGTACTTCATCAGTCTGCCTGTTTTGCTCTCCACTCTGTCTCTGGTGAATCCTCTCACCACTTCTGACCTATGCCCCAGTTCTTATACACATAAATAATTCTTTAAAAATAAATGAAAGTTAACAGTCTAAGAATAAACTAGCCCCATAATAAAACAAGGAAGAAATAGTAAATACAGCAGTGGAGTCTCTCTGGTGGTACAAGAAGCTAAGTCTCAGCACTATGAGGCTATCAGTAACCACCACAGCACCAGTTTGATTCCTAGCAAGGGAGCTGACCCACATGGCGCAGCAGACCTTTCCTGTGTCACCCAATGCTCCCTCAACAGTGTATTTAAGTCAATACACCTGTTCTCCTCTCCACTGTCTCTGGTGAATCCTCTCACTACCACCCCCACCCTGGTCTACACCCCAGCTCTTGTATGCATAATTAAAATAAGTTTTTTAAAAAAATTACAGCAGTGGAAATATTTTTTAAGGGAAAAAAAATCAATAAAACCCAAAGTGGGAATTTTGAAAAGAACAAAATAGGCAAACCTTAACAAGGAAAAAAAAAATTCCTAAAATTGAAAGTGAAAGAGGGGAGGGTTATCACTATAAACCTTACAGAAACTAGAACATTAGCTAAGGGAAGAGTTAGGAAAACTTCTGACAATGCAAATGAAGAAATGTATAAACTCCTTAAAAAAAAAAAAAACACACAAAATACCAAATAAACTCATGAATAGATTCTAAGAAGAAATTCTTAGTTTTTTTCTCACAAAGAATACCAAATCTGCACATCTTCTTCCAAAAAATAATCACTTTGAGGCCAACAGGCATCACAAGAAAATGACAGGCCATATTCCTCACAAATGAAGACAAAAAAAATCCTAAGTATCTACAAACTGAATTCTACCACAAATAATACAGGTTACTTACTATGTAAGCCCAAGTAAGAGTCCAAGAATGCAAGGCTGGTTTAACATCTAAAAATCAATTAAAATAATATACCACAGTAAGAATAAAGAACACAATCATCTCACTAGAAGCAGATGAAAAACTTTAAAAACATCCAATACCCATTTTAGATTAAAAACAGTCAACACGGGACTATGGTGGTGGCACAGGGGTGATTTGGTGATGGGAAACCCGTGGGGATTACAATTGAGATGAAAAAAAAATGTGAAAAATGATGTAAAAATAAACTTTTTAATAAAAAAAAAAATACAAGCAGAAAAAAAAAAACAGTCAACAAACAAGAAATGAAAAGGAATTTCTTCAACCTGATCAACCTAACAAAATACCCACACATCATACATGATGGTAAAAGACTAAATGCTCCCACCCTAAGTTCAGGAACAGGCAAAGATGTCCAATCTCATTATTTCTATTCAACATGAACAGGCAGACCAGACAATCAAGAAAAGTAAAAGACATATGTACTAGAAAAGAAGAAAAACTAGCCCAGCAAGGTTGCAGAATACAAATCAATATATAAAAAGATTCTATATAATAGTAATAAACCACCCCAAAATCAAGTTAATTTCTTAAGGAAAAAATTTCCTTTACCATTTATAAAAAAATACTGAATAAATTTAACAAATTCAGTATAAAACGCTTATTTAAAAACTACAAAATATTGAAAATTAAAAATATTCATGCTGATTGACTGAATATTGCCACGATAGCAATTCTTATCTATATGCAAATATATATATGCACGCACACCAAATATATGTGTACACACATACATGTATGTAATATAGATAATGTTTCCCTTTTTTTAAAACTTATTTATAGATGCAATGCAATCCCTATCAAAATCTTAGCTGGTTCTTTTGCAGATGCTGATGGGCTGGTCTTGTTCCAGAAAAAACCTAAACAATCTCAAAAAAAAAACAAAGTAGAAGGAATTATACTTTCCAATTTCAAAACTTAACTGCAATGTTACCATAATCAAGAGTTATTACTGGCATAAGGATCAATATATAGGTTACATATATTCCAAAAATATATATATTCCCAAAATAAACTCTTTATGTAGTCAACTCACAGTCAACACTAAAGCCAAAGTCAGTGGGAAAACTCGTCTTTGGGGGGGTGGGGGAAGACAACTAAATAACCATACACAAGATGAATTTAGACCCTTTGGTTAAACCACATACTGTAACTTAACATATCACAGATCTAAATATAAGAGATAAAACTCTTCGAAAACATAGGAGTACATTTTCATCATCTTGAGTTAAAGATTTCTTTGATATAACACCAAGAACACACAGGATCAAGGAATTATATTCATAATATACAAAGAACTCTTACAAATCTATAGGAAACAAAACAATCCATTTTTTTTTAGTGGGCAGAAAGTTCTGAATACACATTTCAACATAGAAGACACAAATAATTAATAAACACAGAGACCAATACTTAACATCATTAGCCATTATGAAACTACATACTAAAGTCACAATAATACCACTTTACACTTACTAATAGGGGTATGATCAGAAAGAATAGGAATAACAAGTTTTGGCAACAGTGAGTAAAAAGTGGAAGAAACATTCCTGCATTAATTTGAGTATAAAATGGTGTAACCATGATCATGTCTTAAAAACACAAACATAAATCTACCACATGACCCATAAATTCCACTAAGGTCTATCTCCACGTAAAATACCATTGTTCTGACAAAAACTTATACATAAATTCACACCAGCACTATTCGTAACAGCCAAAAAGCTGAAATAATCTAAATGTTCACTAGATAATAAAGAAACAATACACAAATTCTGGTACATCCATATATAGTAGAATACTCTTCAGCCAAAACAATGGAATTATGTATAAACTACAACATGGATGAAACACAATATCTTACTAAGTAAAAGATGCCACATAAAAGACCACAAACTATGCTATTCTATTTGAAATATCCAGACATGGCCCATATACAGAGACAGAAAATAGATTATTGGCTATCTAGGGTTGGCGTGATAAGGAGCAACCACAAAAGGGCACTCTCTGTTGGGCAGAGGGCAAAGCAGTGTAAATTTACTAGAAATCTTAACTATACACTTAGGACAAGTTAACTGTAAAGTACGTAATTTAAATTTCAATCATCACCCTTTTAAAAAGAATCTAAATTCCAACTACACCCCCTAGACTTACATCTTAAAAGCAAAAATTCTTATTGTTCCTTCTCTTCTAGTTAACACTTACTAATCAACAGAATGTTAAACTGAAAAATAAACTTGCTACAACTAAATGGTTTCCTGAAAAGTAAAACCTAAACAGTCTTAATCAATTTTACTAACCGGAAATTTGTTTAGAGCCTGATGATCCCCCGTGTTCTAGCTTTGCCTTTTTCTTCTTCGATGACGACGACGAAGATGCTTCAGAAGATACTGAACGTTTTTCTATTACAGGAGTGGAAAGAGCTCGTTTTTTGAATAACTCCCGTTCTTTCAACAGGCTTGGATCCATAATGCTGCCAAGACAAAAACATGTATCTTTAGTTCAGATTCAAGTCACCCAAACCAATAAACCAAATCCATAGATCTCTTGGCATTTCCCAAACAAAAGAACCTTTTGTTAATTCTCTAGCATTTATTCATTCACTCAAACATAATGCCTATTCTGTATCAAGCACTTTGCTAGAAAAGAGAACTAGGATTATTTCCTAAAGATTCAAAACTAAGTTGTGCAGTAACATAGTCACTAGCTACATGTGCCTACTGAGCATCTGAAATGGTACTAACACTGAAATGTAGTCTATATATACAATACTTATATTTGAGATGTAACAATGAATTAGTCAAGGTATAGAAGATGTTCACAGATACTGTAACATGATTACCACAATAAGATAAACACCAATCACAGTTAATTTTTTTTGCAGTGATGAAGAGTTTTATGATCTACTCTCTCAGCAATTTTCCAGTATGTAGTATAGTACTGGTAAATTTAGTCACCATGCTGTATACTACATCCCTAGCATTTGTTATCTTATGGAAGATCCTCTTGTGGCCACTCTCACCCATTTCTTCTCCACACCACAACTTTCCACATATCGCTAACCATCAGACTATTGTCTGTTTTTTTAGATTCCACATGTAAGTCAGTTCATACAGTATTTGTCTTTCTATGTCAGACTTATTTTACATAATATAATGTCTGCATGGATGGCTGGATAATACGCATCACATATATATTTTATCTGGGGATGGACACTCAGGTCTTTTCCATGTCTTGGCTATTGTACATAATATTGCAGTGAACGTGCTGGTACATATTTTTTGGTGTTGTTTTAATTTTCTCCAAATACCCAAAGGTGGAACTGCTGGGTCCTATGGCAGTTCTATTTTTTTTTTTTTTTTTTTTAGGATTCTCCATACTATTGTTCATAGTGACTACACCTATTTACCTGTCACCAACAGTGCACAAGAGCTCCCTTTTTACCACATCCTCAGCAGCAGCTAGTTATCCATTTTTTTACAATAGCCACACTAATAAGTATCAGGTGTTGTCTCAGTGTGGCTTTTATTTGCATTTCACTAATGATTAGTGTTGATGATCACCTATTCATGTATTCGTTGGTCACTTGCAGGTTTTCTTTGGGAAAATGTCTATTCAGTTCTTCTGTCCACTTATCTGGATTGTTATTTTGCTATTATGTTGTATAAGTTCTTGATATTTTTATTATTAACTCCTTACCAGATATGACAATTTGCAAATATTTTCTCCCATTCTATAGCTACCTGTTTTGTTAATGCTTTCCTTTGCTGTTCAGCTTTTTGCTTTGATGTAGTCCCACATGTTGATTTTGCTTTTTGTGTCAAATCCCAAAAAATAACTAAGACCAAAAACAAGGAGTCAATGCCTCGTTTTTTCCTAAGAACTTTTTGTTCAAGTCTTTTATCCAATCTCAGTTGATCTTTGTGCACAATATAAAGTCCAGTTTTTCCTGCACTATTTATTGAAGAGACTATCTTTTCCACAATGTACACTCTCAGGTCACTTGTAAATTCATTATCTATGCATGTCTTTATTTCAGAACTCTCAAAACTATTCCATTGACCTTTGCACTAGTTTTTTATGTAAATACTATGGTTTTTACCTCTATAGCTGTTTGAAAACAAATAGTCTGAAATCAGAAAGTGTGAAAATGCCAGCTATTAAGCTCCAGCTTTGCTACCCTTCCTCATGATAGCTTTGTTTAATTTGGGTCTTTTGTGGTTCCACACAATATTCAGGACTATTATTATTTCTGTAAAAAAAAAAGTATGGCAGAGAATGCACTGAATCTAGACTGTGTTGGGTAAATGGACATATTAATTCTTCCAATCCATAGGCACAAAATCTCTTTCCATTTATTTGTCTTCTATTTCTTTTATCAATGTCTTATAGTTTTCAATGTACAGAGCCTTCACTTCTCTGGTTAAGTGTATTCCTAAGTATTTTATTCTTTTTTGTTGTAATTTTTAAAATATTTCTTTCACACCCTATTTTAAAAGACTTGCTGCAAAGAAAACTTTAAAATTTACTAATGAGATTATTTTACAATGATTACATGTTGACTTAATGCGCTCAATGCACTGGGTTAAATAAAACACTAAAATTAATATCCTTTTATTTTTATTAGGCTACTAGAATATTTAAAAGTACACATGTGGCTCTCACTTGGCAGCTCATATTACATTGCTATTTAACAATGTTGTTCTAGAAACACCAACAGGACTACTGGGGCAAAATTAACAGGCATATTAGGTGTGTGCCCCCAGACACAGAACCATTAGAACTGCTTATAAGTGAGACGGTGTCTTTTAAAAACAGGTTGAGGTATTAAGTGAAGACACTGCATTAATATTGAAAGGGGCAGCTGCTCCACTGCCCAACTGTGCCTATGCAGGTGCTTCTTTCTACCCACTCTCTCCCTCTGCAGGGCAGCAGCCTCCTGCCTGCCCTTGACCTGTACCATGCCCTGACTTCTCTGCAGGGAAGGCCACTCAGGGGAGGCCGCTCTCCTAAGACTGCCTGCCTGCAACCATGCAGGTCTCTTTCCCTGCAAACCCATCCCTTTTGGAGCAGCTCTTCCTGTCACCTGCACCTATCCAAGTGTCTTCCCCTTTCCTGTCTCTTTCTAATAAACTTACTCTTTAAAAAAAAAAAAATTTGTTGAAAGGAAAATTCCTAATTGGGAGGAAGGTGAAACTAAATGACCTCCTCAGACCCCTACCTCCCCACTTCTAAAACTCAACTATTCTAAGTAACTTTAGTACAACCAGGGAAGCCACAAGGTCAATCAACAAAAATTTTAAAAACATTCCACTCCAGTCTAGTCTGAAGTCTCTATAAAGCCTGTAACAAGTCCAAGAAGAATTTAAGATATCTCTGTGAATGAATTTTACAGGTAAGATTATTATCCATAAATCAGGAACAAAACTTGTGGAGATAACAACCCTATTTTATACTCTCAAAGCCTTCAAACGCAGGTTGAGTGGCACAATAAACTATTTGTCAAATGAATAATACATGGAAAAACATTCTAAATTGGTTCAATCTCATTATTACTATTTTCACAAGTTTATTAAATATCTTGTTTGTGAGGCACTATACTCAGAAGTTTTTAAAAATTCTGGAAGATAAATCCTTCACTTCAAGCAGCTTACCTTGGAGACTATGAAACCACTGAGCACCTTAAAAATTAATCAATATGACTTGGAATGCTAAAAATTTTGAACATTGACAATTAGAGTAAGCTTCAGTCAAGTAAGGAATAGTCACCGGAGAGAATCAAAGACCAGTCTTCTCCCTCCTCTCAGCTGTAATCCACTAAAAGTCCATGACCCCAGGCAACCCACTACACCTTTCTAAATTCTACTTTATCATAAATGAGCATATTACCAATGCTGTCTACCATGTAGATGAGAAAACATGAGTAATTTTTTTAATAGTAAAGTTAGACACATATTATCTCATTATTACTACACTGAACTGGTTCTAAAAAGGTATTAACAATGGATATAATGGGATGAGGAAAGTAGGAGAAAGTCTTGGGAAAGGCAAGAGGGAAATGGTGAGGACTGGAACATGGAAAGTAGAGAACAAACAAGTGATAAGTGGGGGCAACAAGCAATCTGTAAACTAAAACAAAACATATTTGTATTTCTTTATTTTCACCATATAAAGGCAGGTAATTAATCTGGGCTTTTCAAGTTTCATAGTTTAAAGAAAGCCTTACATTTCACAAAGACCTAAATGTTTCTGGTGTTTAATCCTCACTATTCAATAACAGATACTAGTTTTATTCCTATTTTAATATGCAAAATCTCAATAGAAGCGCTATGATTAAAATCACATGGCTAGTTGAACTGGGGCCAGGACCGGAAAATCTTAACTCTTAAAATTCAGTATTCCTTACACCACACCTGCAATGCTGGCAAAGGACTCTAAAACAAGACACCTGTGTTTTAAAAGGAACATTCAAATGGCACCAAGAGCACGAGGCTTAATGTGTTTTTTTACAATCACAAGCTCCGCCCAATTTCTCCTTTTTCTTACTCTAAGTCACAATGATTAATTTCGTTTTAAGCAAGGTGCTCCATTATTTATGTAATATACAGGACACATCACCCTGTCCATTCTACATTTAAAAACAAAATAAACCACCAAACCACCGCCACAACTCAGGGAATTAACACGACCCTCGATTGTCCACCAGTGGATCTGAAAAACCAACAATTATGTCAAAATCTTTCAGCTGGAAGTCCAAGTCTTTCAATCGTCCTACTTCTTTACTGTTTCTTCCCCTGACTGAGCCTCAGGTGCCACTAGCACATAAGAACACAACTACCATCAGCTGAAAAGCTAAGAGAGACTTCTTTACCTCTGAAGTGGCAGAAATGCAGAGGTAGGAGAAAAAGTTACTGCTGCATTGTTTTGGAAAATGTCTTTAGATTTTGCAGAAAATGTTGTAACTGAAGTTTACGAATCACTACAAACTAGGTCTCCAGAAAAAAAAAGTTGATGAATGAACATCTAAATCAGTCTTTCGCTGGTTGGACAACGTGGTCCCCCAAATTCCACACACATGGCTTGCTTGGCGACTGCTAATGTAAACTCTGGGGTTAGGTGGAGGCAAACACTGAGACTGTCCCCTTCCAGCCTTCTACTTGGCTCAATGAAACTCCGGCCTAAAACACAAAGCTCCCAAGAAGTTGTAGGCGTTTTTAAGTGCTGCACGTAGAGAACGGAAACCCCATCCTCCCGAGGAACGGAAGAGACACTGGCCCCACGGCAGTGGTCTCCAGAAACAACAGGCCGGGGCTCCGCGCCCCTCGGCCGACGGTCGCCGCCCCTACCTGAGCGCGGAGACTCGCCCCACGCAACCTGCCACCGGCTCCCTGCGCCTCCGCCGCGGCCAGCCGCCCACGCTGGCGTGGCGGCCGCTTCCTGCTTCTTGTCTGCAGCCCCGCCTGCCCGTAAGCACGCCCAGCGTTGCCCCGCCAGGTCGGAGTCGCGGCAGTGGCGGCAGCGGCCGGTGAGGCGGCGACTCAACCCGAGGCCCCGCCCGCCACTTCCTGATTAGGACGCTAGGAGCTCAGTCCCGGCAGCCAACGCGGTTCTTCCACCACCTAGAACGCGCCTGCGCCATCACGTGCGCCGCAGGGGTACTATGGGAGAGGAATCAGTCCGCTGGGGCGTTCCTGGTCCCCGTGACAACGGGAGAGCGATTGTAAGTGGAACCAAGAACTAAACCCGCAGCAGGCGAGTAGCGGGCGCTAAAATGGAAAAAAAAAAAAAAAATCTTGCATTTCCAGAAATCTACTAGATTCTCCAGAGAGTTCTGGATCTGTTTAATCCAAGTAACAACTTGATTTTTCAACAGTTGAAGATCTGCTGGAGGTTGTGACTTTACAATAAATGCCTGTAACCAGCACCTAAACTTAAGACATTGTTCCTTTTACAAGTGAGGAAATAAGTGGAGCTTAATGACTTACTCAGGAGAGCAAAGGCAAGCCCTGATGTAAAGCCCAGTTTCTGATTACTAACCGGTGCTCTTTGAACCACACCACATAATTTCTCTTAGAAATAAGGATTTGGGATTCACAATAACCACACCAGAAAAAGTAATTGTCATTACTCAAAATCTACAACATGCTGGCGAGTATCAGATTTCCTACAATTGACTTTTCCTTATAATCTAAATTGTCAGCAAAGACAGTTACTCAACTAATCTACACTTGTGAATTAATTACTTAGTATTGACTACCCATCAAGTTATACCTAACCTGTCTCTTAGTTTTCTCATCTGGGAAATGGGGAAATAACTGTACTACCATGTGTTACTTGCATTGGACTATTATGAAGATTAAATGAGACAATATATGAAATTTTATTTAAAACTTGGAAATAGTCAAAAGATGATTGTATGACTTTTAAATAAGTTTCTTTATAGAATATTTTATAATAAATCACTTGATTTTTAGTTGCTGCCCTCAGGAAATGGTATTTTCCTGAATAATATTAAAGCCCAGAGTGTTTACAACCCACTAAGTCTGAGATTAGGTGATTAAAAAAAAAAAACTGATTTGGTGTGATGGGGGGAGGGGGCAAAAACATAATTAGAAGGTCAAAATTTCATTGTCCTGAGAAACAGTTTTGTATCAATTTAGCAGTTTGTCTTTCCTTTCCCCACTGATTAAAGTTCAGTTTCATATACCCTTATGGAATCAGTTTTGTCATTCTGCTAACTTCCCTAATAATGAGTCAAAGACTTAAAATATAAATAGTGGCTAGACAATATAAAACTGGCCCATATAAGAAGCCAAGCCATGGCATCAGAAGCAATCCCTTCAGAATGGTCAGGATTTGCTCAAAAGCTGCCACCTTCCCTATTTTATACACACAAAATGCCCTCAACACAAACAAAGGAGAAAACCAAATATGCTTTCCCAAACCAATCACATAAAATGCCACCACTTATAGTATCCCTGGCAGCTTCCCCTGCCTACAATCTTTAATCAAAACAAGCCAGAAGTGCAACTATTTTTCTCACTGCAATAACTTACCCTCTCAACTCAATGCACAGCAATTAATTTTAAACAGATTAAAGACTTAGATATAAGACCAATAAAAACTATGGAAAAAACAGGGCCTCCCTGATGGCCCAAAAGTTAAGTCTCAGCACTAACCTACAGGGAGCAGCAGACTGCTCCTGTCTCCATGCCCCTCTCCTCCTCCCCTTTACAGTGCATTTCAACAAAAGACTGTTCTCCCTACTCTATCTTTGGTGAATGTTGGGAAGACCAATGGTGATCCAGGCTTGGGGACTAGGCAGCCAGAACCAAAGTGGCAAAAATCATGATTCTGAAATGTAAAATGAGGTCACCAATAGCTAGTAACTGATACGGCAGCTATTGTTATTGCTGCCAGGATGCCCTTATGTTGCTGCCACAGCTGCCTGCTATCACCAGAAGGAATTCTCCTGTTTCACTGGTTTCTGGGTAGTTAGGATGTCGTCTCTCTAGTTGCCTAGGAGCCTGGTAAAGCACAGATCTGACATTCCCAGGTAATGTGTGGGAAGATGAGCTTTGTCTCTACCAAGACATAAAAGGTTGGTGTTCTCTGAATTTGTGATGGGGGCTGTCTGCTTAAGAGTCAGAAAGGAAAAATATCCAGTAATACAACTAACAGAGAAAGGACTTAAAAGGGGGAACTAATTATTCTTTAAAAATTCATATAGAGTCTAGCTACAACTCCAATTCTACCAACAGTTTTAAACATTGTCCCCAACACAAAAAGTAGCACTTAATATATACTACATAAAACCCTGAAATGATTGTATGTAGGTACATGTTGACACTGATGTTCACTGAAGAATCAGCAGGCTGAATTATTGTATCAAAGTCAATGACTACAAACATTATTTCTCAGAGTAGGGCATAACAGAAACCATCTTATATATCCACATTTTAATAGTTCTTCATTTATATCTAGGAGGTCAGATTCATGGAAAGGGAAATATTTATTGAAGACTTGAAAATCCTGCCTATTTGTTTTCAAAAGGACTGAATTAAAATGTTGGCTGCCATGGAGATTACAACTGCGATGGAAAAAATGCACAAAATGATGTAAAAATAAACTATTATATTATTTATTTAAAAAATACATTAGGCCCAATTAAAAAAAAAATGTTGGCTGCTCAGAAGCCTCCTGGGCAGTGCATGGGCTTAAGTCTCAGGGCTATGAAATTATTGGCAGCCATTGTAGCACAAGTTTGAATCCAGGCCAGGGAGGTGATCTACATGTTGCAGCAGACCTCTCCTGTCTTGCCCGCTGTTCGCTGCTTCCCTCAGCAGTGTATTTCAGTCACCCACCTGGTCTGCTCCCCACTCTGTCTCTGGTGAATCCTCTCACCTCCCTCCACCTCAGGATAAGCCCAAACTCTTGTGCATATACAAACAAATCTTTAAAATATATATATTAATAAAATGTTGGCTATGTTCCCACTCTAGATATTATGTGAAACATCCCATTGTAGCACCTTTATCCTCTTGCAGAATTCACTACAATACATACCATGAATGATACTGTGAAAGTCAACAGAAAATATAGATTGACTTTAAGTGCAAAATGACACAGACAAGGTTAACAAGTAGTATAGATCTACTATGTGACAAGGTGTTATGAGAACAAGTAATAAACTATTAACTCTTCACAAAGGAGGTTACAGTCAAGGCTTGCAAAATGATTGCCAGGTGTGGATGATTAAAGATGATCACAAATTCTTTACCACTTTTCCTACAGAAAGGCATAGTGCACATTCTTAAAATCTGGTTTGGCCTCAGTGATTTGCTTAACCAGTAACACATGAAAATGACATTCTAGAATTCCAAGGATAGATCATAAGGCTTGCAGCATCTGCCCTGGAATCTTGGAATAAGCTCTAGGAGCTCTGGGCTTCCACTTAAGTCATTTACTTTCCTTGCTATAGGTAGGTACTCCAGTTATCTTAGGTGAAGCTAATCTTCCATTCATTCATGAATAATCATATGAATTTTTTTTTTTTTAGTTTATTTTTAGGGCCCTCCCTGATGGTATAATGGGTTAAAGCACAGCACTACAAAGCTAGCTGCAACTGTTTCAACTTGAGTTCAATCCCACATAACATAGCAGACCTCACCTGTCTCACCCACTGCTCCCCTCACCAGTGTACTTTGTCAACCTGCCTGTTCTGCTCCCTACTGTCTCTGGCAAATCCTCTCCCAGTCTCTGTGCCCCAGTTCTGTATGCATAAATAAGTAAATCTTTTTTTTAAATTTTATGTTTAGATAAAGCACTTTTTCTTATGTCATTGTTAATTTTGGACACTATTTGATTTCCCCCCTCCAGGGGTAGTCCCCATAGTTCTCCCACCACCACAGCATCCATCACCCTATTGCCTGTGCTCTTCCAGAGTCACATGAATGTTTAAACTCTCTAGACCTGTCTGTTATTCACCCCCCAGTCTTGGTCAGCACCAATGGAAAAGTCATCTTTGCAAACTGTCTTGATCCAAATCCTTACCCACCCAACAGATATAATAAAACGGTTACTGCTTAAACCACCAAGTGTTCAGATATCTTGTTAAGCAGCAATACATCACTGGATCAAGTAAACAAATGTCCCCTACACATTAAGGAGCATTTAACATATACTACATTAAAAAAAAAAAAATAGAAATGATTGTATATAATCAACATAAACACTTGGGCTCCCCTGGTGGCCTAGAGTTAAATCTCAGCACTATCACCACTAAGGCCTGAGCTCCATCCCCAGCCAAGGAGCTAAATCATATGGTGCAGCAGCCATCTCCTGTCTCACTATTCCCCTTAGTAGGTATTTCAGTATATCCACCTGTTCTGCTCCCCACTCTGTCCCTGGTGTGTCCTTTTACCCCTTGCCCTTCTGGCTATACCCCAGCTCTTCACACACACACACACACACACACACACACACACACACACACACACACACACAC
>NW_004567115.1:18430249-18433340 GCF_000260355.1 Condylura cristata
CACACACACACACACACACACACACACACACACACCTCTTATGTTACTGCCAAATTGAACTCCACTTCCATGTATATGTTGCCCAATTCTGACTCACTCTTCCTTCCATACACTGATCTTCTCCTGAACAATCAACCTCCAAATTCCAAAGCCTACATATAACTATTCAGTTTTTCCAGTAAAATGGCTCTTTCCGCCACCTGTGAACTTGTACTTTTCCACCTAATAGTGTTTAACTAGGGTGACATTGTCTTCCTGCAAAAGTGTGAGCTTATGTTGATTATCCTAGTAAATAGTGCCCCTTTTTATTCTCCCAAATGTCCCATTTTTAGTTAAGTCATGAGGTCAAACTGTGCTTTAACCCTTTGTTTTAAATTACAGTTATTTGTGTAGAATTTTATTTTAGATAATATAGCTATTTGAAAGCAAGTTCCATGTCTCTCTTTCAGTACACCTACAATGTGCCACATACTATACAGTGTGCTTGTCTTACACATTATCACTTTCCCGGGTATTTTGTGCAATGGAGGCTATTAGGCTAGATGACCTTACCAGTTTAGATTTCGGGTCTGATATCACTGAAGACTATAACTTGGAAAAGGTTACTTTCATGATGGCTTATAGAACCAAAACCAGGCAGTGCAAAGGACACCTGAAACAAAAAAAATATATGATGTTAAAGTAGATGTATCCTTATGGAGCCACACCCAATTTTGGGGAGAAACTCACAAGGTCAGTGGAGCTGAGAACCATGGCCTACTACTACCTTTGCGGCTAAGGGAAAAGGGGTACAGTGGTCAATGCCTAGGTTTTTAGACCCAGTTTTCTTGCTATAACAGTTAGAAAACATAGTTACAATTAATGTAGCGTTTTTCTCTCAGTGACATTGGATGATAATGCAAAAACCTGGCAGTGGCCAACCAGAAAGACATTCAGGAAAGTTTAATGAAACAAGTCAATAGCTCTATCACTAATGAAAGCCAAGGAAAAATGTAACTAGCTCAGCTAGCTGGTAATGGCTAATGGAAATAGTTAAAAACCAAATTGATTTTTAGACAATTCTTCCAACTCAACCATTAAATTTGCTACCTCTGGTCTTTATCTATAAAGAGAAATCTCTTTTCTCCCCCAATAAGGCCTTAAACCTTCTTTAGCTACCTACATTATGGGCATTTGACCCTCTAAAATGAAATGTTCTTAGAAAATGAACTGGTACCCATATGTTCATAACAACACATCAAGGAAAAGACTATGATTTTATTTTTCAAAACTGGGGGGACAGTTTTCAGGGGGGGAAAGTGAAAAGAACACATACAAATATTGAAATCATTCATTGGCCTATTAATTTTTTTTTTAAAGATTTATTTGTTCATACAGAACTGGGGTACAGGCCAGAGGCTCAGGGGTGGTGAGAGGCTTTACCAGAGATGGAGCGGGGAGCAGAACAGGCAGATCGACGAAGTACACTGCTGAGGGGAGCAGCGGGTGGGTCAGGAGAGGTCTGCGGAGCCATGTTGTCACCTCCGGGGCAGGCGGGGATCAAACTCATGCGGAAGTGGCTTAAGCTTCTCAGTGCTGTGCTTTAACCACCTGCGCCACCAGGGAGGGCCCTGGGCTATTAATTTTTAGTGAAAAGTCTTAAGGTACTTCCCCTCCTGAAAGCCGGCATCACTTCTAAAATGTCCCCCACTTATACAACTAATTCCTCAATCTTTTCCAATTCTGATGTACTTCCATCTCACGAAAGTAACACAATTTTTCATCATTTAAAAAAATATATTAAAATAAGGGAGGCCGTTCCCTTATAAGTTATTAGGTCCCTGTTACAAGTTCTTAGAAAGGTCACATACTTGGAACAGCTTGGCCATATGCAGAACATGGTTATTAGCTTAAAAATAATTCCATACAGGGGTAAGTCTCAATGCTATCAAGCTATCACCAGCTACTGTGGCCTGGGTTCAATCCCTAACCCTGCAGCAGGCCTCTCCTGTCTCACTTGCTACTCCCCTCAGCAGTGTTATTTCGGTGGATCTGCCTGTTTTGCTCCACACACTGTCTCTTAATCATCTCCATCTCTGGCCTGCACCCTAGTTCTTGTATGCATAAGTAAAGATAAATCTTTTTTTTTTTAATTCCATACATTTGTATCATTTAAATTTTAAAAGCTATGGTCACCTTCCTCATTCAAGTATATTAATTGTACTTCATACAGTTTTATATTTGGGATGAGGGTGAAACAAACAAAGTCAGCACAGAGCTGTTTAAAAAATTATTATTATTTTTTAAAGATTTATTTATTTGTGCATACAAAACTAGGGTACAGGTCAGAGGCTCAGGGGCGGCGAGAGGCTTCACCAGAGACAGAGTGGGGAGCAGAACAGGCAGATCTATGAAGTACACTGCTGAGGGGAGCAGCAGGCGGGTCAGGAGAGGTCTGCCACGCCATGTGGTCACCTCCGGGGCAGGCGGGAATCGAACTCATGGGGAAGTGGCTTTAGATTCTCAGTGCTGTGCTTTAACCCGCTGCGCCACCAGGGAGGACCAGTTTAAAAAATTATTATGCGATGTAATCAAATGAAAACCAATCACAAATTTCCAATTACATAAATAAGTTCTATTATTTTACTGAACATTAATACTATAGAAAGATCCTGATTACAATACAGAAAACATAAAATGGGAACAATAAGTAAACACAATTATTTGGTTCATTTCAGATGGTCTACTTGTCCAGCTGCCAATCATTTGAATCTCTAGGTTTTCAACGAAGTGTGACTAGTTCTTCCGAAGAGGTAGGGTGAATGGCAACTGTGTTGTCAAAGTCTGCTTTTGTTGCTCCCATTTTGACTGCAACAGCAAAACCCTGCAGCATTTCATCACACCCAATTCCTTGCATATGGATTCCAACTACCTGTGGGGGAAAAAATTAAAAATTCTTGTAAGAAGTTTTATTAGATACACAGTCCCCGAGATGTACCTGATACTCTCAAACCTAAAAATCTTTCATCTTGGGGCCTCCCTGTGGCACAGGTGTTAAAATCTCAGCACTATCAAGTTATCACCAGCCACTAGGGCAAGAGCTCTATCCCCA